>NC_133651.1:191976213-192288392 GCF_009905375.1 Apium graveolens
TCACATCTTCTTTCATGATTTATAGAAAAAGATTGGCTTGGAATTAGAAGATTAAACTTATAGGAAGTATGTAACTATCCATGGGGAAGCTTAGATAATTACCTTGCTAAATAGTAAGTGGAGGAGCTTGGACTTCCCATTTCTTAAGAAAAAACCCGAGAGCATGAAGAAGAAGAAGAGAGATTTTTGTGTTTTGGCTTGATTTGCTTTTGGTTGGTTGATTTTTGTTGTTTGCTTTAGTGAATTACCTAGTTGCCCTTGGTTTTGTGTGGTTAAAAAGTCACCACATCTCCTTCCTTTCTTGTCATGCCTATGTCATCCTCATGATGTCATCCTCCCTTCCTTGTCCTCTTTCTATTGGTTGGATGACATCATTCCCACTAATCCCTTTGATTAACTTCCTAATCGTTTGCCTAATGACCGCTGATCTGTTATACGGTTCGCTTAACTTTCATTTTCGTTTATCGTTTGAGGGATCATACCCGGGATCTTATTACTTAGGTTCCCTTAACCTTTCTCAATATATTATATTCCTTTTATAATCCTCTCCTATAATCCTTTTATTTAAATCCTTTTTATCCTGTTACCTTTTTCTCAAATCTTTCCGTATCTAGTGTATTTCCGGGAAAAATCAAAGTGTTCGGATTTGGATTCTGACGATCTTTACATACACTTATATCCCATATAAAGTACTAATAATATCCCATAAGATCAATAACAGAACCCCTACATAGCGTGGCATGAAAAGTTTTCTCGTTCAGCAAAAACACTATTCATAAGGGTTTCAAAATTTCCAAAAATTGGGGTTATTACAGTCTCTCCTCCTTAAAAGGATTCCGTCCCGGAATCGGATAGAAATAAATAGGGATACTTTCTTAGTATTGCACTTTCTAACTCTCAAGTCAATTTTCCCACATTGTGGTTCTACCATCAAACTCTTACTAGTTTGATAACCCTTCTCCTAAGCACTCGTTCCTTTTCACTCTATAACCCTTCCTGGTTGCTCCATATAGGTTACGTCGGGTTGCATATCTATGCGCTCATATGCCCCTATTTATCTGGCATCTGAATTACACTTCCTTAACATTGATACGTGAAACACGTTACGACCTGCTACATGTTCGGGGTTAGGGCTAGCTCATATGCTAACTTCCCAAACGTCTTAATATATCCAAGGGTCCAACAAATTGTAGACTTAGCTTTACTTTCTTTCCGAACCTCATCAATCCTTTCCAAGGGATACCTATAACATTACTAGGTCCCCTATTTCATACTCTTTATCCTTTCGTGTCAAATCAACATACTTATCACGACCATCTTGGGCTACTACCAGCCGTCCTCTGATTAGATCTATCATATCCTTGGTCCTTTGGACTACTGCGGGTCCGAGCATCTTGCGCTCTACAACTTCATCCTAACATAAGGGAGATCGACATTGTCTTCCCTCAATGATCTCATAAGGCGACATCTCGATAATGACATATGATCTATTATCGTAAGATAACTCAATCCGAATTAAGTGATCATTCCAAATTCTTTCAAGTCTATTGCACAGACTCTCATTATTGCTTTTAACATTAGAGCTTCTGCTTCTCAATACCCATTCTTTTCCAGTTCGTAATCGCTACTACCTTCCGTTCCTAATATTATACTGGTTATACTTTTGCTCGTTAGCGTTCTATAACCTTTTAATAACCACGTCAACCTTAGTATCACGAATGTGTTCCCATTCCGCATACTACCACCACTTTATTACTCCTTTTTCAGCTGCTTCTATCTTTGGAAGCTTGATCAATCATATAGAAGTAAAGGAATTTGTTGAGAGATCACTATGATCATGAACACTTGTTATATTGCATAGTTAGTACAGAAGGTGGCCAGCCTTTAGTACTTGACAAGCAATTAAACAATAGATGGTATCCTACTAGGCTTCTATCACACAGATAGATAGTCATTCGGCAATACCTCCCCTTCTGGAAGGGTTGTTCTTCTCAGATTACATGAAATGAAAAGAAGAGAAAAGAATGAACTGAAGAGAATTGTATATATAAAAAAAATATATACTACCACAAAATATCTGGCTTGGAACCTACCTCTGAATTATAGAGGTTTGTCATAGGAGAACAAAACATAAACGTATTTATATCAGCATCAAGTATTATAGCATCGTATTTCACGTGTCTAAATATTTTCGCTATCCCGTCCATCATTCTATGGACCCATGCCCTTCCTCGAGCTTATACACAATTACCTTTGAAACTCCCTCGACATCGAAAATCGAACCTGGGATATCATTCTAGACATCATCGTTAGTAGAATTCTATGCTTGCACCGCAACCTTCCTCGTATAATAATACGACTCTCTATTGATAAGAAAGAATAATAATTCACTATGTAGATACTCTACTTAATTAGTCTATTAATGATAACTTATACACTACCACGACCCGATTAGTGGTACTCAATCTCAACACCCATTCCAATACAACTCTCACGGTTGTAATCAGCTCAATACTCGCAGAATCATTGCTGCCTTACTATGGTCCACCACTGACCTACTGTCGTCATTCATTTTCCATGAAGTCTTAATAGCTAACCATACGGAGTCCATACAGGTCGTATCTAATTCTCCTAAGGAGTTAACATAACCACCAATCACAATTCATGAAGAACACTCCAAACTCTGACGTACTTTCAGGACATGAAGCAGATAAAATTGCAGAAGAGTTTCAATCAAAGCAACGATAGCAGGTTAATACCATTTTTAATCATATGCCTTAGATAGAAGACTTAACTCAAGGGTTCATCTAGTCCTTTTTGAAACATGGTTCTGGCTTATCTCAAGATAGGACCTTCTAAGATAGATAGCCCGTTCATGGCGATTACACGAATTAAACCTTTGCCAACTACTATTACGGTTGGGTATTGCACAGTCATCAGAAGGAATGTCAATCTTCCAAACCATAATACAATATGCATAGCTTTAACCATCATCATTGTATTCCTTTGGCACAAGCGCCTATAATTATCCTCTTACCTTTAAAGTGTCGGCCACCTCTTTGGCCTTTCCTGATTGTAAAATTTCCTTACAGTCAATGTCATTTTAACCACCCCCAAATAAATTTTTCCACCTTATTTCAATCACAGCTTATGTGAAGATGTTTTCCTTAAAATCTGATGAGTAAAAAAAAATCACCATTTTTCCATAAGTTATTGCCTCAGTCTTTAGAGGTTAATCACTGTCATGACTGACTCTCAATCATAATTAGAACATCTTTTATCTTAAGTCCTAATTGCCCTGAACAATTTCGACCATTATTGGTTCGATCCATACCTTCTCGTGGTTTAACACGTGCCTCACTTGGCATCATTATAATTACGTCATATTTCCTTTATCAACATTTCCATTCTTGAGAATTTTGAATATTACCTTTCTCATTGCAAAACCTCTAAGGTTATCCTTGAATCGTTCATCCTGTATTCCCTAGATACAGGGCATATCAAAATACCATTCACTATTACTAGAACCATTGTCTATATACTTCTGAAAAATTTCTCCACTGATCCTTAAAGGTCATCATTACCTTAAAATTTTCCAATTCATACTGTCAAACTTATACTATCCCTATTAAGGGTGAAATGCCAACCTGTATGCATTCCCCTAGGATTCATTTTAAGTTACCACTGTTCTATCCTTAATTCCACCTTTAAAAGGTACCTGCATCCTTCCATGGATAAATCAAGTCATATATCCTTGATAGATTATCTTATTCATCATTCCCACCTCGATAGTCTATACCTAACTTCATAATAGCATCCTTATTCAAATTGAGGTCAATCCATATGGCCTCCAAAAGATAACAATGGTCATCTGCTTTTCTTTCCTGATTTGGTAATGATAACATGGATGTTCTGGAAGATATTGGTCATGTTCAACGTGAACTTCTTTTTAATAATTCCTTATTTACTTTTGCTGTTTATCTCAACAGTCATCTCAATGTTGGGATATCTCTCATACCTGGCGTCTCCCTTTCTGGGTATCAAGCCACCGGTCTTACACTTCACATTCTTGAAGGTCACTTCCTTCATCCAATTTTCCTAATTTCTTACTTCCTTGTCTCCTCAGTCTATCCGCGTCTCATATTTATCCTTCGAATTATCTCAAGGTTTCCTCGAATCTTCCCAACTTACAGGGGATAAAATATATGTATCTCTTATACCTTCAACCATCAATTTAACTCATGGTGAATCACTCTCATTCGGACGATTACATACTTTTCTATTTCTATTTCTACGAGTCTTTAGGGTTTCCTCATACCCAACTCCCTTATCATTCCTCAAACTCTCTTGCCTTTATATTCCTTTCTCTTATCGTTATTTCATGAACCAACACAACATAAGCATTGATTTCAAACATCCCGTCATTCTGGATTCGTGTCTTCAGAACGAATCTTGATAACTTTTACAACTTAGATTCATAATTCATCATACTCGTCTGCCTTTGTTCTGTCTCTAAAGCTTTTACACTATCTCCATAACCTTGGGAAGTACTTTCCTGAAAACAATTGACTGAACTTAAATCAGTTTATTATAATCTCTTGCTCCGTGTCTTCCTTGGCCTTTCACCAGCGGGTGGTCTCTCTCTTAGGAGGGTAAGTGACAAAAACAGTCTTTTGTGATTCATCAATCATTTAGAATCTCAAATGATTCCTATATTTCCTTTAGCCTGGCTCTTGCCTCGACTAGGTCAACCTGTTCCTTGGAACTCTGAGAGCTTAACGATTTAAAGGTCATGAAAGAATTTCCTGCCGCATTGTCCCCTCAGGGTGGTGGTTGGGGATAATTGTCTAAGTTATGTCTAGACAGGTCCATAAATTGCCATATAGGAGTACCATCTCGGGTCTCCTTTCCTTACTCGACTTTCTGTTTCCTTAGTATGAAATGTTTCAACCTTCTCCCATAATCGGGGTTATCTTATACATTAAAAACCTTGTTTTCCACTCTATCATGTTATGGGTTCTTTCTTTCTTGATGGCAACCTCCCTGACTATCACACTCTGGGTTTGCCCTAAATCCTATTCCTCAAACTATGGCTCTCATCTAAGTTCTCATCCTTAAGCTCTTGAACTTTCGGAACCCAAATTCTATAGGAATACCTCATTATTCCCTTATCCTCTTTCTCAGTATTAATCTCATATTTATTTGTTGGCTCTCTGCCTTCATTCATCACCTTTTTCTGGCACAATATGCTCTTTTAATAATTCGGTCTCTATTGCAATCTCAAACAGCTTTTCGGTACCGGCTCCGGTTACCTTCACTACTATTTCCATTTTCTCAAAATCTCTTATAAACTCTCCAAAGACATTATCATCTTGAGTCTCTCCTTTTTACTAAGGGCATCAGCCACCATATTGGCTTTCCCCGAATGATAAAGAATCTGCCAATCATAATTCTTGATTAGCTCTAACCGCCTTCTCTGGCGTATGTTGAGCTCTTTCTACGTAAGAATGTACTAGAGCACTTATGGCTTAGGTAATTCTCGCACTTCTCTCCATACAAGTAGTGCCTCCAATCTTTAGGGTAAAACTATTGCCACGAGCCTAAGCTCATGGGCGGTGATATCAAATTTCATATTACCTTAATTGTCTTGACGCAGACGCGATTATCTTGCTGTGCTAAGAAGCACCCTAATTCCTTATGCGAAGCGTCACTTACAAATCACAAAATCTCCTTTTTCCATCCGGCAATGCCAGCATAGGGGCCATCACCAACCTCTGCTTCAGTTCTTGAAAGCTGTTCTCGCATTTCTCTGTCCATTCGAACTTCTCAGTCTTACGAGTAAGCCGCGTTAAAGGGGCTACTATCTTTACAACTTGAACGAACCTCCGGTAGTGACCGGCCAATCCTACCTCTGGTAGTCGACCAAACCATGGTCATCAATTCATCAGTGGTCCTTTATCCAATCCTATCAGGATCCTCCATGGGGTCCTTCTCAACAACTATCCCTACTAGGACAACATCCTCAATATCAACATCATCCGGTCCTGCGTTAGGACGCTCTATTGGATCCACAATCTGATCTCCAATTAGTAATAAAACATCATCGCGTTGATGTTCCTCAACTTCAGGGTTCGGAGTCCCGCTACCATATACGATAATGAACTACACTTCTATCGCTACATTTATAAGGGTTCCCATAAGGGTTTTAACTGTCAGTACTATGTTAGGTAGTCCGACTATGAACTTGGCAAGAGTTCTTATTATCTTAGTGAACTTATTATCTTAACGTCCCATCATCTCTGAGGTTTATAACGCTTAGCTCTGATACCATTTCTGTAACACCCCCAGATCCGGGGTCGGAGATCCGGGTCGTTACGAGTTCCATTTCCCTTAATAACACCCAATCTTAATAATTACTCGACTACTCTGTACTGTGACCCCACAATAAACACACACACCACACGTTATAGTCTCAGAGATGAACATCCAAAAATAACCACAAGTCATTTTATTCCACAATTATCTGCCAATACACCTTAAAAGGTTTTCTGAATAAATTTACATTTCTTTGCCATTATTACAATTCATAAATATACATAATCTGATACATCAAAAGTTGAAAGCCTAGCCTATTGGTAGTTCCTACCTCAGCTATGGCGGCATCAGTGCTTCTAGAAAACTGCAGAACGTCTCCTAACCTCTTGCGAATCGGGAGCTTGGTCCGGTTCATCTTGTCTATCTGATGTTGTGTGATGAAAGAAGAAAGCAAGGGTGAGCAGCAAGCCCACCAAAATAATATGTATAATGATTTACAACATATGAGCCTACTCATAATACTCATGAAAGTCTTGGTCAAAAGAAATGAACCAAGTTGATAACTTAATGCGATGAAGTCGCAAAATATTCAGTATATACACATATATACTTTTCAAAATATTGGAAGTCCTCTTCCATGCATAATATACACAAAGTCCTAGTGTATAACTGTATAAAAATATCGTTGCAAGGTGATCTCATATATCTAACCTTGTCACAACGTTTTTCTGAAAATCTTTGTCATACATAAGATAATCATTTACTAGATATAAGTTTAAAAGATGAAGTTACAAGATACTCCAATATACTTATATCTTTTCCAAATACTACTTGAACTACCACCGTTCAAGTTATAATTAGTTCAAAAGTTCATCACATAGATGAGACTACAAGACCAGATTTGAATAGATTAAATCTTTTAAAATATCATCAAAATAAAATGAAGTTATGAGATACTTCATTTGATGTAAACATCATTTTGAAAACTTGACCCTGCCAACACTCAACAATCGCCCAACCGTAGCCTTTCTATCGAAGTGCTCTGGGTAGTGTTGCAGAAATTATCCAATTGGATGATGAACTCATTACGGGAGTTTGCCGCGCCAGGAAGACCACTTACGATGATCAGTCGTAGTAGTACAACCCCACCATTTTCTACATGTAGAGGAGAACCTGTCGGATTTACTTGTCAACCGAACACTGAACTCCTAAGGAATGGACCGCCTTAGCGGAACTTCCAGGCCATTTGGGCCAATATAATAAGGCTGGGCCGGCGCTACTCGACCACTTACGCCACTCCTAGTTCAGATGAAATCCATGACTCTGAAACGTAAAGATCGTTTCCCCCTTTCCCCAAGTAGAAACTTGTTGATACGGCTCCACCAAGAAGTCGTACCTAGTTGGAAAGGAAAACTCACCGATATTTCCCAGGCGATGCCTGTTAATGGATTAACTTGTTCCAAGAATTTTACTTCCCGAATATTGGGTAAGTAATCAAAAACTCTTTTACCAAGACAGCAACCTTGTTGCGAATATAAAACACACCACCGAGCCGGATCCCCCAGGTTTTGAGCTAGTATTTAAATCCCCTTTTTAAAAGGAAGATCTTAAATATAAAAATAGTTTTGGGATCCGCTCTAACTTTTGAAAATCATTTTAAAGACTCGAAAACACTTTAAAGAGTGTTTGGAGTAAAACTGATTTAATGAAGTAAATCAGTCCCCAGAATATTTAGAAAATGTCTGAATATTATTTAAATAATATTCCCATAAAAAAAATAATCTTTATAAAATAATTGAAGTAGAAGTATTAAAACTTATACTTGAAATGAATAGCAAATAATCAAAGATATACTTATACGAAAGTAATATCTTTATTTGAATAATCAAAAATAAGTTTGATTATCGACACCTTATTCTTTAATAAAATAAAGAATATATCTCTGCAAATAATCGGAGTTATAGATCCTCAAATGAATATTCAAATAATATTCAATAAATAATGTAAAGGAGTCATACGCCTTCGAATAATATTCGGAATAATATTCAAATAATAAAATAAAAGGAGTCATAAGTCCTCGAATGAATATTCGAATAATATTCAAATAATAAAATAAAAGGAGTCATAAGTCCTCGAATGAATATTCGTAATAATATTCATTAAATAAAATAAAGTTATCGAATAAACCTTATTCGATTAATAGTTTTAAAAACTATATCAATATATATATATATAAATATATATTATACTCGGGAGCCTCGCCTCCCGGTTTAGAAATATGTTCACCTTTTATCCCTTATACTAAGGGTAAACTCAAATACCGCTTATCTCTAGCATAGGTATTATGCAACTATAAACATTTGAACCAACAGATATATAAACCAAGAATATAAATCAGGCATGCATATATACCATATCACATGCTACAATATATCACAAGAATTTGCTAATAACAAATATGCATTTATCGCAAGATCATGCATATACACATATACATCACCACAACAGTATAACGGGTAGAAAACTTGCCTGAGCGACTGGGGGTTACGAATGGCTCGGGACGAGTCTGGTAACCTATAAACAACAAGTAAGTTGGAATTAAACCAAAGTCACTTGTAAATCTATACTTTAACTAACTTAGACTCTAACGCTTGTTTTGCGCTTACTGATTCTCTTAAGTCACTCGAGTACCCTCGGCTCCACCATTTTTAATAATTTAACCTTTACGAGTTTTAAGGCGATTCATTCGCGAGTGTCTTACCAACTGCCTAACACACTTACCATAAATGTTTCATACATTAATTAACCCTTTTTGGTCTTTAACCTATGTTTCAAAGTAAGGCGAGGGGAAAAGTTTCGTTCGCGAAACGCCGTTACTTGAAATGGTCGTTTCTCCTAAACCGTGCATCGGAATCGAACGAACTACATATCAAAATGAAGCTCGTAACATGAGCTATCTAAACATGGAAGTGGTCATAATCTAGCAGGGGGTTCTCGGGTCCTAATATTATGCACAAAAACAGTCCAAAGAAAATCGGACGTTACGACGGCTATGTTTACGCGTTTTCCCAATTTTAAACCATTCAATACCAACCACAAATCAACCCCAAATCAATCATACAACCAATATCCCTCCAAACCACATCATAACAGCCCCAACACATCCACATTAACCATTTATAGTTATTCCTCACATGAACTAAAGGCTTTACTTAGGTTCTTTAACTAATTACCAAGATTTACAACTCCAACAATGCAATAAAACCAACTAATCTCTACAAACTCAACCAAACCTCAACCAATCAAGCATCATGCTTCACATATGCTATATCAAACACATTCAATCCTAATTACTCAAAACTAAAGCTAGGGTTTGTAGTTTATACCTTCCTTGGAGAGTGGAGAATCAAGAGAATGGCTTGGAATCACCTTTAAAGCCCTTATCCAAGCTTAATCTAAACAAAACTTCAAGAACACAAATTTTAGTTCTTGAAAACACTATTCACCATCTTCTTTCATGATTTATAGAAAAAGATTGGCTTGGAATTAGAAGCTTAAACTTATAGGAAGTATGTAACTATCCATGGGGAAGCTTAGATAATTACCTTGCTAAATAGTAAGTGGAGGAGCTTGGACTTCCCATTTCTTAAGAAAAAACCCGAGAGCATGAAGAAGAAGAAGAGAGATTTTTGTGTTTTGGCTTGATTTGCTTTTGGTTGGTTGATTTTTGTTGTTTGCTTTAGTGAATTACCTAGTTGCCCTTGGTTTTGTGTGGTTAAAAAGTCACCACATCTCCTTCCTTTCTTGTCATGCCTATGTCATCCTCATGATGTCATCCTCCCTTCCTTGTCCTCTTTCTATTGGTTGGATGACATCATTCCCACTAATCCCTTTGATTAACTTCCTAATCGTTTGCCTAATGACCGCTGATCTGTTATACGGTTCGCTTAACTTTCGTTTTCGTTTATCGTTTGAGGGATCATACCCGGGATCTTATTACTTAGGTTCCCTTAACCTTTCTCAATATATTATATTCCTTTTTATGATCCTCTCCTATAATCCTTTTATTTAAATCCTTTTTATCCTGTTACCTTTTTCTCAAATCTTTCCGTATCTAGTGTATTTCCGGGAAAAATCAAAGTGTTCGGATTTGGATTCTGACGATCTTTACATACACTTATATCCCATATAAAGTACTAATAATATCCCATAAGATCAATAACAGAACCCCTACATAGCGTGGCATGAAAAGTTTTCTCGTTCAGCAAAAACACTATTCATAAGGGTTTCAAAAATTTCCAAAAATTGGGGTTATTACACAAAGGATACTTGTTCTTTATTGTCAGTTTATTCAGCTCTCTATAGTCAATGCACAACCTCATACTTCCTTCCTTCTTCTTTACGAATAACACTGGAGCACCCCACGGAGAAACACTGGGTCGGATAACTCCCTTATCCAATAGTTCCTGAAGTTGTTTAGCCAATTCTTTCATTTCCACTGGAGCCATTCTATATGGAGCTTTAGAAACTGGTTTGGCTCCTGGTATCAAATCAATGGAGAACTTTATCTCTCGATCAGGTGGTAATCCTAGAAATTCTTCTGGAAAGACGTCGGGAAATTCTCTTACTATAGGAATCTCATCCAATGTAGGGGTCTCTTTCTTCGTATCCACCACATGAGCCAAATATGCTTCATACCCTTGTCGCAACAATTTCTTTGCTTGTAATACTGAAAGGAACTTCTTGTCCTGCCTCTGTCCTTGATAACTGATCCTTTTATTATTTGTTGTACACATAACAATTCTCTTTTTCTTGCAGTCAATAATTGCCTTATATAGAGACAACCAATCCATGCCTAAAATAACATCGAATTCTCTTAACTCAAAAGGTAATAGGTCGGCAGGGAAAGTATATCCTGAAATCTCTATGGAGCACTTATGACAGAATTGACTTACGGGCACCTTATCCTTATTAGCCACCTCTATGGTCAAAGGTTCATCTAAGTCTTCCAACATCAATTGCATTTTATTCACACAGTTCATAGATATAAAAGATTTTGACGCTCCCGAATCAAATAAAACGTTAATAGGTACAGAATTAAGAGAAAGCGTATCTGCCACTCCATCGGAATCATGAGTCTGAGATTTCTTGGTCATCTTAAAGGTTCTAGCTCTAGCATTACTGGTTGTTGGTCCTTGGGACACGCTCCTTCCAACACCACCTTGGGTCACTGATTTGCAATTCCTAGCAATATGCCCCACTTTGCCACAACTAAAATAGGTTATTCCCTGGGTATCAGACTTGCACTCCATGGAATAATGACCCTTCTAGCCACACTTAAAACAATTGATATTTTCTCTACACTGACCAATGTGCTTCTTTCCGCATGTCTTACAGTCGATCACTGGCTTGCTAAACCTTGTCGGGGTAGAACTAACTAAAGTACTACTAGGCCTAGTATGGGGGAAATTCTATCTCTTGAACTTTCTATCCTTATTCTTTCTAAACCGGTGCTGAAACTTCTGGCTTACTCCTCCTGGTTCTGACCCAGCAGGTTCACTTTCAAACTTCCTTTTCTTCTCACCTGGCTCCTTAGCATCTAATCTCTGGTCACTTTCTATCACCAAGGCAGCCTGAACTACCGAAGTATACGTCTTGAGTTGTAAAGCTACAAATCCACTCATAATATATGGCTTCAACCCTTGTTGAAACCGCTTCGCTCGCTGAGCTTCCGAACTCACATACTCTGGTGTTATACGGGCCAACTCCACAAACTTAGCTTCATACTCTGTGACACTCCTATCTCCTTGTTTCAACTCTAAAAACTCCATCTCCATCTGACTCCGGAGACAGTCCGGAAAGTATTTCTCTAAGAATAGTTCTGTAAATCGGGTCCAAAAAATAGGACCTTCTCCTTCTAAGGCTCGCGTAGCCTCCCACCAATAGTTTGAATCATTTTTCAGAAAATAACTAGCATAATCAGTCTTTAAATCCTCACTCACCTTGGTGAGTGCAAAAGCCTTCTCCCTTTCCTTCAACCATATCCTGGCAGCAACAGGATCCACTTCACCTTTGAACTCTGGGGGTTTCACAGCCTGGAAAGACTTAAAACTAACAACCTGGTTTGTCCCCCTCATTTAATGCTGTTGTTGAATCTGCAGTTGCTGCTGCTGGATTTGCTGTTGTTGTTGCTGTATGAGCTGCTGTTGTTGTTGTTGCTGCTGGAATTATTGTTGCTGTTGGGCTAGCTGAGCAGACCATTGACGTAACAAATCTATTAATTCACTCATGGAGGGATCCCCAGCAGATCCGTTATTGGGTCGATAATTCTTCTTTAGTGGCATTCTCTTGAAGCATAACAGTCATATATAAGAAAATGGATTGCTCCAAGCAGTTTATACATATGTATCAGGAGAGTGTTGACACTAAAACAATATCCTCATCCTCAGTTTAATTGGATCCATCCTGAGTGAATGATCATAATCTAGAAAGGCTAGCAACAGAAACAACAATAATAGTAACAACAATAATAACAACGCACAAGTATATAAAAATTGAACAATAAAATAAAGCAGCAACGATACAATAACCAACAGAAATCTAACCGATACAACTGAAATCCAACTAAAAAGAAACCATCCAAATACACAACAAAACTGGTTGTCATAGCAGCCTTCTCCTACTACAAACTACCATAATATAATGTACAGAACTCTTGGAAGCGAACTCTGAGCTCTGTATCTCTCTGTTGCAGCCCTGGTCTAACCACTACCACCAATAGAACCTAACTCAAACACCAACCAGTTCACCAGGTCCTGGTACTGAATGGCTCTGAGCTCTGAGCTAATAAAAGGGTCAATGGATCTAGCCCTCTCAACAGTAGTCTGGGTCAAAGATCGGACACGGACCTGCACATCAAGTGAAGTGGAATGGATGCCCTGAAAAGGTCCGACTGGTATCTGGTCAAGCTGTGCAGCCAGCCCCGAGCTCTACTCCCTAATGAAAGATCTATCCACCGCTTGGTGAACATGACATAGAATCGGGGAAGAGGTACCGCTAGGGGAAAAGGGAGGAACCGGAGGTCTCGATGAGGAAGAACTAGGACCACAACCGTGAGGAAAATCCCTAACAGCAGATATAGACCTACGTACCCAGCAAGGACAGGCACTAGGTCCAGGAATATCCCCCGATACAAATGAATGAACTGGTGGAGGAGGCAAAGGAGTCTCCTCAGCTACAACATCCATGGTCCTCTCGGAGTTAGAGCTATCCGAGTCTGATGGGTTCTCCCGGGATGGAGAACTAGAGATCACAATAGGCCACTGATGTAACGAATGAGAAATTACGCTTGTATTTTATCATAATAAAGATAAATTATGTGTATTATTATGTGATTAAATGTGTTGAGTCATTAAACCCTAACTGCTATATGTTACGTGTTGTCTGTTTTGATCCAAACGTGTTTTGGATATTTATTGAATGTTTTATCGTAAGTTATATATTTTATATCAAAACCCGTACAGCTCAAACCATGTTTTAAAAGCCCGTATTTTAAACAAAATCATTGGCCCTGTTTTTCCAAAAACAACCTATACCATATCGCTATTCTGAAGCCCTAGACGTTTTACAAATTTACCTTTTTCGCGAAAAAGAACTTTTCTGGACCCCTTCGGGTACCAAAAACCCCACAAAAATCACATTTTTATTTTTATATGATCATGAAATTATCATACATCATTTTTCTTTGCATTTTTGTAATATTCATAATTTTTGGGAATTTTTAGCATTTATTTTATATTTATTGGATATTTAAAAATTCATTATTAATACCCAAAAATTATAAAAATTGGGGCCAAATATTTTTATTAGGAGTGTAATTAGCCCATTAATTTTATTTGGGGGTATTATTTTGCATAAATATAAATAGCTAATTATTAGTAATTAATTAGTTAATTAATCATAAAAAAATCAGAAAAATCAATAAAATCCCCAATTCTCTGAAATTAGGGTTTGGAATTCTTGGAATCAAACCGAAGTTTGAACGTGATTCTGTGCACCGATTTGATCATGTAAGTTATGGTTGTGAAGCTCTTTCGATTCCTTATTCGTTTATGTAACTGATTTTAGTGTCTGGATTCTCGATTTTTAATTCATAATTTTCGGGTTTAATCATTGAATTCAGGTTTTGATTTTGAGTTGTTGTTTGTTGATTCTGTGGTTACGAGCTTATAGATCGTTGGATTATGAGTTGTTTGACATCGGTTTCATGTGATTCGGTGTTCGTTTTTAGCATCACCGGAAAAGCGGCGCCGCCGCCGTTGTGGTTGGTGGTTCAGGCGAAGGGGACGGTTGTGTTCGACGAGAAGAAGGAGGAGGAAGGGTCCAGAGGTGTTGTGGATTGAAACCACAGAAGAATCACGTCTGAAAACCGAGTTTTGTCATTGTTGGTTCACCGGGTAGCCGCCGCCGGCGTCCGGTTCCGTTCAGGAAACCTCCTGTTCTTCCCGACCCGACAGGTTCATGGGTGACCCGATAACCCGGAGTCGACCCGGTTTCCAACCCGGTTTCGACCCGGGGTTTGATCCAGAAACCCTGAAACCTGTCCTTGTTTTTGTGTTTCTGATTTTTAGTATTTATTTTATTTTTCTAAAATCAGAAAAATATTTTAGTAATTCTAAAAATCAATTAAAAATTAGATTTAAATTCTGAAAAATATAATAATTAATTTCTAAATTTATTAATTTAGAAATTGGAATTTAATTATTTATTTAATTATTTAATTATTTATCTAATTATTTATTAGTTATTTAATTAATTAATAATTAGGTAATTAATTAATAAATAAGGATTAAAAATAATTGATTAATACGAATAATCATTCGTTAATTAGTTGAATATTACGAGTAACTCGTATCCATACGTGTAGTGATTCGTTAAGTTAGAATTAGTAATCGAGCGATATTTATTCAAAGAATATCGTACTAATTATTCT
Organism: Apium graveolens; assembly: GCF_009905375.1. Classification (NCBI taxonomy): domain Eukaryota; kingdom Viridiplantae; phylum Streptophyta; class Magnoliopsida; order Apiales; family Apiaceae; genus Apium; species Apium graveolens. The sequence goes on from NC_133651.1 coordinate 191,991,521, forward strand.
TATCGAATAATTAAATTCTGATCGTCAATTGATTAATTAATCGTATAAGATATAATAATAATAATAACAATAGTTCGATAGTTAGTCAAGGAATACGAGTAGCTCGTATTTATACGAGTAGTTAATCGTTGAATTAGATTATGGTTCGAGTAATATTTATTTATTCGATAAATAGCGTATCAGTTAATTGTGTCGATTGGTTATTTATAAATAATCGATCTAATCAGTAATAATAATTTATAAATAATTGTAATAAATTTCAATTAATCCTAATAATTAGGGATTAATTATTTTAAAATACAATAATTATTAATTAATTATTTAAAAATATAATTAAGGATTATTTAGTTATAATTAATTATTTAAAATTAATTAATAAATAATTAAATCTTGTTTAATTCATAATAATTAAACCGTTAGTCCGATTTGAGCGAAACGAAGACCCCTAGACTCAGAAAAATTAAACGAATCCAATAAAATTAATTGTAAGTCATAGTTTCTACCAGAAGAGAATGGTCTTGTTGTAGTTAATTATTTATATGCCCTAATTGGGGTAGATTCAAGTCAAATAAATCCCAAAAAATTATAATAAAATCCGATAGGGTTAGTTATTATAGATATAAGTCTAGTATCGATTCTAAAAATATTTATAGGTCTAAAAATTAATTATGTGCCTTATGCGCTATGTGCTTTACGTGATTATGTGAACCATACGTGCTATAAATTATATGTGTATATATGCGAGTCAGATAGAAACGCATGGGTAGATTGATAGGGTTGCGTAGTATCAATTCGAGATACGCGTATGTAGTAAGTTATCTAAACGACTATCTTTCTAAGATTGGTTCAGTGTCAGCAATGCCGATCAAGCTAGAGACAGAAGGCGGTGAGTTGAACAAGGTTAAGTATGCGCAAGGGAAGTTTTTCCCCTATTCTAAATTCAGAATAGTGAATTATATCCCATTTTTCCATATCAGTTACCTTTGATAATTCTTGTTCATATACACTGTTAGACAATTATTGAATCTTGTTTCTATTTCATTTCGATTCTTGATTTCTCCCAATTTATTGAATCCTTTATTCATATTTCTATACTTTTACACTTGTTACATATACTAGGATATATCCTGATGTTGGGATACATCAAAAGCATTTCGATTGTTCCGGATGCTCAGCTTTGGACTTGATAGTTACGATACGGGCTGGGTTTTACCCAGACCTTTAATTAATAGGCCATAGTTGCCTGAGTACTCCTTATGTTGGTTGGGTCTATGCAGTTGGGTATAGGTCTGCACTATATCCTGACTGATCAGCGGGTTATAGTGCATATGTTGGTTCTTGTTTCCAGTCTTGTTCATTTGGCACTCGCCAGTGTTGGCAAATTATTATTCTATTCAGATACAGATGGTTGTTCAAACCAGCAGCTTATTGGTTCACTTATTCTTCTCTCTTTATACTATATATATATTGTTGCAGGCTTGTTGAGCAATTTTGGCTCATCCCCTTTTATTGTTATTCCCATTGTTTTACAGTTAAGGTAGAGAATGAAACCCGTCAGGACCCGCGTAGTCAAGAAGCGAGTCAAGCAGCGGGACCCTCTTATACCAAGAGTATTCATTCCTATCCCCGAAGAGAGCTTTGAGTTACCAGATCAGGTGTAACAGGATAAGTAGTAATGTTGGGTTGAATAAAGGTTTTGTGTGGTTTGAATAAAAGTTGTGGTGAGAATGTAGATAGAATAAAGTTTTGTAACAAAGAGAGTTCTTGAGACAGATTGTTTTTATTGAGTTTGTAATAAAGTTAGTGTGTCGTTCTTGTTTTCAACTCTTAACCTTAAAAGATCCTGAGTAGCAGTAGTTCGGGGTAATTATCATAGTTATATTCCGCTTGTGCATGTTTAGTTTGTAGTTGTTATTAATAATGCCCCAAATCTATACCCTGGATTTGGAGGGTGTTATAACTGCCAACAGGATATATATATAGGAAATACACAACAAGGTCAAGGCAGTTCTATCAAAACATTAATAGATGCCAGGGTAATGCCATCGGAACCCTCGAATGACTCTAAGGTTTGCTCCTCTATATGAGTTGCTGACTCACCTTAAGACACAGTTTTACACTTATTCAACACCATCCCTAACCTGAATCAGGGACTTGAACCTGTAGCTCTGATACCAACTGTGATGGCCTCAACCCCGGGGTCAGGAGTTGACGTCACCAAACACAATTACAAGAAATATAAACAACGAGATTATTATTAAAATATACTAACTCGACCCCGAACCAAGATCCGATCCAGGTTCAAGTATGATCCAGGCTACATATTATACAAATCCTTTATTCAAAAGTATGACACATACTAACTTATTTCATAACTCATCAGACCGCATGTTGTCTGATAATAATAACTACCTCTGAGGAGTCGAGTCCTGAATGGGCTGAGAAACGGTTGTGCCAAGGTCTGATCGGACTTCTAGGCATCTGCGATATATATATATCTATATATATATAAAACATGAATATTAAAACATGATATGAACAAGAATAGGTTTTGAAATTACTTGAAAACGCTTTTGATTATATAACAGAAAGCAATCGGCTAGTCTTTGTGTTACAATATGAGAAAACTTAAGAATAAACTTCGGAAATATGAACTGTTATCACTGGTACAAGATGTGTATATTATTTACTCTCTAATTTCAAGTATGTCTATTACTCTCTTCTTCTTCCTATTTATAGAAGGATGAGGAGTCCAATTTCTTGAAACAGCATCATTTTTTATCTTGTAGTGGAGTTCTGCTTTCCTGAGTGGACAGCTTGACTTGAGTGGGAGGTCCTCTTTTTCTTAGTGGAGGGGCTGCTTTCCTGAGTGGGAGGCTGCTTTCTTCACAGGATTTTGAGTATGATTCCTCTTCCACCGAAAGTTGCTTTGTTTGGAGAATATTGCTGAGTTGGTCTCAGTGGGAATCTTCTTTTTTCTTTTTTGTCTTCTTTTGAATAATGCTGAGTTAGTCTCAGTGGGAAGTGTCTTCTTTGTCTTCTTTTGTCTTTTTTTTTACCGTTTTACCGTTTTACCCCTAATAATTTGGAGTAAAGAAGTGTCTTTACAAACTGATTATAATATTGAAATAAAGGAAAACTAAACAATATGAAATGATGAAAATTTGGATGAAATTTTTGGGGGTATTTTGGACCTTTTCTATTTTTTTTTAATCAGTGGAAACTACAGGGGAAAATATCCCGTGACAGTCATCTTCGTTGTCATTTCCTAAATGAACCGGACTGTTGTCGTCATCGGAATCATAAATTGAATTTGCGAGTTGAAGTAAGGATTCTTTGTATTGGCTTCTGGTTTTTGCTTGGGTTAATAATGCCTGGGCATTTGACTTTTGGGCAAAAAAAGTGGTAACTTCTTTGTTGGTAATAAAATTTGGACTTGATAACCATTTTTGAATGATCTCTTTGGAAATCTTTTGGTCTTCTTTGAAATTGCTCCACCATTTGACTTTAAAGGACCGAACAATACAGGACTGTATTTGGTTGAAATGAATTTTAAACTCCCAAGAACAGACCCATGGAAGGAAGAATTTTGAACATAACATTAAGAGAGGAGGAAAACGTCTTTCATATTCTGTGGGTTTGAAGTGTGTTTTGAACAGTTTTAGACATTCGGATGCATTTGGAGTAAGAATGTCTTCAATTGCTCCGAAGAAATCCCACCATTGAAGGAACCAAATAGGGAGTTCCTGGACTTGGATTTTGGTATTGAAATAAAATAACCAGGAATGACTATTTTTCTGATTTTGGATAAAGAATGAATTACGCCATGCTTGCTGGTAATCCCAGTAAGAATATGAGGAGCGGAGCAGTGGTTTAGTTGTCTTTTGAAGTTCGAAGGAAAAAATTTTGGACTGTGGAGTTCTTGGCCCCATTGACTTGGGTGGATGACCTTTTGTATTTGACATGTTGTGTATGAAGGCGTTGAGTGTTCTCTATCCTGGGCATTGTAAAAATGTTTGAACGTGACTGATTCAGTAGACAAGAGAATGGCTTGATAATAGTCATTATTTTTTTATAGATCCCAGGGTTTGAACAACCATCCTTTAGGGAAAACATTTGAAATTGCTAAGGAGGCATCGACATTGTTAAATCCTCTTTCGACTGACACTATTTTTTGGTGGTTTCTTTTGGTATAGTAATCAGAATTAGATTTTAAAAAGTTTGACTGGTTGACTACTACCTCCTGGTTTTGCATTTTTGGGGTAACTATATCTAGTTTTGACATGGATCTCTGAGGAACTAAGAGGGTTGGGTTTTGAAAACTGACTGTTTGTGTAGTTTGAAAAGGAGTATTTGTAGGTTGGCTGGAAGAAGTGTTTTGTTGGGTAACTTTAGTTGATTTTTCTGAAGAGCTTTGGGAGATTGTTGAGGGATTTTGGATGTTGAGGCCATGGGCTTTGATGGTTTGAAGAGCTAGAAATAAGTTATTGTCTTCTTCATCTGCAATTACCTTATCGATCCAGGATGTGATCGGCTTTCCTGAAGAAGTACTCACTTTGCTTTGTTGAGTGGCCGGGAGGTGTCTGGGAAAGGCTGAGGTTTTTCCCCCACCTCTGCTTTTTCGAGGCATGATACTTATCTGTTTTGTAGAAACTCACGGGTCAGGAAATCAGGGACACAATTCATATCTCCCTTAATGTGTTCAATATCAAAATCAAAAATGCTTAATAATGCTTGCCATCTGGCGAAAATTTGTTTTGATGCAATATTTTGGACATCTTTTTGTAAAACTTCTTTTGCCGATTTACAATCGACTCTAAGGAGAAATTTTTGATTTAATAAATCACTTTGAAATTTTGTAATACATAAAACAATTGAAAGTATTTCCTTTTTTATAGTAGAATAATTTCTTTGACAATCATTCCAATGTGCAGATATAAACTGGACTATTTGTTCTTTACCATTGACTACTTGTTTTAGTATACCGCCGTATCCTAACTCAGAAGCATCTGTTTCAACTACTTTAGAAGCATTTGGATCAGCAAGGTGTAGACAAGGGATTTCTAGAACCTGAGCTTTGATTTGTCGAACAATTTCGGTATGTTCAGATGACCAAGGGACAGGGTTAGTTTTAAGGCGGTCATGTAAGGGCTTGGCTATCCTATTGATGTTTGGATAGAAGTCTAGGACATATTTGAGACTTCCTAAAAATCTTTGGAGGTGGGTTTTATCTGTGATTTTATCGGGAAATTTTGTTGCAAAAGTTAGGGCTCTTTCAATTGGTGTAACTGTTCCATTTGATATGTAGTGACCAAGAAATCTTACACGAGTTTGAAATAGGGAAATTTTGGATTTGGATATGACTAAACCATTTTTTCTAGATACTTGGCAGAAAGTTTTAAGGTGTTTAAAATGTTGTTCAATAGTTTCTGAAAAAACTAGAACATCATCAATATATACTATACAGAATGTAGAATAGTCATTGAATATGTCATTCATAATTTTTTGGAATTCGCTAGGGGCAATTTTGATTCCAAATGGAAGGACATTCCATTCATACTGTCTGAATGGGACCGTAAAAGCGGTTTTATATCTATCTTTTGGGTGGATTTGAATCTGCCAAAATCCTGATTTTAAATCAAATTTGGAGAATATTATCGAAGATCTTAATTTTTGTAAAAGGTCTTTTTTATTAGGTATAGGGTATCGTACCCATCTTAAGGCTTTATTTAGAGGCTTATAATTGATAACTAGCCTTGGTGTCCCTCTCTCAACTTCAGCATTTTTGTTTACATAGAAAGCTGCACAGGACCATGGGGATCTAGATTTTGATATGATTCCTTTGGATTCGAGATCGGTGATCTCTTTTCTGCAATGTTGTTCTAGGTCGGAGTTAGTTGGATAGGTCTCGCTTTTGTTGGTATTTCCTTTTCATCAAAATCTTTTTCATAAGGTAAATCAATCATATGTTGTTTTCTATGCCAAAATGCATTTGGTAAGTCAGAACATAGTTCTACTTCTATTTTTTTTAGTAATTTTAAGATTTTTTCTTTGATAAAGTGGTCTTGTAATTGCTTCTCAATCTTGTGAGAGGAAAGGTCTTGTTTTAGATGGGATAATTGTATCTGTTTTCCTTGTATTAAGGTATTTATCTTGTTATTATATATAGAATATGCCTTTATTGTATTGAGGTTCCTTGTTTTGGGTTTTTCAAGAAATGGGAAGATAAGTTTGGTGTTATGGGTTTTGAAAGTAATACCTTCGTAGGTGACAGTATATGGGGTTATTAAATTGAAGAAAGGTGTACCTAATATGATAAGATGATGTATTCCTTTAAATAGGAGAAAAGATGTCTTAATTTGGAAGGTTTTATTATTGATAGAGGCATCAACCTTACTAACTACATTGAGGTTTGAGTTATTAGCGGCGGTTAATCTTTCGTTGGTATGTTGTTGAAATCTTTTTGGTATTATTTCTTCTTTAATGCAATTCAAATCTGCTCCTGTATCGAATAAAGCAATGGTATCTAAGATAAAGTCATCCGAGAAGACAACTTTGACTTTTATGAGATATTTTCGGTAGGTAACTTGCCTTAATTCATATAAGAAATCTTCATCTTGATTAGGAGTATTATTTAAACTGCTTAATTGTTTTTGTTCAGTATTTTTCTCTTCTACTTCACGAACTAGAAGGACATTTAAAGCTTCAAAATCTATCTTCTGCTGCTCTTTAAGGATTTTTAATTCTTCTTTGATTTCCTTAATTTCTTTATGTAGGTCTTGTATTGTTGGAACGGATTTTTGGTTGGGTTTTTGCTTTTTTAATATTGTGGTCAAGTCATATGTAGTTTTTGTTGATGGGAGAATAGAAGGTTTTTGTTCTGGTTTGGGTTCAATTGGTCGTTGGAGTAATTTTTCTAAAAGCTCTTTTCTTATTTGGGGATCAGTTATCTTCTCTATGATTTCGAGAGAATGTTCTTCATTTCTGGTTAGGACGTTGATGCGTCTGTCTTCAGAGGAGGAATTATGAGAGGAATATGAGCTTGTTGCAATCTCATCTATTTGAAGAGGTTCATCATTTCCAGACATTTCAGATGTCTCAGAGTCGGAAGATTCAAGGAGTAAAGCCGAGATTTTGTTAGATAAGCTTTCTTCTATGTTTAACTCTTGTATTTTCCTATTAAGTCTGCAGAATCTAGATATATGTCCCTTTTTTCCATATTTGTAACAAGTTATATCTTTATTGGTTGGTTTAGTAAATCTATTTTTGTTGAAAGGTTTTTTGTTCTTATTATTAGAGGAAGGTTTATTATAGAACGGTTCTGTTGATTTTTTGTAGAAATGTTTAGACTTTGTAAAAGACCTTTTCTGATAAGGTCTTTGATATGGCTTGCATTTACCATCACATTTTAGTTTTGAATAGCTTTTGTTGGGATTATAGTCAAATTGTTGACAGAAAGTCCCTAATTCCTGCTTTATTCTTTTCATTTCCCATTTGAGATGTCTCTGGAGTTTTAAATCTTGACAAATCTTTAGGCCTTCTCGTTGTGTTTGGCTTATGAGTTGGCCATATGTCAGGTTTTTGTAAGGTATCGGGCTTCCGTGTTCAGTTATTAAAGAGGTTCTAACTCTTTAACCGAGTAAGGTTGGAAGTACGGCTAAGAATTTTTCTTTCCAATTTGCATGGTTCGAGTCTTCTCTGAGCATGACTCTGGTGAGGAAAGTAGTTTATATCTTTGGAAATCACTAAGTTTTTTACATTTGAGATTATGTAAAAGCTCAACATTTTTATCTCTCAGGTGAGAAGGGTCACCAATGAAGTGGTGTGTTATGACTAGAATGAGTTGTGCGACTGCTCCTTGGATAGGGTTTCCTTGTTCATCTAAAATGGGTTTTCCCTCTTCATCTTCCCTAATGGAATTTAGGATTTCAAGATGATTTTCAGGGGTAAGGTGATAGTCCCACCAACCCTTTAATTGGCCAGAGAACCCTGCTATGAGTAATTCGGCTATAGCTTTGTCTGGGGTTCCTATTTGGGTTGTATAAGCATTGGTTGCCATGGTCATTTGTTGTAAATGATTTAGAATATTATAGTCAGACATTCCATCTATATTCCATTCATAAACAGATGATGCATTGAATTTAGACTGGGTTAAAATTTCAGGTCTATTTTCAACTCCAATGTCTGGGGCTGTGAATTTTGGAATCATTTATCGGAGGTCATGAACCTGGGGTATGAAAGCATCTTCATCTGAGTCATGATGTATGACATTTAGTTGTTTAGATGAAACACTGTCAGCAGCTATTTGGGTTGTGGAAGAGGAAGTCTCAAGTCTGCTAAGATGGTCTTTGATGGCTTTAACGAATTCTGGTCTATTTGTTTGAATTTGTTATTGGCTTTGTCTAGAAACTTGGTATGGCTTAAATATGGGTTCTTGATTATTAATACTTTTGGGTAAAAATAAGTTTTGGTCAGAGGAGTAAATTTCCAACCAATCAAAGAATATCATTTGGATTTTGTTTTGGTTAAGAAATTCATAATAAATTTCTTGAATTTGTGTCTTTTGTTCTTTGAAGTTGGTAAAAAACCAATTTCTTTTTTCAGTGTTTTGGGGAGAGTAGAACTCTTCACGAAGAAAAGTTTTATTGATTTGGAATTCTATTTCAATTACATTTAGCTCACTTGGCATTCCCATATTCTCAGTTATAGCAGAGAAGGTTGGGGATGTTGGTGAGGAAGGGGCAACCGTGTTTTGGTTTGGTGGTAATTGACTTTGTTTATAGAATGGGTGAGGTATATTGGAAGAATAATCTACACCACCCATAGAGGTATTGGGTATATCTGATGTAGAGTATCTTGGTTTTGAGGTAGTGTTAATGATAGAAGGGATTTGAGAAATCTTTTCTAAGGTTCTTGAGGAAGCATCGGAATATCGAGAACTAATAAAAGAGGCTCGGGATGATCGATCAAATGCAAGAGTGACTCTTCCATTATCATCTTGGTGAACTTGGTGTATTTGTGTGTTTGGTTCTAATCTTTCCGGTAATCTAGGGCGAGCTACTCCTTCTAAAACCCATTCAGTGGGAAGGGAAATGTCCTGCCATTTTATGGATCGAGGAATAACTGTGTTAGACCTTGAAAGGTCAGTTTGGAGAAGGATGGTTTCTCCTTTGACGAAAGCATTTTTATGCCCATCATCTCCAATGGACATTATTGCTTTGTAATGGATTCGAAAGATTAAAGCCACTGGAATTGATCCTTCTAACATTTTATAGTTGTGAGTTTTAACTTGGAGTGTCATGTTATGGATAACATTCCTGTCTTTAAGAGAAATGGATAAATTTGGATAACAACTAAAAGAGATGGGTCCGTTGCATAGACTTGATTCTATGGAACTTAACAGAGAGTCATTGAACTCAAGGAATCTAGCATCTCTTAAAATGGCTAGTATTGAGGTGTCTAATCCTTCTTTGGTTAAGGGCTTAATTCCGACTTGGACTAAACCTATATATATATATATATATATATATATATAACAGGTTGCAAAGGTGAGCATAATCGCTCAGCAGTACCAATATATGAATATCAAGATAAAAACAGTAATGTAAACAGTTATAGGAACAGAACTATAATCAATATGAAATCCGTAATCTGTAAATCATTTCGAACAATAGTATATAAAGAAAAACTGAGATAACTGGATATCACTGAATAGCATGCTTTTAATAAAACAAATGTAGTAGTGTGATGTGTAAATACCAGAGTCAAACTTTAGCATGTTATTCACATTTATAAAACCACTCTATCAATTACTTATTCCCTTACGGTAATCACAAAGCCAAATCAGATACGTAACGAATATGTGAAGACAGCTGATCAGGCTATCAACACCAGACGGCCATCCCATTTACCTGTTCCGGAACTTAGAGACTAGCTAGGTCTCTGACCTGGTGGACTAATCGGTTATATAATGCACGCAACCGAATTAGCCTCTTATGCCACCTCAATAGGCCTACTCTGGCCCCTATGTATCCCATATCTGATCGTTTTATCCAGTTTTCAAAACACTTGTACCTATCTCATTTTAAAACCATTAATTTTAACAGCACACGTAAAACCGGTTCACAATCATTTTTATTCGAGATAGGTACCTGTCGAAGTTACTTTTCCTCAAAACAGGTTTAAAGAAATGATTTATAACTACAGGGGATACGTAACTTAAAATGTTTTTGTTCCTTTACGAGATTAAAACAACAGTTTATTCATACGTACTGAACCATAAAAGAATGGTCAGGGTACTTGCCTTGCAACACTTTCAGAAACCTTAAGTAGCTTTTACGCTGACTTCGGTCCTTGCCAGACTTGATTGGGATCTACAATAACAGAATACCCTAATCAGTTATACCGACATGCTTGATATCCTCGAATCCTAATAACCCAATTCGATAACCCGACTCGTATAATAATTATACACATAATCACATAATCTGTATTCACATAAAGTTAAAACATTTTATATAATAAAATATGTTTGTCATATTTAAAATAAATTTTTAGAAAATTTTGGCAGCAACTTTTTTGTTTATAAGCCTACCCGTCGATTACAATCGACATCAATCCCAACAATCACAACAATCCACAATTCCATACGACTCGTACTTCGATGCCACTATTAATACAAATATTTATTTATTTATAAAATTTAGGATTCATATAAAAATCATCATGGTCTACCGTCCGCTCGTAAAAATTTATCGCGGACGGAGGCAAAATTCATCGGTAACCGATAAATTTCGGGTTTCCATACGAATCTCACCGATTAATTATTAAAAATTTTCCGCATAAATTTATTTCATGAATATTTAATTAAATTATTCCTTGCAGAAAATTGGAATAAAAGTTAACAAAAAAATTACATCCAACCAACACAAGCACGCGCACCAAACGCGGCCTTAACGGAAAATGGCCAGAAAACAGCCGGCACCATAGCAGGAAATAACCAAGACAGACCACAAAAATCACACACTCACACAATTACACACACCCATTCACATAGAATTATACACAGATATACACATATTTGTATATATTTATGCAGGCAATTAAACCATAACGAGACTGAAGCAAGCTGGGATTGTTGTCGGAATTAGAGCTGCCGAAAATAATGCCGGAGAAGAAAGGAAGAAACGGAAAGAAAGAAAACTGAGGAACAAGAGAGGCGAGAGGCAGAGACGAGAGAGGAGAGAGTAATAGAGAGAAACAAGGCGTGTGTGCAACAGAGGGGTACAAGGGTTTTATTTATTTACTAGCTGCACAACATGTATCATATTTAAAAGGATACATGTCAATTCATATGTATATGAATTTGACACGTGTCCGAACAGTATCCGGGGGCCGAATTTCGCAATTATCGAACCGCTGCGACATTTTGATCTCAGAAAATCATGAGAATTATCTTAAAATATTATAAATATCCCAAAATTTATAAAAACATAAAATTTGAAATTTTAAAATAATTTTTAAAACATAATTTATACCCGCTTTTGAACAATTAAACGAAACAACGCGCATGTGAAATTAATCCCAAAAATTCCCGAAATAATTTTAAAATTCTCAGAATATTATAAACTTAGTAAAATATGAATTTCGTGATTTTTAAAGAATTCTGGAATTAAATATGGATTTACAAATAAACACAATCAGAAAATCATTTAAAGATAAATAATTAATGAAATGTTGATTTCTCAATTTTATAAAATCCTAAAAATAATAATTGAAATTATAAAATCATAAAACTAATTTTAGAGATAATCCAAATATTTATGGATTTAAAATTGCAATAAAATCACTTTTAAAAGCAAGACAAAACCATATAACTCAATAATAAATCACACAATCCAACCTATATACCAATAAATCACAATCAATAAATAATAAAACAACACTGTTGCCAAAACCAATACACGTATTTTATTTAATTATTTACCTAATTATTACACTTTTAAAATAATAAAAATAATAGAAAATATACGAGTCGTTATAATTTCCATGAAAGCCTCAAATTTGACAATGTGGAGATGATTTGTGAAGACAGTGATGATGATAGTGATTTGGAAACCGTGGCTAAGGGTAATGAAGAAAAGGCTATCTCCTATGATGCACAAAATTCAGCATCAGTCGAGTTACATAATGCATCATCCGTCGGTAGATAATCAGTTTCATCCATCGAGATACAAAGTGCATCATCCGTCGGAACAATGAGAGAAGCTGAGAGTCAAAAAAGATCACTTACAGAAAGAACTCCTTCTTTAAATCAAAGATCCATAAACTCATGGGGGAGTTTCTGATCATCAAAACTCTACTAATCATCAAGACAACAATGAGGCCACTTCATCTAGAGCTAATCTACCACAACATAGAAAATGGACTAAAGATCACCCTTTTGAGTTCATAATTGGTGATGCATCTTCTAGAGTTCAAACAAGAAAAGCAACTCAAGAAGAATGTCTGTATAGAAGCTTTCTTTCAAAGAAAGAACCAAAGAAGGTAGAGGAAGCTCTGTTGGATCCTGATTGGGTTCTAGCTATGCAGAAGGAGCTAAACCAATTTGAAAGGAACAAGTTATGGAAACTGGTACCCAAGCCCAAAGGAAAGAATCCAACTGACACCAAGTGGGTATTCAAAAATAAGATGGACGAAAATGGCATAGTTGTCAGAAACAAAACTAGACTGGTTGCTAAGGGCTATTGTCAACAAGAAGGAATAGATTTTGATGAAACTTTTGCTCCCGTTTCAAGACTTGAAGCCATCAGAATTTTCTTAGCCTATGCAGCCCATATCAATTTCAAAGTCTATCAAATGGATGTCAAAACTGCCTTTCTGAATGGAGATTTGGAGGAGGAAGTCTATGTCAGTCAGCCTCCTGGTTTTGAAGTTCCAAATTTTCCAGAATATGTCTACTATCTTTTGAAAGCACTTTATGGACTGAAGCAAGCACCTAGAGCCTGATATGATACTTTGTCAAAGTTTCTCTTAGAAAATAACTTCACAAGAGGTACTGTTGATGTAACACCCCCAAATCCGGGGTCGGGGATCCGGGTTGTCACGAGTTCCATTTCCCTTAATAACACCCAATCTTAATAAATAATCGATTACTCTGTACTGCGACCCCACAATAAACACACACACCACAAGTTATAGTCTCAGAGATGAATATTCAAAAATAATCACAAGTCGTTTTATTCCACAATTATATGCCAATACACCTTAAAAGGGTTTCTGAATAAATTTACATTTCTTTGCCATTATTACAATTCATAAATATACATAAATCTGGTACATCAAAAGTTGAATCCTAGCCTATTGGTAGTTCCTACCTCAGCTACAGCGACATCAATGCCTATAAGAAACTGCGGAACATTTCCTATCCGCTCGCGAATTGGGAGCTTGGTCCTGTTCATCTTTTCTATCTGTTGTTGTGTGATGAAAGAAGAAAGTAAGGGTGAGCAGCAAGCCCACCAAAATAATATGTATAATGATTAACAATGTATGAGCCTTCTCATAGTACTCATGAAAGTCTTGGTCAAAAGAAATGAACCAAGTTTGATATCTTAATGCGATGAAGTCGCAAAATATTCAGTATATATACATATATACTTTTCAAAATCTTGGAAGTCCTCTTCCATGCATAATATACACAGAGTTCCAGTTTATAACTGTATAAAAATATCGTTGCAAGGTGATCTCATATGTCTAACCTTGTCTCAACGTTTTTCTGAAAATCTTTGACATGCACAAGATAATCATTTACTAGATATAAGTTTAAAAGATGAAGTTACAAGATACTCCAATATACTTATATCTTTTCCAAATACTGCTTGAACTACCACCGTTCAAGTTATAATGAGCTTTCAACAGTTCATCACATAGATGAGACTACAAGACAAGATTTGAATAGATTAAATCTTTAAAATATCATTAAAATAAAATGAAGTTATGAGATACTTCATTTGATGCAAACATCATTTTGAAAACTTGACCCTGCCAACACTCAACAATCGCCCAACCGTAGCCTTTCTATCGAAGTGCTCTGGGTAGTGTTGCAGAAATATCCAATTGGATGATGAACTCATTACGGGAGTTTACCGTGCCAGGAAGACCACTTACGATGATCAGTCGTAGTAGTATAACCCCACCATTTTCTATATGTAGAGGAGAACCTTTCGGATTTACTTGTCAACTGAACACTGGACTCCTAAGGAATGTACCGTCTTGCGGAACTTCCAGGCCATTTGGGCCAATATAATAAGGCTGGGCCGGCGCCACTCGACCACTTATGCCACTCCTAGTTCAGATGAAATCCATGACTCTGAAACGTAAAGCTCGTCCCCCCTTTCCCCAAGTAGAAACTTGTTGATACGGCTCCACCAAGAAGTCTTATCTAGTTGGAAAGGAAAACTCACCGATATTTCCCAGGCGATGCCTGTTAATGGATTAACTTGTTCCAAGAATTCTACTTCCCGAGTATTGGGTAAGTAATCAAAACTCTTTTATCAAAATAGCAACCTTGTCGCAAATATAAAACATAGGTTTTGAGCGAATATTTAAATCCCCTTTGAAAGGAAGATCTTAAATATAAAAATGAGTTTTGGGATCCGCTCTAACTTTTAAAATCATTTTGAAGACTCGCAAAACATTTTTAAGAATGTTTGGAGTGATGCTGATTTAATAAGATAAATCAGTCCCAATATATTAGAAAATATCTGAATATTATTATTTAAATAATATTCCCATAAAGAATAATCTTTATAAAAATAATTGAAGTAGAAGTTGTAAAACTTATACTTGCAATGATTATTGAATAACCAAAGATATACTTATACGAAAGTACTATCTTTATTTAAATAATCAAAAGTAAGTTTGATTATCGACACATTATTCTTTAATAAAATTAATAATAATAATTAGTAAATAATCGGAGTCATAAGTCCTCGAATGAATATTCAAATAATAATATTCATTAATAACATAAACGAAGTCATAAGCCCTCGAATGAATATTCAAAATAATATTCAATAATAAAATCAACGGAGTCATAAGCCCTCGAATGAATATTCAAAATAATATTCATTAATAAAATAAACGGGGTCATAAGCCCTCGAATGAATATTCAAAATAATATTCAATAATAAAATAAACGGGGTCATAAGCCCTCGAATGAATATTCAAAATAATATTCAATAATAAAATAAACGGGGTCATAAGCCCTCGAATGAATATTCAAAATAATATTTATTAATAAAATAAGGTTATCGAATAAACCTTATTCGATTAATAGTTTTGAAAACTATAACCATATATATATATATATAAATATATATATATATAAAATCTACTCGGGATCCTCGACTCCCGGTTTTAGAAAATGTTTTCACCTTTGGGTCCCTATACTAAGGGTATATGCAAATACCTCTTATCTCTAGCATAGGTATTATGCAACTTATAAGCAATTGAATCAACAGATATATATCAAGATTATGAAACAGACATGCATATATACCATATCAGCATGCTCCAATATATCGCAAGAATTTGCTAATAACAAATATGCATTTATCGCAAGATCATGCATATACACATATACATCACAACAACAGTTATACGGGTAGAAAAATTGCCTGAGTGCTCCCGGATAGACTTAAGCTTATAGTGGGTCCGATAACCTATGAACAACAACATAAGTAGGAATTAAACCCCGGTCGCTTAAGAAACTAGACTTTAACCATTTAGAGTCCTAACGTTCGCTTTCGCGCTTAACGATTTACTTAAGTCTCTCGAGTACCCTCGGCTCCACCATTTTTAATAAATTAACCATTAAGGGTTTTAAGGCGATTCTTTCGCGAGTACCTTACCAACTGCCTAATCCACTTTACATAATTGTTTATTACCTCAATTAGTCATTTAAGGTCCTTAACCAAGGTTTCAAAGTAAGGCGAGGGGTAATGGTTCGGTCGCGAAACGCCGTTACTTAAAACGGTCGTTTCTCCTAAACCGTACATCGGAATCAAACGAACTACATATCAAAACGAAGCTCGTAACATGAACTATCTAAACATGGCAATGGTCAAAACCTAACAGTGAGTTCAAGGGTTCTGATGTTAAGAACAAAAACAGTCTACGGTAAATCGGGCATTACGACGACTATGTTTACGCGATTTCCCAAATTTTATACCATTCCAATTCAACACCAAACCATCACCAATCAATCCCAATACAACCATATGACCATATCACTCCTCAACCACTTTAAACCATTTAAACCAATCTCAAATCATACCATGAATCATCAAGAACAACTAGTGCTACTTTTTAACTCCAAAATCAACAAAAGCACTTAACCACTAAGATCTCAACATGACAAAACAACTACTACACTTAATCTATCATTCCATCATCATAATCATTTATATCAAACAATCTTAATACTAAGATCATGAAGAGTTATACCTTCCTTGAAGCTTTTAATCAATGAAAGATCCTTGGAATATCCATGGAAGCCTTAATATATGCTTAAGCTACCTTGACCTTGCAAATAAAATCAAGAATCAAAAATTTGTTCTTGAAAGTTACTATTCACCCTAAACTAAAATGATTTGTTTGAGATAGAAAACCTTTGATTCAAGCACTCAAACTACTTGCTCTTCTTAGTTATGAAATATAGGATCCAAAGAAACAAACCTTATAATTTTCTATGGAGTATAGCTTGTGTTTTGAATTTCTAATTCACCATTTTGGTGAAAAATTCGAAATGAAGAAGATGAAAAGGGGGGGAGAGAAGCTTGCTTTGTTTTATTGATCTTTGTGCATAAAAGGCTTGGTTGATATCCTTTTGTTTTGTTAATTACGTTTTAACCATGGTAAAATTTGTGTGGCTTGAAATCAACCAACAATACCTTCCCTTTGGTCATGCTTATGTCATCCTCCTATGTCATCTTCCCACACTTGTCATCTTCTTGTTGGTGTGGTGACATCATCATCACTAACCTCTTTGATTAGGTCTTAATTACTTGGCTAATGACCGATGATCTGTTATATGGTTCGCTTAACTTTCGTTCTCGTTTATCGTTTGAGGGATCATACCCGGGATCTTATTACTTGGGTTCCCTTAACCTTTCTCAATACATTATATTCCTTTTATGATCCTCTCTTATAATCCTTGAATTTAAATCCTTTTAATCATGTTACCTTATACTCAATTCTTTCGGTATCTGGTGGATTTTCGGGAAAAATCAAAGTGTTCGGAATTGGATTCTGACGATCTTTACATACACTTATATACCATATAGAGTACTAATAAAATCTCAGGATATCAATAACAGAACCCCTACATAGTGTGGCATGAAAAGTTTTCTCATTCAGCATAATCTGCAAAATCACTATTCATAAGGGTTTCAAAAATTTCCAAAAATTGGGGTTATTACAGTTGACAAAACCTTAAAAGGATTCCGTCCCGGAATCAGATAGAAAATGAATAGGGATACTTTCTTAACGTTGCACTTTCTAACTCTCGAGTAAATTTTCCCACATTGTGGTTCTTCCATCAAACTCTGAATAGTTTGACAACCCTTCTCCTAAGCACTTGTTCCTTTTTACTCTATAACCCTTCCGGGTTGCTCCATATAGGTTACGTCGGGTTGCATGTCTATGCGCTCATATGCCCCTATTTATCTGGCATCCGAATTACACTTCCTTAACATTGATACGTGGAACACGTTAAGAACTTGCCACATGTTCGGGGGTAGGGCTAGCTCATATGATAGCTTCCCAATACGTCTTAATATATCCAAGGGTCCAACAAATTGTAGACTTAGCTTTTCTTTCTTTCCGAATCTCATCAATCCTTTCCAAGGGTTTCCAAGGGGATACCTTTAGAAACACTAGGTCCCCTACTTCCTATTCTTTGTCCTTTCGTGTCAAATTAACATACTTCTTATGTCCATCTTGGGCTACTACCAGCCGTCCTCTGATTAGATCTATTATATCCCTGGTCCTTTGGACTACTGCGGGTCCGAGCATCTTGCGCTCTACGACTTCATCCTAACATAAGGGAGATCGACATTGTCTTCCCTCAAGGATCTCATAAGGCGATACCTCAATACTGACATATGATCTATTGTCGTAAGAAAACTCAATCCGTGTTAAGTGATCATTCCAATTTCTTTCAAGTCTATTGCACAGACTCTCATTATAGCTTTTAGCATTAGTGCTTTTGCTTCTCAATACCCATTCTTTTCCAGTTCGTAATCTCTACTACCTTCCGTTCCTAATATTATACGGGTTATACTTTTGCTCGTTAGCGTTCTATAACCTTTTAATAAATGCATCAACCTTAGTATCACGAACGTGTTTCCATTCCGAATACCACCATAACTTTACTACTCCTTTTTCAGCTGCTTCTATCTTTGGAAGCTTGATCAATCATATAGAAGTAAAGGAATTTGCTGAGAGATCACTATGATCATGAACACTTGTTATATCGCATAGTTAGTACAGAAGGTGGCCAGCCTTTAGTACTTGACAATCAATTAAACAACATGTGGTATCCTACTAGGCTTCTATCACACATATAGATAGTCATTCGGCAATACCTCCCCTTCTGGAAGGGTTGTTCTTCTCAACTTACATGAAATGAAAATGAGAGAAAGGAACGAATTGAAGAGAATTGTATATATATAAAAAAATATACTGCCACAAAATATCTGGCTTGGAACCTACCTCTGAACTATAGAGGTTTGTCATAGGAGAACAAAACATATGTGTATATATATCAAGTATTATCGCATCGTACTTCACATGCTTAAATATTTTTCTATTCCGTCCATCGTTCTATGCACCCATGCTCTTTCTCGAGCTTATACACAATCACCTTTGAAACTCCCTCGATATCGAAAATCGAATCTGGGATCTCATTCTAGACATCATCGTTACTAGAATTCTATGCTTGCACCGCAACCTTCCTCATATAGTAATACGACTCTCTTTTCATAAGAGGGAATAAATATTCAATAGGTAGATACTCTACTTAATTAGTCTATCAATGATAACTTATACACTACCACGACCCGATTAGTGGTACTCAATCTCAACATCCATTCCAATACAACTCTCACGGTTGTAATCAGCTCATTACTCGCAGAATCATTGTTGCATTACTATGGTCCACCACTGACCTACTGTCGTCATTCACTTTCCATGAAATCTTAATATCTAACCATACGGAGTCCATACATGTCGTATAGAATACTTCTAAGGAGTTAACAAAATCACCAATCATAATTCATGAAGAACACTCCAAACTCTGACGTACTTTCATGACATGAAGTAGATAAAATTGCAGAAGAGTTTCAGTCAAAGCAATGATAGCAGGTTAATACCATTCTTAATCGTATGCCTTAAATAAAAGACTTAACTCAAGGGTTCGTCTAGTCCTTTTTGAAACATGGTCCTGGCTTATCTCAAGATAGTATCTTCTGAGATAGATAGCCCGCTCATGGCGATTACATGAATTAAACCTTTACCAACTACTATTACGGTTGGGTATTGCACAGTCATTAGAAGGAATGTCAATCTTCCAAACCATAATACAACCTTCTTAGCTTTAACCATCATCACTGTATTCCTTTGGCACAAGCGCCTATAATTATCCTCTTACCTTTAAAGTGTCGGCCACCTCTTTGGCCTTTCTTGATAGTAAAATTTCCTTACAGTCAATGTCATTTTAATCACCTCCAAATAAATTTTCTACCTCATTTCAATCACAGCTTATGTGAAGATGTTTTCCTTAAAATCTGATGAGTAAAAAAAAAATATCACCACTTTTCCATAAGTTATTGCCTCAGTCTTTAGAGGTTAATCACTGTCACGACTGACTCTCAATCATACTTAGAACATCTTTTATCTTAGGCCCTAATTGCCCTAAACAATTTCGACCTTTACTGGTTTGATCCATACTTTCTCGTGGTTAAACACGTGCCCCACTGGGCATCATTATAATTACGTCATATTTCCTTTATCAATATTTCTATTCTTGAGAATTTTGAATATTACCTTTCTCCTTGTAAAACCTCTAAGGTTATCCTTGAATCGTTCCTCCTGTATTCCCTAGATACAGGGCATATCAAAATACCATATACTAATACTAGAATCATTGTCTATATACTTTTGAAAAAATTTCTCCACTGATTCTTTAAAGGTTGTTGTTACCTTAATCCTTTCCAATTCATACTGTCAAAACTCATACTATCCCTATTAAGGGTGAAATGCCAACCTTTATGCATTCCCCTAGGATTCATTTTAAGTTACCGATGTTCTATCCTTAATTCCACCTTTAAAAAGGTACATGCATCCTTCCATGGATAAATCAAGTCATATATCCCTGATAAGGGTGTCTTATTCAATCATTCCCACCTCGATAGTATATGCCGAATTTCACAATAACATCTGCATTCAAAATGAGGTCAATCAATATGGCCTCCAAAAGATAACAACGGTTATCCGCTTTTATTGCCTAGATTGGGTAACGATAACAAGGATGTTCTGGAAGATATTGGTCGTGTTCAACGTGAACTTCTTCTTAATAATTCCTTATTTACTTTTGTTGTTTATCTCAACAGTCACCTCAATGTTGGGATATCTTTCATACCTGGCGTCTCCCTTTCTGGGTATCGAGCCACCGGTCTTACACTTCACATTCTTGAAGGTCACTTCCTTCATCCAATTTTTCCTAATTTCTTACTTCTTTGTCTCCTCAGTCTATCCGCGTCTCATTATTTATTCTTCAAATTATCTCAAGGTTTCCTCGAATCGTCCCAACTTACAGGGGATAAAATATATGTATCTCTTATGCCTTCAACCATCAATCTTAACTCATGGTGAATCACCCTCATCCTGACGAATGCATACTTTTCTATTTCTATTGCTACGAGTCTTTAGGGTTTCCTCATACCCAACTCCCTTATCATACCTCAAACTCTATTGCCTTTATATTCCTTTCCACTTCAGTTTCTTTTTATTTTCCTTTCTCTTATCATTATTTCATGAACCAACACAACATAAGCATTGATTTCAAACATCCCGTCATTCTGGATTCGTGTCCTCAGAACGAATCTTGACAACTTTTACAACTTAGATTCATGATTCATCATACTCGTCTGCCTTTGTTCTGGCTCTAAAGCTTTTACACTATCTCCATAACCTTGGGAAGTACTTTCCTGAAAACAATTGACTAAACTTAAATCAGTTTATTATAATCTCTTGCTTCGTGCCTTCCTTGGCCTTTCACCAGCGGGTGGTCTCTCTCTTAGGAGGGTCAGTGACAGAAACTGTCACACCCCCAACTTAAATAGCAAAATAATTATAGCTATTACATCATTTTATTGAGTACTACACAACCAAAATCCAAGATCTTACAGTTTAGGGTTTGGAACAGCCCAACACTACCAACTATTACATCTGATTACAAATACCGAGTCCTCACACAACTATTATTACTTATTCTACCTGGGCTCGAACATAAGCATCCGCATCACAGGTCTTACGGGCAGTCTGCTTGAATCTAACCATGGCTGTTAGCTGTAATATCAGGGTAAAGCAAGAAGTGAGCCAAAAGCTCAACAAGTGCTAACAATACAACGCAAAGCATAAATCGAGATATACCTTTAGGAATGACAATGGAATGACATAATCAATGAAAATCGAGAGATAAAACTTATGTGAGTTGGCATCATTTTGCTTGCATCAAAACAAATTTTAAAACCATTCTTAATCAAAATCATTTTATGACGCTACGGATTACAGCCGGTGATCAGCCGCGAAGTAATCCCGAACCTCGCTGGGTTCTAAAACATTATTGGGAATCCCTAGGCAACTTTTAAGCCTAATATAAGTGTGGAAAGGACTCGCGTCTCAGTCCAGATCCACCATTCAAGAAAACATTTGTCCCCCTTTGGGACTGAAAAATCCACGTTTTAATCATTTTAAAAACTGATGCCGATTTATGACAAAATCTCTTTCGACTGTAATTATTTTTATCAAGGGATTATAGATCAACTTGAAACACTGGGAATATGACACTAAATCTCAGGGCCATGATCTACTAGACTTTACTATATTAGGGTAATTGAGAGGTTTCCATAAACAAGAACTTAGACAAGGAAATTAAGCCAGGCTATTGGATAAGATGAAAGAGTAATGCCAAACTAGGCTTAAAGCAACGGTTGTAGACAAGATATAGGTATTAGAACATCAAAAGATAGGCATCACTGGTTCCAATAGGATAAAGGGGTTAAAATATAAAGAAAGCGATCATCAGCTCAGTATATAACAGGGTATCAAGCTTTAGGGTAAGGATAGGGTTATCAAACAATCATGAATGTATTTAAGAAATGATTGGCTTTTAGGTATCAAGATAAAGTTTCTATCGAGGTTATTTCAAGAGTTGAATCAAAGCATCAGGGTGCAACATCAAGATTTCTCAGGGATCAATAGCATGATAAACAAAAGGATCAATAAGATATTATAACGCATCTCTAATTTATCATGGCATTAAACTATCATGAAAGACTTTTGAACTACTTGCAATATGTACTCGAGGGTTCATGGCATCTCTATGTAACTCAAAGATAAACAAAAGATACGCTTGATTTAAATACATCAAAATGACTCAGGATAATTGCATCGATATATATATATGAACTGTTTACAGCAAATACGAAGGTCAAGTTGAATCACTTGCCTTGAGATAGACTGGTCTGGTCTGACTGGTAGGAGCAACAACTGGAGCTTCACTCGACTTTTAAGGCAAGTTTTCCCTCGTCTCGAGATCCTACATAAATAATAATAATCCTCATTATAATATATTCTTTCTATCTTAACCTATTTACAACCCGAAATTAAACATGGATGGCACTTAGGCCTATACACACTTAATTCATATCCAACATTTATATTTTTAAATATACACACGTAGCCACATAATCACATATCGTATATTAATACCAAATAACATCACATACACCATAACGCCACACTAGGCTTGGATGATCTCGACTCACCACTTAAATTACTTGGTCGCTAACTAAGCGAAGTCTTCGAATTTGGGCTTCCTAACTCAATGTGCCCTTCCTAAATTATCCAAAACCTATTGACCCTCACTTGTGCCTTTTGTTCTATTGACCTTATACTATCTTACAACTATGGTGGTCGACCTAATACTCACTTCTAAGTGTCCTAAAACTATGTGATAAGTGAAAGTGCTCACTGGTGTAAATTTCAGAATGGTAACTAAGGTTTCTTGAGTGCATTAGACACTCTTAAACTACAAGTTTTTCTTCAAAATTTTTACACAAGACTCTCCTGACCTAAGGGCATCTCATAAGCTTGATGTGGCTCAAAGGCCTGGCTTGGGCCTTCTTGGGCCTAAGCTAAAAGTCCAAGGTTCCCCTGTTTTTCTGGGCAGAAAATGCCCTGACTTGAATTAACTTGTGGCACATGGTTCTAGCTCATATCCTATGAACTATGGTTGGAAAAACTTCTCTGACATACCCTCTAACTAAGGCCCAATTGGGCCTAATGAGGGCCTACCCATGACATGGCCAAATCTCCCTATTTCTAAGTTGCAACAAAACTGTCCCCTGCTGGACAGATTTTGTTATTCTACTTGTGCACCTAACCAAATGACATGCAAACCTCCAACCAACTCCTAAAACCTATTATATACTCCCCATACTAACTTCTGGTGGCTTGGGCCTCAAAGTGCACATCAATGACATGGTCAAAACTCACTCTAAACCTCAGGGTACTAAACTGATTTTTCTGCAGAAACTATAACTTCTCATTTTCCAAGATTTTAACTTGACAAACCCAACTAACAACAACTAAATACTTAAACCAAGACCTATACTTGGTATTCTACTGAACTAACTCCCTTTTTCTTAAAATACCCTTGGTGAGATCATCCTTACCTAAGGTGCAACTATGGCAAAACAAAAGAGACTACTCTTAACAAATCGCAAATCTTCATGCCTTTGAAACAACAAGATATATATTTTTATAAAAGATAACCACAAATTATTACCATGCAACAAGAAGCATAAATCAATATTATCACATTATTCCTACTGAAATTAAGGCTCACTAACAAAATCTTTCCAAATAATCAAAATTTCACAACAAACTAAGAGAATTCCACATGCATGCATGCCTTCGGGTTTTTCAAACCAAAACAACATGATTTCCAAATAAATTTTTATCATAATTCAACATGCAAGCCTAACATGGATTACAACTAAATGATCAACTAGCATGCAAAAGGATTTTATCAAGACTTTACTACAAAATTCATGTTATCATCACAAAATACACAAAAATGTTAACAAGGCAACAAAACACCATCCATTCGGCTCCTATCAAGTCATGGCCGAATGGATTAGGGTAAAAACAGCATTCGCATAGGTGTAACACTCTTATGTCTAGCCATTCTTGACCCTATGATACTATAACTCATGGTGAAAGCCTTAGATTCACAAGAATCAAGGAGGTTCACTTTGAGTTTAACAAAAACATCACCATGCAAGGTCAAAACATAGGTTTTTCACTCTATACTTTTGAAATATAAAAGAATAACATATAGGGAGTAAAATTACTTGAATATAAGATGATTGTTTGGGTGAAAGAATGAAGAAATGAAGGGGATGGAGGGCCTCGGCTATGGGATGGCCGAGAGTGAGGGTTGAGCCGAGAGGGAGGGAGGAGAAAAGGGGAGGGTGGAGTGAAAATGGAGTGATCATCACTTTAGTTTTGTTTTTATGTCTTTGACTAGACTAAATGTGAGTGGATTTAGGAAATGACAAGAGTAACCCTCTAGCTAAAGTTAGGCAAGTTTGCATGCAAGGTCAAGGAGGTAATTTGGCTAGCAAAATGTGAGTTAGTGGGGTGGAGAATGTCTTCTTTGCCCTTTGGTTAAATAGAAGAGAGTTTGCATGCAAGGTTATTCATGTAATTTGATAATTATTAAGCAACTAATTTCCAAAGATTTATTTTTATATAATAAAGTACAAGTTCAAAAATTATAAAATTTATACCATAAAATAACTTGGATTTTTAGAGACTTTATAAAAATCATTTTCAAAATTTGTGTACAAAATGTCTTTTAAAAGAAAATTTTTCCAAAGCTTAGAATATTCCTTATAAATCAAAAATAAAGAAATTAAATAAATTCTTGCTTTGAAAAATCATATACTACCCAAAGCAAATTTATAATGCAGAAATTTTCACTCACACAAACGTACAAGCATTGACTATATTTTTATTTAACTTAATATTATTCACAAATAATATTACATAAAATGCCGGTCGTAACATCCTCTCCCCCTTAAGGGATTCTGTCCCCAGAATCTAAGAGAACAGATGAGGATACCGGGAACGCATATCAGACTCTAACTCCCAAGTCGACTCTTCGACCTTAGGGTTCCTCCAAAGTACTTTCACTAACTTTACTGATTTATTTCTAAGACTCTTTACTTGCCAGTCGAGTACTTTAACCGGTTGCTCCACAAATGACAGGTCTGCCTGAATTTCTACAGGTTCATATTCTATCACATGGCTAGCGTCAGGATTGTACTTCTTAAGCAACGACACATGGAACACATTATGCACGTGCTGATACTGAGGTGGTAAGGCCAACTCGTAGGCCACCTTTCCTACTTGACTCAAAATCTCAAAAGGACCTACGTATCTAGGTGCTAACTTCCCTTTCTTGCCAAATCTTATCAACCCTTTCCTAGGTGACACTTTTAGCAACACAGCTTCGCCAATTTGGAATTGAACATCCTTACGCGCTGGATCCGCATACTTCCTCTGTCTATCTTGAGCAGCAAGCAACCTTTTCTGAATTAACTTGACTGAGTCATGCAACTGTTGTACCAATTCTGAGCCGAGAATTCTTCCTTCTCCTACTTCATCCCAACTTGTTGGTGATCTACATTTTCGCCCGTACAAAGCTTCATATGGTGGCATGCCGATACTGGAATGATAGCTGTTGTTATATGAAAATTTAATTAATGGCAGGTGGTCGTCCCAACTTCCAGCAAAATCGATTGCACAACTGCGCAACATGTCTTCAATTGTTTGAATTGTTCTTTCACTCTGGCCATCAGTCTGCGGGTGATATGCCGTGCTCATATTCAACTTCGTGCCAAGACATTCCTGGAATTGCTTCCAGAATCTTGAGTTAAATCGGGGATCTCTGTCTGAAACTATTGATACAGGTACTCCATGCCTTAATACGATTTCGTGCACATACAGATGAACCAACTTGTCCAGTGACGACTTCTCATTTATTGGAAGGAAATGCGCCGACTTCGTAAGACGATCAATTATAACCCATATTGCGTCATGTCCGGACTTTGTTCGTGGTAGTCCTACTATAAAGTCCATAGCGATGTTTTCCCATTTCCATTCTGGAATCTTCAGGGGCTGAATTAATCCGCTTGGTCGTTGATGTTCTGCCTTTACTTTCTGACAGGTATAGCACTTCGCAACCCATTCTGCCACGTCTCTTTTCATATTTGGCCACCAAAAGTTCTTCTTTAAGTCTTGATACATCTTGGTGCTTCCCGGGTGGATTGAAAATTTCGAATGGTGGGCTTCATGGAGGATCTCATTCTTTAATTCAGATACATGGGGAATCCATATTCTGGATGAAAACCTTAGTATTCCTTGCTCATCCCTTTTAGTATTAATCTCTTCTCCAGATAACTGATTTTTCTCTTTTTCCATTACTTCCTCTTGATACTTCTTTATCTTTTCCAGTAGTGTTGGCTGAAAGGTCATTGCATGACAAACTTCTTTGACTTTCCCATAAGCACAAAGTTCCAATTCAAATTTTCCGATTTCTTCAGATAACTCTTTTGATGTTATCATTGCATTCAATCTTTCCTTCCGACTCAGCGCATCGGCCACTACGTTCGCCTTTCCAGGATGGTAATTTATCGAACAGTCATAGTCCTTAATCAATTCCAGCCATCTCCTCTGCCTCATATTGAGCTCTTTCTGAGTAAAAATGTACTTTAAGCTCTTGTGATCCGTGTGGATTTCACACTTTTCTCCATAGAGATAGTGTCTCCAAATCTTGAGTGCGAACACTATGGCGGCTAGTTCCAAGTCATGCGTCGGATACTTTAGCTCGTGCGGCTTCAACTGTCTTGACGCATATGCTATTACCTTACTGTGTTGCATCAACACACAACCCAAACCCTTATGTGAAGCGTCGCTGAATATTACAAAATTCCCTTGATCATCTGGAAGTACTAACACCGGAGCTGTTACCAACTTCTGTTTTAACTCTTGAAAGCTATTTTCACATTCTGCACTCCATTCAAACTTTTGATTCTTTCTGGTTAACTTGGTCAATGGTGTGGCGATCTTCGAGAAATCCTTGATGAATCTTCTATAGTATCCGGCCAATCCTAGAAAACTTCGCACTTCCGTAGGAGTCCTTGGCCTCTCCCAACTCATAACTGCATCAATCTTCGCCGGATCCACTTTAATTCCATCATTTCCAATAACATGCCCCAAAAATTGAACTTCCTTTAACCAAAACTCACATTTGGTAAACTTGGCATACAACTTCTCTTGTCGGAGTATCTCCAATGCTATCCAGAGATGCTGCATATGTTCTTCTTCTGATTTAGAATAAATAAGGATGTCATCAATAAATACCACGACAAATTTATCCAAATACTTCTTAAATACTCGATTCATCAGATCCATGAATGCGGCCGGAGCGTTGGTCAATCCAAACGGCATTACTAGGAATTCATAATGCCCATATCTGGTCCTAAATGCGGTCTTGGGAATATCTTCTTCCTTGATCTTTAATTGATGGTATCCCGATCTCAAGTCAATCTTCGAAAAACATTTTGCTCCCTTTAACTGATCAAAAAGGTCATCTATCCTTGGTAGCGGGTAGCGGTTCTTGATCGTTACTTTATTCAACTCCCGGTAATCTATGCATAGACGCATACTCCCATCTTTCTTCTTCACAAAGAGAACAGGTGCTCCCCATGGCGACGTACTTGGTCGTATCACTCCCTTATCCAATAATTCTTGTAGCTGGCTCGCCAACTCTTTCATTTCTGCTGGTGCCATCCTATACGGAGCCTTTGAAACTGGTTCCGTGCCTGGAGCAAGGTTGATCTCGAACTCAATTTGTCGATCTGGTGGTAAGCCTGGTAGTTCGTCGGGAAACACATCGGGGAACTCATTAACTACAGGAATATCTTCCATGCTGGGGCTGCCTCTCTCTGAATCCACTACATATGCTAGGAACGACTCACAACCTTTTCTAAGTAACTTCTTAGCCTGAATAATTGTAAGAAATAGTCGCTCTTGCCTCTGTCCCTTAAATACTACCTTCTCTCCACTCTTCGTCTTTAAATACACTCTCTTGGTCTTACAATTTATCTGCGCGCTATTCTCTCCTAACCAATCCATTCCTAAGATTATATCAAACTCTCCCAGCTTGAAGAGTATCAAGTCGGCCGAGAACTGATATCCCGAAATATCAATCTCACATTTTGGACAAAATTGATTCACAGGAATCTTCTCTTGGTTCGCAATTACCACATTTACTACCTCACTCATAACCGTTTTATCACATTGGATCTTATCAACAAAAGATTCTGATATGAAAGATCTTGTGGCTCCCGAATCAATCAATACTTTGGCTTTGACATTATTGAGTAAAAGTGTACCTGCTATCACCTCAGAATTCTGAACAGCATCTTTCATCTTTAGATCAAATGTCCTTGCTGTTGCTTGCGGGGTTGGTGCGGGTGGTGGAGGTAATGCCAATACCTCAGCTGGCACGCTTGCACTGGTACTTGCCACGTTCATCAGAGCTCTGACTGGTCCTGTTGCCTTACACTCCCTAGCCATGTGTCCAGTCTTCCCACATTTGTAGCACGTAACTCCTGGCCTCGGCATCTTGCACTCATTTGCCAAATGTCCCTTCTGATTGCACCTATAACAGGTCATACTCAGCTTATTGCATACTCCGGGGTGCCTTCTTCCACAGTGCTTGCATTCTGGCCTCTGGAACCTGTTTTCTCCAACTTGCCCTTGGCTTGCCTGATTGTTCCCTTTTGATTCTTGCCTTTTGCCCAAATTTCCTTTCCTTTGAAAATTTCCGCCCTTCTGGAAACCAATCCTCTTTACATTCCGATCTTGCGAATTTCCAGCTTCAGACTTTTCTCCATAAAATGGAACCTTCCTCTTCTTGTTATCCCTCTCTTTCCTTGACTGCATCCCATTATTCTCAATCAGAGCAGCTTTCTGTACTACTCCCGCATAAGTCTCAAGTTCAAACATAGCCACCCTATCTCTGATCCAAGGCTCCAATCCTTGCTGAAATTTCTTTGCTTTTTCTTCCTCAGTGCTGGTATATTTTGTCACAAACCTTGACAACTCAGTGAACTTCTTCTCATATTCCAGTACAGTCATGTTCCCTTGCTTTAACTCAAGAAATTTTAGCTCCATCTGATTCTGCATGTACTTAGGGTAATACTTGTCCAGAAATAACTTCTTAAATCTCTCCCAAGAAATCTGCTGAGTGACTTCCATAGCTTTTACTGATTCCCACCAATAAATGACTTCTCCCTTCAAGAAGTAAGTGGCATACAGCGTCTTCTGATCGTCCCCTAACTGTACCAACTCAAAAGCCCTTTCTATCTCCTTGATCCATGTGTTTGCTATCACTGGATCAGTGGTATCATGAAATACAGGTGGATTCACACTCTGAAAAACCTTGAAAGTGACAATTTGTCTTGGTGGTACTGGTGGTTCAGGTGGTTGATATGGCTCACGGTTATCTTGGTTTTCAATTCGTTGTTGAAGAGTTAGTTGTTGTTGAGCTATAGCATTGGTTTGCTGTTGCAAGGTTTCCAGTAGTTGAAGAATGTTTGGGTCTGTGGTGGAGGTGGTTGTTGGGTTCTTCTTTTTGGGAGGCATGATCCTGAAATAAGAGTTGTGTTATAACAAATATAATTGATAAAATGATTCGAGGGTATCGCATGGCATTCTTGTTTACATATGGGGTCACGTTTCCAAATTAAGCAGATATGATGATAAAAACATAAAATAACAGTTGAGAGCAAATGGAACAATAGCACATAATTATTGAAATTTTAAAGGTCACAGTACATAGGATTGGGATATAGTCTGATTCTAGAAATAACAGGCTTATTTAAAGGAAAGACGGAAACAACTGGGGATTCCATAGAGTCTAATGGTACAACAACATGAAAGGTAAATGGAAAGAACTAAGGCTCCACTCCATCTGAACGGGGCTTGGTAGACTTTTCCTCTCGAAGTGTCTTCACAATGCTCTGGAGCTCATCCGCCACCATCTGAATGACATACTGGCTGGTACGGTCCCGGTGTGCTGGCATCTCCTCAAGCTTAGTGTTAACGTACCGAACCAAGGTCTCAAGTCTCGCAATCATCTGCTCCTTGGGCTTCCCTTCGTAGTTTCGGCTGTCCGGATACACGTTCTTCAGTCGGTCTATCAGTCGGTCGTACTTGCCCTGAAGCATGTCGAACTCGCGCCTCAACTCAGCATACACGGAGAAAGCAATAGTGTCGTCCGACCCAGAGGATGACGAGGAATGCGCCCTTTGCTGACAACCAATAAGAGGAGTATTAATAATAATTTACTTTACCTACTCTCTCGCATAATATCTATAACCTACTCACAAGTCCTATAACCTATTTGGGCTGTTCAGGGACTCTAAACCGTAGCTCTGATACCAAAACCTGTCACACCCCCAACTTAAATAGCAAAATAATTATAGCTATTACATCATTTTATTGAGTACTACACAACCAAAATCCAAGATCTTACAGTTTAGGGTTTGGAACAGCCCAACACTACCAACTATTACATCTGATTACAAATACCGAGTCCTCACACAACTATTATTACTTATTCTACCTGGGCTCGAACATAAGCATCCGCATCACAGGTCTTACGGGCAGTCTGCTTGAATCTAACCATGGCTGTTAGCTGTAATATCAGGGTAAAGCAAGAAGTGAGCCAAAAGCTCAACAAGTGCTAACAATACAACGCAAAGCATAAATCGAGATATACCTTTAGGAATGACAATGGAATGACATAATCAATGAAAATCGAGAGATAAAACTTATGTGAGTTGGCATCATTTTGCTTGCATCAAAACAAATTTTAAAACCATTCTTAATCAAAATCATTTTATGACGCTACGGATTACAGCCGGTGATCAGCCGCGAAGTAATCCCGAACCTCGCTGGGTTCTAAAACATTATTGGGAATCCCTAGGCAACTTTTAAGCCTAATATAAGTGTGGAAAGGACTCGCGTCTCAGTCCAGATCCACCATTCAAGAAAACATTTGTCCCCCTTTGGGACTGAAAAATCCACGTTTTAATCATTTTAAAAACTGATGCCGATTTATGACAAAATCTCTTTCGACTGTAATTATTTTTATCAAGGGATTATAGATCAACTTGAAACACTGGGAATATGACACTAAATCTCAGGGCCATGATCTACTAGACTTTACTATATTAGGGTAATTGAGAGGTTTCCATAAACAAGAACTTAGACAAGGAAATTAAGCCAGGCTATTGGATAAGATGAAAGAGTAATGCCAAACTAGGCTTAAAGCAACGGTTGTAGACAAGATATAGGTATTAGAACATCAAAAGATAGGCATCACTGGTTCCAATAGGATAAAGGGGTTAAAATATAAAGAAAGCGATCATCAGCTCAGTATATAACAGGGTATCAAGCTTTAGGGTAAGGATAGGGTTATCAAACAATCATGAATGTATTTAAGAAATGATTGGCTTTTAGGTATCAAGATAAAGTTTCTATCGAGGTTATTTCAAGAGTTGAATCAAAGCATCAGGGTGCAACATCAAGATTTCTCAGGGATCAATAGCATGATAAACAAAAGGATCAATAAGATATTATAACGCATCTCTAATTTATCATGGCATTAAACTATCATGAAAGACTTTTGAACTACTTGCAATATGTACTCGAGGGTTCATGGCATCTCTATGTAACTCAAAGATAAACAAAAGATACGCTTGATTTAAATACATCAAAATGACTCAGGATAATTGCATCGATATATATATATGAACTGTTTACAGCAAATACGAAGGTCAAGTTGAATCACTTGCCTTGAGATAGACTGGTCTGGTCTGACTGGTAGGAGCAACAACTGGAGCTTCACTCGACTTTTAAGGCAAGTTTTCCCTCGTCTCGAGATCCTACATAAATAATAATAATCCTCATTATAATATATTCTTTCTATCTTAACCTATTTACAACCCGAAATTAAACATGGATGGCACTTAGGCCTATACACACTTAATTCATATCCAACATTTATATTTTTAAATATACACACGTAGCCACATAATCACATATCGTATATTAATACCAAATAACATCACATACACCATAACGCCACACTAGGCTTGGATGATCTCGACTCACCACTTAAATTACTTGGTCGCTAACTAAGCGAAGTCTTCGAATTTGGGCTTCCTAACTCAATGTGCCCTTCCTAAATTATCCAAAACCTATTGACCCTCACTTGTGCCTTTTGTTCTATTGACCTTATACTATCTTACAACTATGGTGGTCGACCTAATACTCACTTCTAAGTGTCCTAAAACTATGTGATAAGTGAAAGTGCTCACTGGTGTAAATTTCAGAATGGTAACTAAGGTTTCTTGAGTGCATTAGACACTCTTAAACTACAAGTTTTTCTTCAAAATTTTTACACAAGACTCTCCTGACCTAAGGGCATCTCATAAGCTTGATGTGGCTCAAAGGCCTGGCTTGGGCCTTCTTGGGCCTAAGCTAAAAGTCCAAGGTTCCCCTGTTTTTCTGGGCAGAAAATGCCCTGACTTGAATTAACTTGTGGCACATGGTTCTAGCTCATATCCTATGAACTATGGTTGGAAAAACTTCTCTGACATACCCTCTAACTAAGGCCCAATTGGGCCTAATGAGGGCCTACCCATGACATGGCCAAATCTCCCTATTTCTAAGTTGCAACAAAACTGTCCCCTGCTGGACAGATTTTGTTATTCTACTTGTGCACCTAACCAAATGACATGCAAACCTCCAACCAACTCCTAAAACCTATTATATACTCCCCATACTAACTTCTGGTGGCTTGGGCCTCAAAGTGCACATCAATGACATGGTCAAAACTCACTCTAAACCTCAGGGTACTAAACTGATTTTTCTGCAGAAACTATAACTTCTCATTTTCCAAGATTTTAACTTGACAAACCCAACTAACAACAACTAAATACTTAAACCAAGACCTATACTTGGTATTCTACTGAACTAACTCCCTTTTTCTTAAAATACCCTTGGTGAGATCATCCTTACCTAAGGTGCAACTATGGCAAAACAAAAGAGACTACTCTTAACAAATCGCAAATCTTCATGCCTTTGAAACAACAAGATATATATTTTTATAAAAGATAACCACAAATTATTACCATGCAACAAGAAGCATAAATCAATATTATCACATTATTCCTACTGAAATTAAGGCTCACTAACAAAATCTTTCCAAATAATCAAAATTTCACAACAAACTAAGAGAATTCCACATGCATGCATGCCTTCGGGTTTTTCAAACCAAAACAACATGATTTCCAAATAAATTTTTATCATAATTCAACATGCAAGCCTAACATGGATTACAACTAAATGATCAACTAGCATGCAAAAGGATTTTATCAAGACTTTACTACAAAATTCATGTTATCATCACAAAATACACAAAAATGTTAACAAGGCAACAAAACACCATCCATTCGGCTCCTATCAAGTCATGGCCGAATGGATTAGGGTAAAAACAGCATTCGCATAGGTGTAACACTCTTATGTCTAGCCATTCTTGACCCTATGATACTATAACTCATGGTGAAAGCCTTAGATTCACAAGAATCAAGGAGGTTCACTTTGAGTTTAACAAAAACATCACCATGCAAGGTCAAAACATAGGTTTTTCACTCTATACTTTTGAAATATAAAAGAATAACATATAGGGAGTAAAATTACTTGAATATAAGATGATTGTTTGGGTGAAAGAATGAAGAAATGAAGGGGATGGAGGGCCTCGGCTATGGGATGGCCGAGAGTGAGGGTTGAGCCGAGAGGGAGGGAGGAGAAAAGGGGAGGGTGGAGTGAAAATGGAGTGATCATCACTTTAGTTTTGTTTTTATGTCTTTGACTAGACTAAATGTGAGTGGATTTAGGAAATGACAAGAGTAACCCTCTAGCTAAAGTTAGGCAAGTTTGCATGCAAGGTCAAGGAGGTAATTTGGCTAGCAAAATGTGAGTTAGTGGGGTGGAGAATGTCTTCTTTGCCCTTTGGTTAAATAGAAGAGAGTTTGCATGCAAGGTTATTCATGTAATTTGATAATTATTAAGCAACTAATTTCCAAAGATTTATTTTTATATAATAAAGTACAAGTTCAAAAATTATAAAATTTATACCATAAAATAACTTGGATTTTTAGAGACTTTATAAAAATCATTTTCAAAATTTGTGTACAAAATGTCTTTTAAAAGAAAATTTTTCCAAAGCTTAGAATATTCCTTATAAATCAAAAATAAAGAAATTAAATAAATTCTTGCTTTGAAAAATCATATACTACCCAAAGCAAATTTATAATGCAGAAATTTTCACTCACACAAACGTACAAGCATTGACTATATTTTTATTTAACTTAATATTATTCACAAATAATATTACATAAAATGCCGGTCGTAACAGAAACAGTCTTTTATGATTCGTCAATCATTTAAATTCTCAATTGATTCCTCTATTTCCTTTAGCCAGGCTTTTGCCTCGACTGGGTCAGCTTGTTCCTTGGAACTCTGAGAGGTTAGCGACTTAAAGGTCCTGAAAGAATTTCCCACTACATTGCTTCCTCAAGGTGGTTGTTGGGAATAAAGTATAAGTTCTGTTTAGACAGGTCCATGAATTTCCGTATAGGAGTACCGTCTCGGGTCTCCTTATCTCGCTCGACTACTGTTTTCTTAGTCTAAACGTCCCCTCCTCCTCCCCATAATCGGGGTCATCCTTCATATTTTAAATCCTCATTTTCCACTCCATTATGTTATGGGTTCCTTCTATCTTGATGGCGACCTCCCTGACTATCACGTTCAGGGCTTGCTCTAAATCTTATTCCTCAAACTAGCTTTCATCTAAGATTTCATCTTTAAGCTCTTGAATGTTTGGAACTCAAATTCTGTAGGAATACCTCATTATTCCCTTATTATTTTTCTCGATATTAATCTTTTATCTAATTTTTGGCTCTCTGCCTTCATTCATCACTTTTTCTGGCACAATATGTTCTTTTTCCGATAATTCGGACTGTATTGCAATCTCAAACAGCTTTTCGGTACCGGCTCCGGTTACCTTCACTTCTATTTCCATTTTTTTCAAAATCTCTTATAAATTCTCCCAAAGACATTATCATCTAGAGTCTCTCCTTTTTACTAAGGGTATCAGCCACCACATTGGCTTTCCCCGAATGATAAAGAATCTCCCACTCATAATTCTTGATTAGCTCTAACCACCTCCTCTGACGTATGTTGAGCTCTTTCTACGGGAAAATGTACTAGAGTACTTATAGCTTAGGTAAATCTCGCACTTCTCTCCATACAAGTAGTGCCTCCAATATTTAGGGCAGAACAATTGCCACGAGCCCAAGCTCATGGGTGGGGATATCAAATTTTATATTCCCTTAATTCTCTTGACGCGTACGCGATTACCTTGTTGTGCTGTATAAGGAGCCCTCTAATTCCTTATGCGAAGCGTCACTACAAATCACAAAATCTCATTTCCCATCCGGCAACGCCAAATGGGAGCCGTCACCAACCTTTGCTTCAGTTCTTGAAAGCTGTTCTCGCATTTCTCTATCCATTCGAACTTCTCAGTCTTACGAGTAAGCCGCGTTAAAGGGCTACTATCTTTACAAACTTGAACGAACCTCCGGTAGTGACCGACCAATCCTACCTCTGGTAGTCGACCTAACCATGGTCATCAATTCATCAGTGGTCCTTTATTAATTCTTGTCAGGATCCTCCATGGGATTCTTCTCAGCAACAATCCCTTCTAGGACAACATCCTCAACCGCTACATCCTCAATATGAACATCATCCGGTCCCGCGTTAGGACGCTCTATCGGATCCATAATCTGATCTCCAATAAGTAATAAAACATCATCGCGTTGTTGCTCCTCAACCTCAGGGTTTCGAGTCCTGCTACCATATACGATAACGAACTACGCTTCTATCACGATATTTATAAGGGTTCCTATAAGGGTTTTAACTGTCAGTACTACGTTAGGTAGTCTAACTATGAACTTGGCAAGAGTTCTTATTATCTTAGTGAACTTATTATCTTAACGTCACATCATCTCTGAGGTTTATAACGCTTAGCTCTGATACCACTTCTGTAACACCCCCAAATCCGGGGTCGGGGATCCGGGTTGTCACGAGTTCAATTTCCCTTAATAACACCCAATCTTAATATATAATCGATTACTCTGTACTGCGACCCCACAATAAACACACACACCACAAGTTATAGTCTCAGAGATGAATATCCAAAAATAATCACAAGTCGTTTTATTCCACAATTATATGCCAATACACCTTAAAAGGGTTTCTAAATAAATTTACATTTCTTTGCCATTATTACAATTCATAAATATACATAAATCTGGTACATCAAAAGTTGAAGCCTAGCCTATTGGTAGTTCCTACCTCAGCTACAGCGACATCAATGCCTATAGGAAACTGCGGAACGTTTCCTATCCGCTCGCGAATTGGGAGCTTGGTCATGTTCATCTTTTCTATCTGTTGTTGTGTGATGAAAGAAGAAAGCAAGGGTGAGCAACAAGCCCACCAAAATAATATGTATAATGATTAACAATGTATGAGCCTTCTCATAGTACTCATGAAAGTCTTGGTCAAAAGAAATGAACCAAGTTTGATATCTTAATGCGATGAAGTCGCAAAATATTCAGTATATATACATATATACTTTACAAAATCTTGGAAGTCCTCTTCCATGCATAATATACACAGAGTTCCAGTTTGTAACTGTATAAAAATATCGTTGCAAGGTGATCTCATATGTCTAACCTTGTCTCAACGTTTTTCTGAAAATCTTTGACATGCACAAGATAATCATTTACTAGATATAAGTTTAAAAGATGAAGTTACAAGATACTCCAATATACTTATATCTTTTCCAAATACTGCTTGAACTACCACCGTTCAAGTTATAATGAGCTTTCAACAGTTCATCACATAGATGAGACTACAAGACAAGATTTGAATAGATTAAATCTTTAAAATATCATTAAAATAAAATGAAGTTATGAGATACTTCATTTGATGCAAACATCATTTTGAAAACTTGACCCTGCCAACACTCAACAATCGCCCAACCGTAGCCTTTCTATCGAAGTGCTCTGGGTAGTGTTGCAGAAATATCCAATTGGATGATGAACTCATTACGGGAGTTTGCCGCGCTAGGAAGACCACTTACGATGATCAGTCGTAGTAGTACAACCCCACCATTTTCTACATGTAGAGGAGAACCTGTCGGATTTACTTGTCAACCGAACACTGGACTCCTAAGGAATGTACCGTCTTGCGGAACTTCCAGGCCATTTGGGCCAATATAATAAGGCTGGGCCGGCGCCACTCGACCACTTACGCCACTCCTAGTTCAGATGAAATCCATGACTCTGAAACGTAAAGCTCGTCCCCCCTTTCCCCAAGTAGAAACTTGTTGATACGGCTCCACCAAGAAGTCGTATCTAGTTGGAAAGGAAAACTCACCGATATTTCCCAGGCGATGCCTGTTAATGGATTAACTTGTTCCAAGAATTCTACTTCCCGAGTATTGGGTAAGTAATCAAAACTCTTTTATCAAAATAGCAACCTTATCGCGAATATAAAACATAGGTTTTGAGCGAATATTTAAATCCCCTTTGAAAGGAAGATCTTAAATATAAAAATGAGTTTTGGGATCCGCTCTAACTTTTAAAATCATTTTGAAGACTCGCAAAACATTTTTAAGACTGTTTGGAGTGATGCTGATTTAATAAGATAAATCAGTCCCAATATATTAGAAAATATCTGAATATTATTATTTAAATAATATTCCCATAAAGAATAATCTTTATAAAAATAATTGAAGTAGAAGTTGTAAAACTTATACTTGCAATGATTATTAAATAACCAAAGATATACTTATACGAAAGTACTATCTTTATTTAAATAATCAAAAGTAAGTTTGATTATCGACACATTATTCTTTAATAAAATTAATAATAATAATTAGTAAATAATCGGAGTCATAAGTCCTCGAATGAATATTCAAATAATAATATTCATTAATAAAATAAACGAAGTCATAAGCCCTCGAATGAATATTCAAAATAATATTCAATAATAAAATCAACGGAGTCATAAGCCCTCGAATGAATATTCAAAATAATATTCATTAATAAAATAAACGGGGTCATAAGCCCTCGAATGAATATTCAAAATAATATTCAATAATAAAATAAACGGGGTCATAAGCCCTCGAATGAATATTCAAAATAATATTCAATAATAAAATAAACGGGGTCATAAGCCCTCGAATGAATATTCAAAATAATATTTATTA
This sequence comes from Apium graveolens, assembly GCF_009905375.1. Lineage (NCBI taxonomy): Eukaryota > Viridiplantae > Streptophyta > Magnoliopsida > Apiales > Apiaceae > Apium > Apium graveolens. Next base: position 192,030,351 of record NC_133651.1, read on the forward strand.
ATAAAATAAGGTTATCGAATAAACCTTATTCGATTAATAGTTTTGAAAACTATAACCATATATATATATATAAATATATATATATAAAATCTACTCGGGATCCTCGACTCCCGGTTTTAGAAAATGTTTTCACCTTTGGGTCCCTATACTAAGGGTATATGCAAATACCTCTTATCTCTAGCATAGGTATTATGCAACTTATAAGCAATTGAATCAACAGATATATATCAAGATTACGAAACAGACATGCATATATACCATATCAGCATGCTCCAATATATTGCAAGAATTTGCTAATAACAAATATGCATTTATCGCAAGATCATGCATATACACATATACATCACAACAACAGTTATACGGGTAGAAAACTTGCCTGAGTGCTCCCGGATAGACTTAAGCTTAGAGTGGGTCCGATAACCTATGAACAACAACATAAGTCGGAATTAAACCCCGGTCGCTTAAGAAACTAGACTTTAACCATTTAGAGTCCTAACGTTCGCTTTCGCGGTTAACGATTTATTTAAGTCGCTCGAGTACCCTCGGCTCCACCATTTTTAATAAATTAACCATTAAGGGTTTTAAGGCGATTCTTTCGCGAGTACCTTACGAACTGCCTAATCCACTTTACATAGTTGTTTCTTACCTCAATTAGTCATTTAAGGTCCTTAACCAAGGTTTCAAAGTAAGGCGAGGGGTAATGGTTCGGTCGCGAAACGCCATTACTTAAAACAGTCGTTTCTCCTAAACTGTACATCGGAATCAAACGAACTACATATCAAAACGAAGCTCGTAACATGAACTATCTAAACATGGCAATGGTCAAAACCTAACAGTGAGTTCAAGGGTTCTGATGTTAAGAACAAAAACAGTCTACGGTAAATCAGGCATTACGACGGCTATATTTACGCGATTTCCCAAATTTTAAACCATTCCAATTCAACACCAAACCATCACCAATCAATCCCAATACAACCATATGACCATATCACTCCTCAACCACTTTAAACCATTTAAACAAATCTCAAATCACACCATGAATCATCAAGAACAACTAGTGCTACTTTTTAACTCCAAAATCAACAAAAGCACTTAACCACTAAGATCTCAACATGACAAAACAAAACTACTACACTTAATCTATCATTCCATCATCATAATCATTTATATTAAACAATCTTAATACTAAGATCATGAAGAGTTATACCTTCCTTGAAGCTTTTAATCAATGAAAGATCCTTGGAATGTCCATGGAAGCCTTAATATATGCTTAAGCTACCTTGACCTTGCAAATAAAATCAAGAATCAAAAATTTGTTCTTGAAAGTTACTATTCACCCTAAACTAAAATGATTTGTTTGAGATAGAAAACCTTTGATTCAAGCACTCAAACTACTTGCCCTTTTTTGTTATGAAATATAGGATCCAAAGAAACAAACCTTATAATTTTCCATGGAGTATAGCTTGTGTTTTGAATTTCTAATTCACCATTTTGGTGAAAAATTCGAAATGAAGAAGATGAAAAGGGGGGGAGAGAAGCTTGCTTTGTTTTATTGATCTTTGTGCATAAAAGGCTTGGTTGATATCCTTTTGTTTTGTTAATTACCTTTTAACCATGGTAAAATTTGTGTGGCTTGAAATCAACCAGCAATACCTTCCCTTTGGTCATGCTTATGTCATCCTCCTATGTCATCTTCCCACACTTGTCATCTTCTTGTTGGTGTGGTGACATCATCATCACTAACCTCTTTGATTAGGTCTTAATTACTTGGCTAATGACCGCTGATCTGTTATACGGTTCGCTTAACTTTCATTCTCGTTTATCGTTTGAGGGATCATACCCGGGATCTTATTACTTGGGTTCCCTTACCCTTTCTCAATACATTATATTCCTTTTATGATCCTCTCTTATAATCCTTGAATTTAAATCCTTTTAATCATGTTACCTTATACTCAATTCTTTCGGTATCTGGTGGATTTTCGGGAAAAATCAAAGTGTTCGGAATTGGATTCTGACGATCTTTACATACACTTATACCATATAGAGTACTAATAAAATCTCAGGATATCAATAACAGAACCCTTACATAGTGTGGCATGAAAAGTTTTCTCATTCAGCATAATCTGCAAAATCACTATTCATAAGGGTTTCAAAAATTTCCAAAAATTGGGGTTATTACAGTTGACAAAACTTTATTCTTTAGAAATGTTAATGACTCTAGTATACTTGTTCAAATTTATGTACATGATATTATATTTGGCTCTACAGATGAAATTTTTTGCAAAAGGTTTGTCAAATTGATGCAAAGTAAGTATTAAATGAGCATAATGGGAGAACTAACTTACTTTCTTGGTTTACAAGTTAAGCAAGTTAGTGATGGAATATTCATTAGTCAAACCAAATATATTTATGATCTTTTAAAGAAGTTTGATCTAATGGATTGCACATCTGTAAAAACTCCCATGGCCACTGCAACTAAACTTGAATTAAACACCGCTGAAAAGTCTGTGGATATTTAAAGCCATAGAGGCATGGTTGGCTCACTTTTGTACTTAACATCTACTAGGCCAGATATAATGTTTTCTACTTGTTAGGTCACACACACTGTAGAGGGGGTGAATACAGTGTAAAGTACAATCAAATCGAACTCTAATAACTCAAGTAACAAAAAACAAACTTTATTGTAACAATGAACTCTGTTACAGTATGGAACTGTTACCTCTCAGTGATGAACAAATATCACGAGAGCTGCTAGAGTTATATTAATAATTTTCGCGAATATGATAACACTTATAGTGTAAACCCTATGTCTGTGTTTATATACTACACAGTTACAAGATAATCGCTAAATGATATGGAATATAATTCTGCTTCCTAAAATATATCAATAAGATATCCTTTCTTCCAAGCATTCTATTCTTCATAGAACTCCTTCTTCATGCATATCTCTTCTTATATTTATCTCGATCTTCTTTTCTTTAATCAGCTGCTGTCCTTATCTGAATGTCCTTCAGTACTTAAGTTCTGATATCCATCTTCTGATGATTATCTCCTGATAATATAAGTACTGATATCCTTAAGTCCTGACTTCCAGTAAGTACTGATTTATCCTGTTTAAGTAAGATCTGAAAACTAAACATAAATCATATTAGCCATGACATTATCAAATATATCTAACAATCTCCCCCAACTTGTAAATTAGCATAATATACATGTTTAATAGATATTTGATGATGTCAAAAACATTAAGTACAAATGCATGAGAATTAGACTAGATAACTACAACTTACAGTCCTTAAAGCTTTACCAATCTTTAACTTTTGATAACAGCTTAAGTCTGTACAAATATCAGAATTTAATCAGTTGTAGATCTTGACTTGGCTTCATCTTCTGATCTCTCTGATGTCAGGAGTTGTTCTGAGATAGTTCTTTAACAAACATTTCTCAGCATATCTAAGTTCATCAATCATCCTCCTTTTAGCATCTTTAAGCTCTGCAGTATCTTCACCAATTTGAAAGATTACAGCCCTGAGATCATTAATCTTAGCTTTTCTCATATCCTGATCCAGTCTGATCAAATATGCCTTATCAGACTCAAGATTGAATTCCACAGCCCTGTAATCCAGAAAGGTAGTTATAATCTTAGCAGTGTTGGGCTTCATTTCAACTATATCACCCTTGTGATCTCTGTACTTTGGAACATATGTGCTGTCAGACTTAACAGAATAAAGCCTTTTCTATCTCTGAATCTGATCCTTCAAATAGTTTGCAACACTTCCTATCAATCTTTCATTCACTTGAAGTAAGAATAGTACATGCTCCAATTCTTCAAAATACTTCAATGGAATGGCATTTTGCCTTATATGATAAACCCTACCATCTGTTATGAAGTACAACAAGATGTGTTCTTTCAAGTAGGTATGGTAAACCATTTGTACAGATTCCAGTTGATTCAATCTCTCAGGAGTTGCTCCAATACCTGGTTCACTCAAGGAAGTTGGATCATTGGTAGTGTTCCGTATTCTTCTTTCATCAGCACTTCCCAATCCAGTTTTATCTCTTGCTTCCTTTCCAGTAACTACTCTTGCTTCAAAACCACTTACAGCAGTCTTTAAAGGTTGAGTCTATTTTGCTTTAGTGAATCCTGGTAGGAGTGTCTTTGATCTATCTTCTGATATCAAGTTAACTTGAGCTATGTCAGAGGTTACTTGTTTCTTCGAAATATCAGAACTTACTGTCTCTTGACTCTGAACAACTTGAGCCATGTCAGAGGTTGTCTTAAAAACTTTTCTTGAAGTCAGAGCAAGATCATCCTTTTCATCAGTGATTTCTTCATTCTCAGGAGGCACATAAACCTTGATAGGTTCACCAACCTTTTCTTTACCCTTGGATCTTGGATCTATCTGCGGTTGTGATTTAGCCAATGTTCCTTCAGTATTTGTCCTTTCTTTTATCACAATGCCTTTGAGTTTTGGAAGTGTCTTTTTACCAGAAGCTTCAAATTTAGATGTGACTTTCTCTGATTTAAGTCTGGCTTCTTCTTCCATTAAACTCTCCAAGTCCAATCCTGGATTTTCCTGAAGAAATAACTGTCTTGACATTTCTTCATCAAGATCTAAAAGTTCATCAGAACTTTTCCTTTTACCAGTAGCAGAACTAATTCTTTTCCCAGTATCAGAACTTGTCATGTGACTTATGATTTCAGTTTTTCTTGATGAGAAACCTCTACCTTGACTATGACCTCTACCCATTCCAGAGTTTCCTTGATCATCCTTTGCATCATCCTTCCCTTTCAGTGTCTTATCAGTTTTGCATTTGGACTTAATTACTTTCTCCCCCTTTTTGGCATCAGCAGGTAATAGAAGAGAGACAAGCAATTCCACTGAGGATTGGATTTCATCGAGTTGAGATTGCTGAGAAGCTTGATTTTTCAGAATATCATCAATCTGAGCTTGTTGGGTCTCTTGAGTCTTCTCAATATAAGCAACCCTGTCAAAGGTAGGTTGGAAGAACTTTTTCTTATCAATCTTTTGAACTTGTTCTTGCTTCATGAGTTCTTCCCTTAAGAGATGTAACTCTGCATGAGTAGTTGAATGGAGACCTTGTAAGTGTTTAGTACTCAATACAGTGACTCTAAGCTGTATTTTGAAATCATCAGTATTTAACAGTTCATCAGCTTTTGTCAAGTGCTCAGCCAGATTCTGTGCAGATGGAGCATAGGTGACTGAGTTCCATTTCTTAGTCCACTCCTGTCCTGCAGGAGTTTCACTCCAAGGCACTGGTGCTTCTCTTGTAACAAACTTCTTAACAAGTTCAGATTTAAGAACAGTTTGTTAAGGGGCATGTCCTGAAGGACCTGCTTCATCAATATCTGCATTTGGAGCAGCATCACCAGAATCTCCAGCATTTACAGCATCAGAACTTACAGAATCAGTATCTTCTGATAAAACAACAGTATGAGTGGGAATGGAGGTGTCAGCAGCATCCTCTAATTGCTGATCTTGTTCCAAGTTCTGATCAACAGCTATATCCTGATGCTCACCTATATTCTGATCATCAGCATCTAGATGCAGAGAAGGTGTAGTAGATAATTCTAGAGTTTGAGCAACATCAGTAACATGTGTTATTGATGGATTAGTTGATGTTGGAGCTTCTAGGTAAATTACTTCAGGCACATCCAAGGTCTGGATATCAATATCAGCACTTGTGCCTGTATTAACAGGAGATACAGACTTTTGAACAGGAGACACAGATGGTGTGGTGGCCTTTTCAGTAACAGCTTCCTGAGTTGGAGTTGATGGAGAAGTAGGGACTTTAGCAGATTCCTTTTCTTGTGAGATCAGAGATTCCTGATCTCCTTCCTTAGCTGCTTCTTCATCATCTAAAACTGGCCTTTTTGCCCTCTGTTTCTTGTATCTCTTTGAAGATATGGAGTCCTTGGGAGTTGCAGCAACAGTCATTCTTCTAAGCCGTTGGAGAAGCTTAGATCCCCCAATTCCAGAATCCTTCTGAGAAGAAACTTTCTCAGCTTCTTTGACAACAGGTTCTGATGTAGAAACCTATTCCTCATTGTCTGACTCGTCTCTCAAAGCAATCCTCCTTCTCTTCTGAGGTGTTTGAGGAACAGTCTTTGTCCTCTTTGGCTTAGAGGATGAGGGCTTCACAGTAGGTCCTGAGGATGAAGATTGAACTTTCTGTGAAGTTGTGAGATATGATTTGAGATATTGCCTGAGGGTTGGTTGAGTAGTATGGGTGGTATGTTCTGATGGTTGTTGTGGTGTTTGGGAGGTGGTTGTTGGTTGGACATCAGGATAAACAGATCTATAGGATTCAGGATCAGCATTTACTAAGATCTGTTTTACAGACTGAGGAATCTGTAAAGGTCTAACCACTTGTTTCTTAGTGTCAGCATTTACCAGGTCATTAAAGAAACGTTTTGCAACTTTGAAAGGTGGAGTTAAGGTACTGGCTAGCCGAGGTTCATCAGTACAAAAAGTATATATAAGCTGACAGAATCTAGCAAAGTAGACAACATTCCTATCCTCTGTCATCCTATCCCCAATAAAACCTATCACAGCAGTTGCAAAATCAAAATGAGTTTGGTTAATGATAGCATACCCGATGTGCTGACTCATTATAGGGATGACATCAAAATTTGAACACTTGTTCCCAAAAGCTTTAGTGATACAGTCGAAGAAGAAACTCCATTCCCTCCTGATATGAGCCCGTTTCAACTGCCCAAGCTTTGCCAAACTCCGCTCATACCCCAAACTGGCCATTAACTCCTGAAGAGCTGATTCCTCTGGAGTTGAAAAAGTACATCCTTCTGGTAGATGTAGAGCCTTGCATATTGTACCAGGAGTTACTACATATGTAGAATCACCCACTTCGAAAATAATACTAGGAGTACCATTTTAACCACCATTATCAAAGTTTCCAGTCCTCCAAAATGTCAGAACTTGTTGGCTTGAGAAGACTGAAGGTTGGGTCAATGCATACCCGATTTCACTGTGTGCAAGAAGATCTTGCACAAAATGCAACTCAGACGGAGCTTCAGCATTATCAAGAATTGCAACATAGTTATTTGGAACAAATTTAGCTCCATCAATGATTAAATCCTTAGGTGCCATGAAAATAATCGAGATTTATAAGTGCCTGTTAGGTGTTTGATAGAATGTCTATATGAAAAACCAACGTTAGAAGAAGAAAGATAGTAAAAGCGTATAGAGAGATAAAGTATAAAAGTGAATAAAAGATTAAAAAAAATCCTCTCTCCGTCTTACTTATACTTTAAAAAAAATGTAACCGTTGGACACCTGTCAGACATGCAGTAATAACGAATAGTTAATGGGCACGGGAAAACAGTAATCATTACTTACCCACTTGCAGTTTTTCAAGGAAAAACTGTTCCACTGACCCAGTAATTCCATTAATCAAGGTAAGTCAGGTTTAATTCAAAATTGAAATTGTTTCCACTTATTCAATTATTTTTCACTGCAACACCAATATTCTGAAAATAAAATTCGAGTGAGAATGACCAAAATGAATCAAGGGAACAAGTACTGATAATGTAAAATCAGAACTTAAGTTAAATTTAGATTATAATGGTCATCAGAATATGAATATTTATCAGGATTTATTAATACATTTCAGAACATCTCAGAGACAAGAACTTGCAAAATAAAAGAAATTTCATTAATATATTGAGAGAATACATTCATGAAATTTAAAGTACATCAGAACTTTTACAAGATTGTCCTAAGCTGCTAAACCTAACGTCAACAGCCTTTGTCCTAGCTCAAGAAGCAGGGCAAGGCTGACGATGAAGAAAAACAGGAAGAAGAAAAAAAAATCATTTCTTCTTCCTACTCTCGACAAACAGAATAGCGAGTCGTATGATTCGCTCTTACTGGCGGAGAGCTTCCAACCTTTCCTCCACCAATCGCTCCAGATGGCGATGGTAATCCATGTAGAAGAACAGGAGGTGGGTGAGTACCTCCTGGGGAACTGAGTCCCATATCTCATCAGGAATGGCAGTAACGTGCCATTCCTGCTGCCAGGCTTCACAGCTTAGCTCCATATTAAATGTTTCATAGTTCAAAAACATATTGTAATTGACCATGCTGTATTTGATATAAAGATTATGAAGGTGATTTTGTGATAAAAGATTTGATGTGAAGGTTGATGTGAAGTGGTTGTTTATATAGGCAAGAGAATGCCAGGAGACGCAAAGAAATTTAATGCTGACAGGTGGAATTAATCCTACCTCGTCTCCCCAGACTTGCAAAAAGAAAAATAGTCATTGGAATGGTAAAATATGGTTTAATGCGCACAAGTAGCAAAAAATTGACTGTGCATGTACGAGTACCACTATCCCTAAATATAGTGACTGTTAATCTTCCACTTCAACATATTCTGGTTTAAACTGAGTCTGTTTTTAAATTTTATCCACAAATAAGTCAAGTAAAGAATCAGAATTTAATATCAGAACTTAGACTTATATCAGAACTTAACGGTCATCAAGACATAATTTCTTAACTCGAAAAATGAATGCCGATATTAGTAAGTCCTCACACAAATTCTGATTTAGATTCTTCAGAACTTAATCATCAGAACATACAATCAAAACTTGTCCTCAGAATTTGTGCAATGTGACACAGAAACTGTTCATCTAAAATAACATAGATCACCACAGTTATTTTCATCATTCATATGGAGTGTTGAGTGTGTGCATTAAGCTAAATATCAGACAAAGAGTAAAGTCTGATTCACTTCAGTACATCTTAGAAATAAGGCATAACTAAAACTTTACTAAAAACCTGTCATTATTCTGAAACCTACTGTTGAATGAGTTCATGCTGGAGTCCACCTCAACTATTTTGTGCTAATTTTGTGCATCTTTTTAAATTCCATTTTACAGTGGCTTCTCAGTGTAAGTGAGTCACGACTGCTTATCAGAATTTATGCTATTATCAGAGTATTTCTCCAGTAATCATAGAGTGTGAAAAGTCACCAAGAAAATATTTTGCTTTTCTGATGCATATTTACTTAATACCAGCAATGCACTTGGGTCGTTCCTTCCACATTTGTACTCTAGATCTCAAAGGAGTACCTGAATTTTAATCCTTGATTCTTTTTCTTTTTCTTTTGATAAGTGAGGTTTATCAACACTTAGTACATCCAAACAGATTTACTAGCATCAGAACTCAACAGATGAGAAGCATATTCTAGTTTGTGACTTAGTAATAAGATAGACAAAGTAAACTCAACTAAGCTCAATATCAGAATTTGCTTGTGTCAATGAATTTCCACAAGAATAATTACTTCTAACATGGGATCATTTGTTTATTGAAGACTACTAGGTCAGCATCTACCACAGGTATCCTCATAGGATTGAATAGTTACCTAAACAGACATATCACTATCAGAGTTTAGAAAGTTACATCAGACAATAGTCAGTACTTAAGCAAGTTTTCAATTAAGCATAGAATACACAAAGAGAGTAATTTCTGTAAATACTGATCATAAAGTCTGATGCATCAGAACAAAACTAAGCAGATTTAGAAAAAGAACCTGAATCCATTCCAAGTTCATTTACCAATCTTGTAAAAGTAGCTTCACACAATGGTTTGGTGAAGATATCTGCTAGTTGTTGATCTGTTGGGACAAAGTGCAATTCCACTGTACCTTCATCCACATGTTCCCTTATGAAGTGGTACCTGATGCTGATGTGCTTTGTCATTGAGTGTTGAACTGGATTACCTGTCATAGCAATAACACTTTGATTATCACAGTAAATAGGGATTTTGAAATATGTTAACCCATAATCCAGTAACTGATTCTTCATCCAAAGAATATGTGCACAACAGCTTCCTGCAGCAATGTACTCTGCTTCTATAGTTGATATGGAAATTGACTTTTATTTCTTGCTAAACCAAGAAACCAATCTGCCTCCAAGAAATTGGCAGCTTCCACTTGTGCTTTTCCTGTCAATTTTGCAACCTGCAAAATCTGCATCTGAGTAACCTATTAGTTTAAAATCTGATTCTCTGGAATACCACAATCCCAGATCAGCTATTCCTTTAAGATACTTGAAAATTCTTTTCACAGCTGTTAGGTGAGGTTCTCTTGGATCTGCTTGAAATCTTGCACAAAGACAGGTAGCATACATGATATCAGGTCTACTAGCAGTTAGATAGAGTAGAGAGCCAATCATACCTCTGTAATCAGTAATATCTACTGATTTACCAGTATCCTTGTCCAGTTTTGTTACAGTGGCCATGGGAGTGGATGCACTTGAACAATCTTGCATTCCAAATTTCTTCAGCAAGTTTCTGGTGTACTTAGTTTGACAAGTAAAAGTGCCTTCTTCATTCTGCTTGACTTGAAGGCCTAGAAAATAGCTAAGTTCCCCCATCATACTCATCTGATACCTTGACTGCATCAGTTTGGCAAACTTCTTGCACAGTCTGTCATTTGTAGACCCAAAAATGATATCATCAACATAAATCTGGACCAGAAGTAAGTCATTTCCATGGTTGAGGTAGAACAGTGTTTTGTCTATAGTTCCTCTGGTAAATCCACTTTCCAGAAGAAACTGAGCTAAAGTCTCATACCATGCTCTAGGAGCTTGCTTAAGTCCATAAAGTGCTTTATCTAGCCTGTAGACATAATCTGGAAATTTGGAATCTACAAAGCCTGGAGGTTGTTCAACATATACTTCTTCCTCCAATTCTCCATTGAGAAAAGCACTTTTTACATCCATTTGAAAGACAGTAAACTTTTTGTGAGCAGCATAAGCCAAAAATATCCTTATGGCTTCTAACCTAGCAACTGGTGCAAATGTTTCATCATAATCAATTCCCTCCTGTTGAGAATATGCTTTTGCAACCAACCTTGCCTTATTCCTTGTAATTATGCCATCACTTTCAGTTTTGTTTCTGAATACCCACTTTGTACCAACAACAGATCTATTCTTTGGTCTTGGCACTAGGGTCCAGACTTTGTTTCTTTCAAATTCATTTAACTCTTCCTGTATTGCTTGCACCCAATCAGCATCTTGAAGAGCTTCTTCCACTTTCTTTGGCTCAGTCTGAGAGAGAAGAGAATTGTAAAGACATTCGTTTGAAGTACCTGTTCTAGTTCTGACATCTGCATCAGGATTTCCAATTATCAAATCAGGTGTATGTGATTTAGTCCACTTCCTTGCAGATGGAAGGTTTTCTCTAGAACTGGATGCTCCCCCATGATCCATGTTGTCTTCATTTTCATTTTCTGATGCTCCCCCTGAAACTATGCTCTCTGAGTTGGATTCTTTAGAATTTAGATTTTTAGAACTATCAGAACTTGGCTTATCAGAATTTGACGAATCAGAACTTGAAGAGCCAGATGTATGTTCTGATGCTTCTTGAGATGTGGTAATATCTTGAGTATGCTCCCCCTGCATAGGTGCATCTTCCTTTGGCGTAGTCACCACAGTTTCAATAACATCAGAGTTTAATCCATCAGAGTTTACAGTATCGGGACTTAGACTGTCAGGATTTTCAGTATCAGAATTTGAGTCTTCATTTTCAAATCTCAGCTGATCATGATCAATAAAATCTTCAAGTCCAGTAATCTTCTTGTCATCAAAAGAGACATTTATAGATTCCATGACAACTCTTGTTCTAAGATTATAGACTCTAAAGGCTTTTGTAGAAAGTGGATATCCAACAAAGATTCCTTCATCAGCTTTTAGATCAAATTTGGATAGCTGTTCAGGATGAGTCTTGAGAACAAAACACTTGCATCCAAATACATGAAAATACTTCAGATTTGGCTTCTTTTTCTTCACCATCTCATATGGTGTCTTTCCTTGCTTGTTAATGAGTGTTGCATTTTGAGTAAAACAAGCAGTCTGCACAGCTTCAGCCCAGAAATAGGTTGAAAGCTTTGCTTCATCAAGCATTGTACGTGCAGCTTCAATGAGAGTTCTATTCTTCCTTTCAACAACTCCATTTTGCTGTGGAGTTCCAGAAGCAGAGAATTCCTGCTTGATTCCATGCTTTTTGCAGAACTCTTCCCATTATCAAATTCTTGAACTCAGTGCCATTATCACTCCTTATGGTTTTCACAAAGTCTTTGACCAATTTATCCAGTTGTTTGACATGATCAATCAAGATAGATGCAGTTTCACTTTTTGTGTGCAAGAAATACACCCATGTCTATCTGGTGAACTCATCCACTATGACCAAAGCATATTTCTTCTTTGCAATAGACATGACATTTACTGGACCAAATAGATCAACATGTAGTAGATGATAAGGCTCAAGAATTGATGATTCAGTCTTGCTCTTGAATGAGGATTTTCTTTGTTTGGCCTTCTGACAAGAATCACAAAGGCCATCAGGAGCAAATACTGACTTTGGCAGTCCTCTCACAAGATTTTTCTTGACTAGTTCATTTATATTGTTGAAATTTAAATGAGAGAGTTTCTTGTGCCAATTCCATCTTTCTTCAATTGATGCTCTACTCATCAGACAGATTGCAGAACCATCAGTACTTGTTGAAAGCTTAGCTTCATAAATGTTACCACGCCTATATCCTTTCAGAACAACTTTTCCTTTAGATTTACTCACAACTTTACAGTATTCTTCAAAGAAATCAACATGATAACCTCTGTCACAGATTTGACTTATACTCAGCAGATTATGTTTAAGTCCTGAGACCAGAGCTACTTCTTTAATGATGACATTCCCAAGATTGATATTGCCATATCCCAATGTTTTTCCATTGTTGCCATCTCCATAAGAAACACTTGGGTCAGCTTTCTCCACAAAGTCTGATAGCAGGGCTTTATTTCCAGTCATATGTCCTGAACATCCACTGTCCAGAACTAGGATATTTTTCCTGTTGCCCTGCAATCACAAAGACCACTAATGATTAGTTTTACGGATCCAAACTTGCTTGGATCCTTTGGTCTTATCAAGTTTGTTAACATTTGCAGTGGATTTAGCATCAGAGTTTATGTTAACATTTTTCTTATCAGAATTTACAATATCAGACTTTGAATCAGAATTTACACTAGAAGGAACAATGGAAACTTTCTTTAAAGAAGGTTTTATTTGATAATAATCATAGTACAAACTATGATATTCCTTACAAGTATAAATGGAATGCCATAAACTACCACAATGAAAATAAGGATTTTGTGGTTTATATCTAACAGACTGACTCTTAACTCCTGACTTTGAAGGTAAGGAGTTTATGTTCTTATTCTTCATGCAAAAAGAAGCAAGATGGTTAGAACTTCCACAATTATGACACGTTTTCCTAGAAGCTTTAGGAACAGGCTTATAATCATTGCTTTTATTCACACCCTCCTTTCCATTCCTATTTTTCCTAGGTGATTTTACCTTGTTTGTATTCTTAACATCTTTCAGCTTATGCTTAAGCTGCTTCTTTATCATTAAACCTATGTTTACTTCAGTTGTCTTTTCCTGTTTTAGTTTGTCAGAAGTTAATCCCTCTTTAACTTCTAATTTCTCATTATCAAACTTTACAGTTACAAACTTAACAGGTTTAACTTTGGCTTTTGCTTAATAACAGGCTTAATTTCTACAGTTCCTTTATCATTCTTATCCTCTCAATAGCCTAAGCCCTCTTTCCAATTTTCACTACTTAGCAAATTTTGAGTTGTTCTTCCAGAGTTAGTCCAAGTCCTGATAATCTCTCTTTCCTTTTCTAACTCAGTTTTTAGAGATTCATTCATTTTTAGCACTTCATCCCTAACATAAAAAGCATCATCTCTATCCTTCTGAGTTTGATGGAACATAACTAACTCTTTTTCTAAGAAATCATTTCTTTTCTTAAAAGCAAGATTTTCATAAGTTAATCTTTCACATGTTAAAGTTTGATCTCTATAACTAATAAACATGGTTTTAAGATATCTTCTCGACTCATTAATATCATCAGTATGAAAAGCATAAGTAGTCTGAGGTACCTTTGTTTCAGCAGCTTCAGAACTGCTTTCAGCACTTGCTTTATTAGCATTTTCCATCAAAGCATAATTCTCCTCACTTTCAGAGTCTGAGGTGTCTGTCCAGCTTTTCTTCTTTATGACAAGAGCCTTGCCTTTGTCACCCTTCACTTTCTTGTAATCAGGAGATATGTGGCCTTTCTCTCCACAGTTATAGCATTTGACATTGGTATAATCTCCTCTATCAGACTTTCCTCATCTGCCCTCAGATCTTCTGAAATTCTTCTTATCAGAACTTATGCCTTTCCTGGAAAACTTATTTCCCTTCCTGAACTTTCTGTATGCAATCTTTGTGATCCCTTTCACCATAAGAGCACACAGCTTCATCATCTCCTCATCAGCATCAGTCTCAGGTAAGCTTTCAGAATCTGAGTCATCATCACTCTCAGAACTTGATGACTCAGTATCAGACTTTGTGAAAAGAGCTTTACCCTTGTCTTTCCTTGAGGTAGCTGCCTTGGGGGATTCTTCTTCAGCCTTAAGAACAACTGTCCTTGACTTTCCTCCTTTCCTCTTGCTTCTTTGTTCCATCTCAAGTTTATGAGTCTTGAGCATTCCATAAATTTCATCAAGAGTTGTTTCATCAAGATTGTAGTTGTCTCTTATTGTTGTTGCCTTCAAATCCCAGGATTCAGGAAGAGCTAACAGGAATTTAAGGTTTGAATCTTCAAGATCATACTCTTTATTAACCAATGACAAATCATTCAAGAGTTTGACAAATCTGTCATATAAATCAGTCAATGACTCATTAGCCTTTGAGTCAAAGTGTTCATACTCTTGAGTGAGTATTGTCTTCCTGTTCTTCTTAATTGTATCAGTTCCCTGACACCTTGTTTCCAGAGCATCCCATATCTCCTTTGCAGTCTTGCAGTTAATTACCCTGTTTGACATTACATTATCAATAGAACTATGCAGTAAGTGTCGTACCTTAGCATCCTTAGAAATTGATACGATATCTTCAGCAGTATAATCACTCTTCTCCTTTGGTACAGTCTTTGCTGCTTCACCTGCAACTGCAACAGCGAGCTTGGTTGGTTTGTGAGGTCCTTCCTTGATTCTATCAAGATATTCTGGATCTGTAGCTTCCAGAAACATGGTCATCCTCACCTTCCATATGGCATATTCAGATGGTTTCAGTATGGGAACTCTGATGGTCTCATACCGACTTTGAATTTGTGTCTTTGGAGGTTCTTCAGTTTTGGTGGGCTTAGTTGGAGTTTCTGTGTCAGACATGATTGTGTTTGGATCTTAAACTGTATGTGCGTTAACAGAAGGGCTCTGATACCACTTGTTAGGTCACACACACTGTAGAGGGGGTGAATACAGTGTAAAGTACAATCAAATCGAACTCTAATAACTCAAGTAACAGAAAACAAACTTTATTGAAACAATGAACTCTGTTACAGTATGGAACTGTTACCTCTCAGTGATGAACAAATATCACGAGAGATGCTAGAGTTATATTAATAATTTTCTCGAATATGATAACACTTATAGTGTAAACCCTATGTTTGTGTTTATATACTACACAGTTACAAGATAATCGCTAACTGATATAGAATATAACTCTGCTTCCTAAAATATATCAATCAGATATCTTTTCTTCCAAGCATTCTATTCTTCATACAACTCCTTCTTCATGCATATCTCTTCTTATGTTTATCTCGATCTTCTTTCCTTTAATCACCTGCTGTCCTTATCTGAACGTCCTTCAGTTTTAAGTTCTGATATCCATCTTCTGATGATTATCTCCTGATAATATAAGTACTGATATCCTTAAGTCCTGACTTTCAGTATGTACTGATTTATCCTGTTTAAGTAAGATCTCAAAACTAAACATAAATCATATTATCCATGACATTATCAAATATATCTAACACTACTTGTCTTTGTGCTAGATTTCAGGCTGATCCTAGAGAGCCTCACTTAATAGCTATAAAGAGAATTTTCAGTTATCTCAAGGGAACACTAAAACTTGGCATTTCGTACCCTAGAAATTATTGTTTTAATCTAACTGGTTATTCAGATGCAGGCTATACAAGGTGCAAAATTGATAGAAAAAGCACTACAGGAACCTGTCAATTTCTAGGAAACAAGCTAGTATCCCGGTTCAGTAAAAAGAAAAATTCAATCTCTACTTCTACAGCCGAAGCTGAGTATATTGCTACTCGCAATTGTTGTGCACAGATTCTATGGATGAAAAACCAATTGTTGGACTATGGTCTGTAAGTGGACAAAATTCCTATTTTTTGTGATAACACAAGTGCAATTGCCATCACTGAAAATCCAGTACAACATTCAAGAACAAAGCATATAGATATCAAGTACCACTTCATTAGGGAATATGTGATGAATGGTACTGTGGAACTTCATTTTGTTCCAAGTGAGAAGCAACTTGCAGATATCTTTACCAAGCCACTTGATGAATCCACCTTCAGTTGGTTGGTAAGTGAGATAGGGATGCTTAATTATTCTTCAATTATTTGCGATAATTTTGCAAGTTGAAATACAGCCAGAAATTTAATTAATTTTTCAGTTTTGGATGATAATTTGGCCAAATCAAATTTTACATCTCGACGGATGTTCTTCATCCATCGAATTTGATCATTTGTCGAAATAGAATTACTTGGTAAAAAAATCAATTACTTTTCTGGATTATTTTAAACCCGACAGATAACTGATTTATTCTCATCCGTTGAATTGTCTACATCTTAGCCGTTAAAGTTCTGAACATTATCCATCGGACATACTTATAGTCCGTAAGTACATCACGACGGATAATTGACAGAATTTTGACAGTTTATTTTACTTTTAAATGGCTATTTTGGGCAATTCGCATTGGGTCGTTAATTTTTTAACTTTAATTTTTATCCCATTTTATCTGAGAATACATAAAAACCTTACTTCAAGTTTATTTTAGCTTTTATCTTTCTCTATTGCAATTAACTGCTCTCTTCTTTCTCAAAGCAAAATCCTCTTTCTCTCTGCAAATTTCCTTGCTTTAACAATGGCACAAGTAGTCAAGATCATGTCTCAGTCAGGATTCATTTATGAGAAAAACAATTTCGTAGCTCTTGTGAAAAAGAAATTCCAGCCTCTGAGGAATATCACAAAATGATGGATTTTGTGAAGGAATGCAAGCTTAGTTATGCCATGCTGGAATCACCCACAATCTACTGTGATATGGAGGAGATGTGGACTACTGCTGTCTATCAGGCAACTGATAAAATTATAACTCTTACCATTAAAGGTAATAAATTTTGCATTAATAGTGACACTATTCAAGCATGCTTTAAAATTCCTGATAACACTACTACTAGACCACAAACAGATGTTGATTTAGTAAACTTGCTCAATACTATTGGCTATGCACTTCTCACCAGGCGAGGTCTTAGGAAAAGTGGAGTTATATGTGTGATGTAGTTATCAAGGTGTTTTTTTGGTAAGATAAGCAATTTTGATTCTATCAACACTACTATGCTCAACATGCTCTACATGCTACTTACTGATAATTACTATAATTTTAGTGATGCTATCATGTTTGAGTTAGGCTACAAGTTAGGGAAGATTAAAAAGAGATCTAGGAGTGTTTATTATGAAATATTTCTAATGATTATTGCTAACCATATTTGTGAGGATCTTGTGATTGAGAACCCAACCAACAAACTGAATTGTTGGGTTCAAGAAAGAAGGGTAATTACAGATTTACATAGGTCTGATCATCACAAGGAAGTGCCCCTTGTTTATTTGCCTATCATGGAGGGTCCTCAGGTAAGTGATGTAAATACTTCTCTCTCTACTCCATCTACCTCCTAAATTTTTTTCCATTGACTGTGCCTATGACATCTGTGTCATTGACCCAACAGATGCCTACCCAAGCCACAAAATCCAAATCTTCAAAATCCAAATCAAAGAAACCACATTCTGGTGTCTCTCAAATGATGTCAGTTTCTAAAACCACCAAAACCAAAGAGGGGAGTGTGAAGGTGGGTAAGATTGGTGAGGGACATGGTGAACATAAAAGAAACCCTAAGAATAAGGATGGTGAGGTGAGTGTACCCAAACCTAGCCACACCACAGTTTCACAACAAACTGTGGTGCTTAATAAGGAAATTAGCATAACTCTCGTTTTATCCTCCCAAAAGGATGCTACTATTGAAACAAGCTCCCAACAAGGAGCACAGGCCAAAAGGGTTAGGAACATAGATTCATCCCAAACTTATACAAGAAATAAGAAAGCTAGAAAACTTGGGGATGCACAGGGATCACACACAGTGCAAACTGCAGCTAAAGAGTCAGTCACTGCACTATCTCAAATTCAGCTTGATGTGGCTCTAATAAATGTAGAGTCACAACCAAAATCTTTAACAATAGAAGCACCAAGCACACAAAACTCTCCCACCAATTCTCTGGATGTGGATATGATTCATACATCAATCCCTAATTCTCCTTCTTTAACTTTGTTGGCGAAGCCAAAATTCAATGGCTAACTCTGGATGATGATCTGTTGGCTCACTTGTCAATTCTTTCAAGAACTGTTGAGACTGATGTGCCTAATTTATCATCAATCTGCACAGAGTCCATAATAGTTTCAACTCCAAACTCTATCATTTCCTCTATTCCGGTGGATATTGTTCATTTGTCGGTCAGTGATTGTGTCCTGACGGATGTGCCTAACAGCAGTCATCCGTCGGCTATCCTAACTACTACCCCGATGAATGTTCCTCATCCTTTAGTACTCTCTACACAAGCTAATTTTTCAAAAATTGTTACAAGTGTAGATGAGTTAGTAGTTGTACAATCACTCCTAGGATTGAGGGAAGGGAGTGAACAGAGTGAGAGGCTGAGTTGCTCTCAGGCAAAAGGAGAGGAAAAGAGAGAAATTATGCATGTTATTTCTTTTAACCTGGCAAAAATGAGTGAGGGGAGTTCCACCTTAGTAGGTGAAGGTGAGGGTGTGAGGGTGGTGAGTCAAGGGGAGCCCTTGATGCAAGAAAATAGAGAAAATGAGAGAAATGCAGGTACAGGAGATATAAGGATGGAAGCCATTGCTAGTGAGTCAATGAATGTCAGTGTTGCAGAAAAGGAGAGACTATTTTAGCAAGTATATCAAGTTGTCATAGATTCTATCTCCTTGGATGCTGAGACATTTACTCATCCTATTTCAGCTTATCAAACTCTAGATGGACAGGGCAATGAGGATGCTGAAAGGATGCTTAACTTGGTGCACACTACTGCTTCTATGCAAAGGGCCAAGGAAGCCATCTCAGCCATGCCACCCACAGCTGGTGATGACATTGATTATGGAACTGGTGGTTCTGAGGGTTTATTTGGTGATGAAGATAATGATGAAGGAGATTCAATGGACATAAGGGGAGATGTCAGCCCTAGCTCAAGATCCAGCATGCCATCTAGGGCATTTTCCAAAGAATGTGATGAGCAACATTTCAAGTCTACTCTCTTTCATATCATCCAACAAACTCAGACAGCTCTTCAAGCTACAGCCAATGCCAACACCAAGAAGCTACTTCAAGCACATCTTAATTCTCTTCAACTGCACCAAATTCAATCTCTTCAACACAATCTGGATGTCACTGCAATTAAAACAGAGATTGGTCAAGTCAAGAAGGATGTCTCTGAGAGATTGGATGCTAAATTTCCTAACACAACTCTGCTTGACATCAATAGACAAATAAGGAAAAACTTTAATCTTGCCAGCAAGGTGGACTCTTTGAATACAAGACTCAAAACATTGGAAGCTTCTATCACTATAATTCATTTACATCAAGCCCAACAAACCCAGTTGCTTCAAAAGTTAGTGGATGCACAAACTTCTACCTTCACTCAACTTGATGCTAACAAAAAGGGGGAGAAAGATTCACTTGTCCCAGTTAGTCAAGAAGAGCCAATCAGTGAGGGGGAGAATGTGCTAAACATACAAGTCAGTCAAGTAATTATTCCATAAATTACTTATCCTAAGCCACCAGTCTTGGACAAAATTGATCTGATCCAAATAGCAGCTGCTAAGTTGGATTCAAAGACAGATATCAAGAAGCTTGATGTTGTAGAAGTTGAGAAGGAATTGGATGAAAAATGGAGGAAGATTGATGGAGAAATCACAAAGAAATTTGGTCCAATTTAGAAACCAAACAAGACCTTTCATCATTTCTCTCAAGTCAAGCAAATTTCTGTGAATGACATGAGTCTAGGTAATCTGGAGAAGGGCCAATCTTCATGCATAAAGTCCCCAAAAGCCAACCTGGTTTTGAAGCCCAAAAGGAATTATCCAAAGTCATTTGACAAAAATCCCTTGGATCTTATGTTTGAGACTCCAAGGCCAGATGAAAAGAAGCTGTTAGCTAGGTCCATTGCATTCTTCAAAGATCCAACTAACTCAGGACTAAAAAGAAGAATTGCTAAGATCTACAGGAATGGGAAAGAAATCTGTGTGGTGGCTGGACACCCTCAGTTTGCAGAAGCTAAAAAGGAAGAAAAAGAAAGAATTAAGCAAGAAAAGAAGCAGGCTACTTTAGATGTTAAAAAGCTCAAACAAAAGAAGAAATAAGGTGCTATAGTAGCCAAACTTCAAGCTGTGAAAACTACAACTGAGATTTCTGAGAAACCACCTGTGGTAGCTGAAGATCAAGATCAAAAAATGCACAAGGAACCACAACAGAAAAGGAAGTTCAGATACAAGATTCTTTCCAAAAGAATGTTGGATTTTGATGATGAAAAGATGGAAGATTACATTCCCAAACAGTCTACAACTTCAATTCAAACATCCAAGCCCTCAGAAGTGGAGAATGAATTTAAGGTAGATCCTACAAAAAACTTTCATGGTGAGCCAATAGTTCACAAGGATAAGCCTATAGACTGGGATACTTTGACTCTTCCTAAACTTAACTTACCAATCTTCAACAAGCTAAAGAAGACAAAGACAAGAGCAATAAAGAAGGTCAAGCCTGTGAAACTCAGAACCAAAAACTTAACCAAAGCTCAATCAACTGTCAATAAATAAGATCTTCTATACATCTGTGATATCAAGGAATTTTCAGATATCAAACTCTACATGGATGAATTAGAAGAAGTGAGGGGAATTGATGCTCACAGAAATCTCCCTGAAAGACTGATGTTTAGATATAAGGGTGGGAAAGAGATCATATGGCCCTTTCATAGAATTCTTCAAGAAAGTTGTTCTGTTTTGATAAAGATCTTCTCATCTTTAAAGAAAATTTTTGGATTTAATGTGACAGCCAAGAAATTGGTTCTAAAGAAGATAGAAGAACTCAGGAGCAGAAAAGCCTCAAATGCACTTCCAAAAACTCTATCCATTCCCTTCACAGGAAATACAGTGCACTTGAGGCCTTACTGGCTGATGGAATTCATGGATGACAAAGGTGTTAGAAGATTCTTCATATTGGATGACCAATTGAGCATCTCAAGCAATGAGACTCTATTGGAAATGCAAGAAAAGTTGGATCTATCAAATGCTGAAGAATTTGAATTTCACAGAAAACTCCAAAATAAAATAAAAGAAAATTACAGGAAGCTTGGGAAGAAATCAAGACAATTAAGGAAATAGAAATCATCTGCTCAGACTAGAGGAGCACCTTGAAAATGATTGTGAGAACTCTTTGTACACTTTACTTTGTTCAATTTTCAAATAAACTGTAGCACTTACTAGTTTTATCTACCTTTACTAATCTGTTCATTTAGGGTGTTTTGTTATCATCAAGTTTATCTTAATTTATGGCTACAATTCCAGTAGACATAAATTGGAGGAGATTGTTAGGAATATGTTGTGAACTTGATGATAAGTTGAACAAAACATCTTAGTAGATTTAACTTAGTGTTTTTGCAGCTCTCGACGAATGTTCTAATATAGTCCCGATGGATGAACTTTATAGTCCCGACGGATGACAATTTAACATCCATCGACAGTGTAGCTTATGTAATAATAATTATTGTAACACATTTCTGTAACCAACAATATTTTAGTTGAGTAGATACTGTAGGATTCTTTTAGTCATGTAGACTACTAGATTGATATGCAGAATAGGTTGGTAATTATAAATATAAGATGTCTTTTAATTTTGCATAAGTGAAATAGAATCAAGTGATAAAAAGACTCCCGACGGATGATCTACAAAGGCTCCCGACGGATGATCAGCACATTCCCGACGGATGATAATATTCAAAATAGCAGTTGACAGTGACAACATAGTCACATGCATCGGGTGTTTGCAAATGGAATGTGGCAGTCTAATTGCAGGATTTAGAGAACAAAGAAGCATTACCATTTCCATGCAATTATGAAGATATTCAAAGATGCTGGATAGAGTAATGTAGTAGCATGAAGTTAGACTAGATTCAGTTTGTCTTATTTTCTTGTCTTACTATCATGTAACTTGGTGATATATAAACCAAGTGTAGCAAGTAGAACAACTTAAGTGAGTAAGCATTATTTTCAGAGAGATAGAAAAGGCTGGATCTGTTAAGAATCTCTTTGTAATTTTGTAAGTTCTCTTGTAACAGCTGTGTGCTATTCAAGCATCACAGAGTTCTCAACTTTATATATATATATATATATATCTGGTGGATAAGTTCAAATCCACCAGAAAGTTTTTAAAGCTTTGTGTTTTATTGCTTTGTGTTTTGATTTCTATTTTATTCTTATTCCGCACTTCTTGCAAAATCAAACACAATTATATATTAAGCAAGAACTTTTTTTAATCAGAAAAAGTAGCCAGAATTACATTCAACCCCCCTTCTGTAATTCTTGTTGCATTATTTGGGATTAACAAAGTTCTTA
Organism: Apium graveolens; assembly: GCF_009905375.1. Lineage (NCBI taxonomy): Eukaryota > Viridiplantae > Streptophyta > Magnoliopsida > Apiales > Apiaceae > Apium > Apium graveolens. The sequence continues at coordinate 192,053,180 of NC_133651.1, forward strand.
TCTACTAGACTAGGATCCTCTTGTAATCTCTCATGCATGTAATCAAAATTTCATGAAATGTAATCTCTTGATCTATTAATGAAATTTTTGTTTACAAGATATCTCTGTTATTTAGTAGTGTGTGCATGTGATTGCTCTTGTTGTAGCCTGTTAATCTCTAAATCATACACTTATCATGTAAATTTTGATAGTTATTGAGATTAAATTGTGGTATTCTAATGAGTTTGCATTTTTTGACAAATACTGATGAATTTGAGTCGTCAAATCCTGAGATTGTCAAATCCTGAAAGGTAAGCAGTTCCCAGTACTGACGATATGCCAGCATATTCTAATTTATAATATTATTTTTAAATGATTTCTGAGTTGTTTAGTGCTGCAATTGAATATTTTATTAAATTATTGATTAATAGTGGATTATATATTGAACAATTTCACACTGTAAATTATCGAAAAAGTTGTGCGTATTTTGTTGCTAATTCCGCACTTTACTCTACTTTTAAATCCTATTACTCAGTAATTGCCATCTGTCTGAATTCTAATTATATACGCTTCCTTCTTTGTGTGTGTGTGTGTGATATACACAATTCAGCTCTACAAACCTATATACCCACAAGAACTTCACTGACACAAATCATCATACACACAACCTCATTATCCACATCTCACCCATATCCTTACTCAACTCCTACATACATCATGTCATCTTCTGAAGTTTCACCAATCATAAGCAAAACTACTATCATTCATGGAAACACCTTTGGCACCAATAACTATTTGGTTGTACTTACATATAAGCAGTTTCCAAAATCTTTTCATGATATTCAGGATTTCTTACTCCAATGTCCAATTGGGTATGTTCTTACAAATTTTACCAAGGTGTCATACAATACTGTCATACAATGTTGTACCATTTATTATTTCAAAATTTTCAATTAATTCCCAATGATTTATTTACATTCCGAACTGTTTTAATTTCTCATTTTAGATATTTGGTAAATTGTTTTCTTTCCAATATTAACTGTTTAAATTTCCTGTTTTAATACCATACAAATGGTTTCCTTATCCATTTTCACATGTTTAATAAATTGTTATTAAAAGAACCATTTGTTTTATTATCAGAAACATGACACCAAAAAGAAAAACCATAACTGTGTCTAATGACAATACTGAAGGACAAAACAACAATAACCACCACATGGACCAAATGTTTCACCTAATGTAATAATAAATGGTGATGATGCAGCAGCAAATGTAGCAACAGCAACAACAGTTCCAGCAGCAGATGTAACAACAACCACTTCGTCCAGAGCCACAAGCACCACCAGTTGTACCTGTTGTTACCTTCAAACAAATTCAGTCAGTAAAGCCTCCGGAATTTGAAGGTTCAACGGATCCTACTAAGGCAAGGGCCTGGTTAAAGGAGATGGAGAAAACATTTGCATTGGTTAGAGTGGAAGCAGATCAGAAGATGGATTTTGCTAATTATTTCTTGAAAGAAGAAGCAAATTACTGGTGGGAGTCCAAGAAAGAGCTAGAGGGCGACGGGATTATAACTTGGGATAGATTCACCGAGCTTTTTATGGAATAGTATTTTCCCCGTCATATGAAGAACCAGATGGAAATTAAGTTCTTGGAATTGAAACAGAGAAATTTTCCAGTCACTGATTATGAAGCCAAGTTTATTGAATTGGCTAGGTTTATTCCAGAACAGGTAGAAACCGATGAGAAGCGGGCTAAGAGATTCCAACAGGGATTGAAGCCGTAGATTCGTAGCAGAGTGGCAGTGTTGAACTGACGACCTATACATCCATAGTTCATAAGGCCATGATAATTGAAGGAGAAAGTGAAGCGTCCCAAAAGGAAAAGGGACCAGAAAGTTTTCAAAACCGTTCCAACAGGAGGCCGGGATTTCAAGCCCGTGCAAATGCAAATTCTTCTGAACAGGGCAATCAGAGGACGGGTAACCGACTCCCAGCCCCAAATCAATAAAGAATCATCCGACCAGCAATACCTGACTACAGAATATATGGGAAGAAATATACAGGGATCTGTAATAAGATGAACGTTACATGTTTCAAATGCATTCAGAAGGGACACTACTCTGGGGAATGCCCAACAGGGAAGATAGAGGTCACTTATTTCCAATGCGGAAAAAAGGGACATATCGCTAAAGACTGTAGAGGAGCAGCCATGGCAGCCAGTATCCCAACGGTTTTGGCATTACCTCCGCCACCACAACAGGATCAGCCTAGGGCAAGGACCTTTAATATTTAACACCCCCAAATCCGGGGTCGGGGATCCGGGTTGTCACGAGTTCCATTTCCCTTAATAATACTTAATCTTAATAATCAACCAACTACTGCGTACTGTGACCCCACAATATACACACACCACAAGTTATAGTCTCAGAGATTAATACCAAAAATAACACAAGTCATTTTATTCCACAATTATAAGTCATTACACCTCAAAAGGGTTTCTGAATAAATTTACACATTCTTTGCCATTATTAGAATTCATAAATATACATAAGTCTGGTATAACAAAAGTTGAAAGCCTAGCCTATTGGTAGACCCTACCTCAGCTACAACGGCATCAACGCCTACAGGAAACTGCAGAACGTTTCCTATCCGCTCGCGAATTGGGAGCTTGATCCTGTTCATCTTGTCTATCTGTTGTTGTGTGATGAAAGAAGAAAGCAAGGGTGAGTAACAAGCCCACCGAAATAATATGTATTATAATTAACAATATATGAGCATTCTCATAGTACTCATGAAAGTCTTGGTCAAGAAGAAATGAACCAAGTTTGTCATTTTAATGCGACGAAGTCGCAAAATATTCAGTATACATATATACTTCTCAAATCTTTGAAATCCTCTGACATGTATAATATACACAGAGTTCCAGTTTATAACTATATAAAATATCGTTGCAAGGTGATCTCATATATTTAACCTTGTCTCAACATTTTTCTGAAAATCTTTGTCATGCATAAGATAATCATTTACTAGATATAAGTTGAAAATATGAAGTTACAAGATACTCCCATATACTTATATCTTTTCTGAATACTACTTGAACTACCACCGTTCAAGTTATAATTAATTTCAAAAGTTCATCACACAGATGAGACTACAAGATAATACTTGAATAGATTCAATCTTTGAAATATTATTGAATGAAATGAAGTTACGAGATACTTCATTAAGTCCCGATATATATATCCATATATATCTCTCATACATTTCCTGAAAACCTCTGTCATGTAAAGTATGAACAGAGTTGCAATATCCAATGAATTTGGAAAGAAAAGAAATTTTGGCATAAACCCGATATCTTGCTGATCAGGCAAAGATACCAATAAGTAACCTTTTCTACTGTAGATGGATGAATTCCTCGCTGGTCATCACCCTGGCCGCATTAGGACCTCGCGCTAGACCGTTACACCTTCATAGACCGTACCCTGGCCTGTCGCTTATGCCGACTCAATTAGATGGACTTACTTCCCGAACGTTGGGCAAGTAATCAAATTGTTTTCTCAAAACAGCAACCTCGTTGCGAATATAAAATACACCATAGAGCCAGATCCCTAAGATTTTTGAGCGAATATTCAAGTCTCCTTCGCAAGGAAGATCTTAAATCTGAAAACGAGTTTTGGGATCCGCTCTAACTTTTAAAATCATTTTGAAGACTCGAAAATATTTTTAAGAATGTTTGGAGTAATGATGATTTAATAAAATAAATCAGTCCTAATATATTAGAAAATATCTAAATATTATTATTTAAATAATATTTCCATAAGGATAATCTTTATAAAAATAATTGAAGTAGAAGTTTTACAACTCATACTTGAAATGAATAATAAATAACCAAAGATATACTTATACGAAAGCACGATCTTTATTTGAATAATTGAAAATAAGTTTGATTATCGAAACATTATTCTTTAATAAAATAAAGAATATTATTTAATAAAATAAAGAATATTATTTAATAAAATAAGCGGAGTCATAAGTCCTCGAATGAATATTCAAAATAATATTCATTAAATAAAATAAAGTTATCGAATAAACCTTATTCGATTAATAGTTTTGAAAACTATATCAATATATATATATATAAATATATATGTATTATACTCGGGAACATCGACTCCCGGTTTAGAAAATGTTCACCTTTGGGTCCCCTATACTAAGGGTATACGCAACTTCTGCTTATCTCTAGCATAGGTATTATGCAACTTATAAGCATTTGAATCAACAATTAGATATCAAGATTATGAAACAGACATGCATATATACCATATCAGCATGCTCCAATATATCGCAAACTTTGCTAATAACAATCATGCACTTATCACAAGATAATGCATATACATATATTTACATCACAACAACAATATAACGGGTAGAAAACTTGCCTGAGTGTTCCCGGTTAGACTTAAGATTAGAGTGGGTCCGATAACCTATGAACAACAACATAAGTCAGAATTAAACCACGGTCGCTTAAGAAACTAGACTTTAACCAATTGAACCCTAACATTTGCTTATGGTCACTTCTAGGCTTAACGAATCACCTAAGTCGTTGGAGTACCCTTGGCTCCACCAATTTTAATAAATTAACCATTAAGAATTTTAAGGCGATTCTTTCGCGAGTACCATACCAACTGCCTAATCCACTTCACATAATTGTTTCATACTACAATTAGTCATTTAAGGGCCTTAACCAAGGTTTCAAAGTAAGGCGAGGGGTAATGGTTCGTTCGCGAAACGACGTTACTTAAAATGATCGTTTCTCCTAAACCGTATATCGGAACCAAGTGATCCACATATCAAAACGAAGCTTACGACACGCTCTAGCTAAAAATGGCAATGTTACAGATTATTTATTGAGTTTTCTGTCCTGAACACTAAGAACAAGCAGTTGAATAAAAATGGGCATTACAACGGCTATATTTATGAGTTTTCCAAATTTCTCACTACACCAAAACCTCACCAAACAACCCACAATCATTAACACATCAAAACCTCAACTAAATAATACTATACCAGTCCTTATTCTTCAGATTCTTCATCTCAATCAACCACAATCAAGTTTTATTAACTATAACAAGATTCATTCACCAAATCACTCCAAATCCAAATCAAACTACTAATAATCAAAGGTCATGCTTCTCATTTAGAAAACCAACCATCAAAATCACTAATAATCAAAGTAAAGGATAGGTTTTGAAGTTTATACCTTCCTTGGGAGGTGTTAAGTTGCTAGGAAGCCTTAGGGAGCCTCCTACAAGCTTGATCTTTCCAAAGAAATCAAGAACACAAAGTTAGGCTTTGAAGTTTCTAAAAGTCCTATTGAAAGAACTGTAAAAATTAGGGTCTTACCATGCTTATTTGGATGAGACATGTGAACAAGAGTTGTAGGCCTTCTCAATACCTTTCCAACGAGCTATAAAACATAACATTTGAGTGAGAAATGAAGGAGATACAACAGTTTTAATGTGCTGGTTCTGTTTTGGCCGAGAGCAATGGAAATGGGGGGGGAAGATGAGAGCATGTGTTGACTTGAACTTGTGGTGGAAATGAAATGATTTTAGGATATTTACTTGACTAGTTGTTTTGTTTAAATTAGTGGAAAGTGAAATAAGCATGGTGATGTCATCAAGCTTACATAATCCTTACCACTTGTCTCATCCTTATGGTGGAAGCATCTTTTTAAGCTTAATCCTTATATTAAGATGTTAACTAAGTGCATTAATCTTGCACTAATTGACCCTCCTCCTTGCCTCTTGCATTACTTAGTCGTTTAATTATTTTACGACTCATTTATTGTTCATTCTCGTTGATCGTTTGAGAGATCATACCCGGGATCTTATTACTTGGGTTCCCTTAACCTTTCTCAATACATTATATTCCTTTTATGATCCTCTCTTATACTCCTTGAATTTAAATCCTTTTTATCCTTTTACCTTATACTCAATTCTTTCAGTATCCGGTGGATTTTCGGGAAAAATCAAAGTGTTCGAATTCGGATTCTGACGATCTTTATATACACTTATATACCATATAGAGTACTAATAAGATCTCAGAATGACAATAAAAGAACCTCTACAAAGTGTGGCATGAAAAGTTTTCTTATTCAGCATAATCAGCAAAAACACTATTCATAAGGGTTTCAAAAATTCCAAAAATTGGGGTTGTTACAAATGACCCCGACGAAAGTTAGAAGTTTCTTGGGATTAGCTGGTTACTACAGAAGATTTGTTAAAGACTTTACAAAGTAGCTATGGCATTGACCAAGTTGACTCGAAAAAGTAAAAAGTTTGTATGGAATGAAAAATGTGAAGAAAGTTTTCAAGATTGAAGAATCGACTAGTAATTGCCCAGGTGGTTGTGTTACCTAATAATCAAGGAGACTTCGTCATCTACAGCGAAGCTTCCTATCGAGGACTTGTAGTGTGTATTAATGTAGCATGACAACGTAATCGCAGATGCTTCTAGACAACTAAAGCCTCATGAGAAAAAATATCTGACACATGATCTGGAACTAGCAGCTATTGTGTTCACACTGAAACTCTGGAGACATTATCTTTATGGCGAGAAATGTGAAATCTACACAGATCATAAGAGTTTGAAATATATTTTCACGCAGACAGAACTCAACATGAGATAACAACGTTGGCTAAAGCTAATCAAAGACTACAACGTATTAATCAACTATCATCCAGGTAAAGCTAATTTTGTAGCAGATGCATTGAGTCGAAAAGAAAGATTGAATATGTTAACATTCTCAAAAGAATTGATCAGAGAGTTCGATAAATAGGAAACTAAAGTTCGTATTCTTGAATGCTCCACTGAAATGAATTATGCAATGACATTCCAGCCAGAATTATTGGAAAAAATAAGAAGGTGTCAGGAGGAAGTAATGAATTATGAAATTGACAATTTGACAGGAGAAGAAATTACAAGCCAGAAATATGACAAGGGAATTTTATGAGTTGCTTCACGAATCTGGATACCCAATGTATCGGAACTGAAGGAAAAAATTTTGCGAGACGCTCATAGTTCAAGATATTCAATTCATCCCGGAAGCACGAAGAGTTACAGAGATTTAAAGAAAAACTTTTGGTGGCCAGACATGAAGAAGGAAATAGCTGAATGGGTCAGTAAATGTTATATGTGCCAACGAGTCAAAGCAGAACATCAACGTCCGAGTAGATTACTACATCCACTGGATATTCCAGTATGGAAATGGGAGCACTTAGCAATGGATTTTGTAGTAGGACTTCCGCGAACCAGAGCAAACCATGATGCGATTTGGGTCATTATTGTCAGGTTAACAAAGTCAGCTCATTTCCTCCCAATCAATGAGAGGTTTTCGCTTGACAAGTTAGTACATTTATATCTTAAGGAAATAGTGATGCACCATGGAGTGCCTGTATCTATTGTATATGATCGAGATCCACATTTTAATTCGAGATTCTGGAGACAATTTCAGGAATGCCTTGGTACCAAACTAAACATGAGCACCGCTTATCATCCACAGACGGACGGGCAAAGCGAAAGGACGACTCAGACAATTGAAGACATGCTACGTGTATGTGCAATAAATTTTGAAGGCAGTCGGGATGAACATTTACGGCTAGTGGAATTCTCTTACAACAACAGCTATCATGCCAGCATAAGAATGCCACCTTACGAAGCCTTATATGGAAGAAAGTGCAGATCACCTACATATTGGGACGAAGTTGGAAAACGCAAAATTCTAGGACCAGAACTGATCTAGCAGACCACGGAAAAAGTAGAGCTTATCGAAAAGTGATTTGAAACAGCACAAAATCGACAATGTAAATATGCAGATCCAACCAGGAAGGATGTGGACTATCAGGAAGGAGAACATGTATTGCTGAAGATATCTCCATGGAAAGGATTGACTAGATTTGGCAACAAGGGTAAGCTAAAGCCATGATACGTCGGTCCATTTGAAATCTTAAAGAGAGTCGAAAATGTTGCATACAAATTAGCCTTACCGCCCCATATGCAGCATATCCATAATGTGTTATATGTGTCAATGCTTAAAAAGTATAATCCTGATACTAGGCATGTAATTGAATATGAACCGATAGAGCTTCAAGCTGATTTCTCATATATAGAACAACCAGTAAGAATTTTAGATCGGCAAGAGAGAGTATTGAGAAATAAGTGTGTACCATTAGTAAGAGTCTTGTGGAAAAATCCTATGGTTGAAGAATCAACCTCGGAGCTTGAAAGTGAAATGTTAGAAATGTATCCCTAGTTATTTTCCTAGCAAGATTTTGAGGAAAATATGATTTATGTGAGAATCCTATGGTTGAAGAATCCTATAGTTGAAGAATCATCTGAGAAATACTTGTATTATATCTTAATAAAGATGATTTATGTGTTTAAATATGTCAGTAAGTGTGATGAGTTATAAAACCCTAGCTGCTATGTGCTACGTGTATTTTGTTTCGGTCAGAATGTGTTCTGGATAATTATCGGGTATTTTACTATTAGTTAAATGCTTTTATATCCAAAGTTGTACGGCCCAAACAGTGTTTTAAAAGCCGATATTTCATATAAATCATTAGCCCAATTTTTCCAAGTATTGCATATACCATATCGATACTCTGAACATCCAGTCATTTTATAAATTTTCACGTTTCGCGAAAAATGACTTTTCTGGGCCCCTTCGGGTTTCAAAACCCCCATAAAATCACATTTTTATTTTTATAGGATCATGAAATTATCAAATATCATTTTTCTTTGCATTTTTGTATTTTTCACAATTTTTGGGAATTTTTGACATATATTTTGTATTTATTAAATATTTACAAATTCAAAATTAATACCCAAAAATTATAAAAATTGGGGCCAATTAATTTTATTAGATGTATAAGTAGGGCCTTATTTGTTATGGATAAAAAGCTAAGGTTATTATTTGCTGTATTTATTACTAAGATTCGGGAGCTCAAGGCCTTTAATGGCTGCTCTCGTGTATCGTAGCTTAATTCTGCCTTTACGAGATGCCTACGTATCTCTGTGAATTAGAGAATCAAGCCAAAAAATGTAGTTCTGATTTGTGGGGTGAGGCCCCTTATATAGATGTGGGAGTCCTTGAATTGGACTTGGTATAGGAGACTTGGTGGACAAGCCTCTGAATTAGGATAGACTTAGGAGTCCTAGGAAGTAGGAAGCTGATTCCTTATCCTTTTAGGTCCCCTTGAGGCTAATCTATAAGGATTTATATCCTTATCGGGACTCTTCTCAATAGATGATTTTTCCCTTATTAATTAATTACGAAATTAATTAATAATTAGGGGTTTTGGGCCTTTTTTATTCCATCAGGCCTGATCTGGTCCATTAGGCTTAACCTTTCTGGTCTGAGTATCATATATCTTTTTATTGGGCCTAGCAGCCCACAGCTTGTACAATTAATGCAGTATTTAATTATACAATCATAATTTATTTATCCCTATCATTTGCCCCTCAACTTTTGGGAAACATTGATTAGGTTTCGCAGAAGTTAAGTCTATTCGTTCCCTTACAGGGTTTTGTTTTTCCGTAAAGTGTGGAGCGACCTACACATTTACAATGAATTTTTCCTTTTATTCAGGAATTATCTTAATTTCCAGGAATTTTTCCCTTATTTCCGGGATTTTCCCCTAATTTTCTGGGATTTTCCCTAATTTTTTGGGATTTTCCCTAATTTTCTGGGATTTTCCCTAATTTTCTGGGATTTATCCTTAATTTTCTGGATTTTTCCCTAATTTCCTGGGATTTATCCTTAATTTTCTGGATTTTCCCTAATTTTCTGGGATTTATCCTTAATTTCTGGATTTTTCCCTAATTTCCTGGGATTTATCCTTAATTTTCTGGATTTTTCCCTAATTTTCTGGGATTTATCCTTAATTTCTGGATTTTCCCCTAATTTTCTGGGATTTATCCTTAATTTCTGGATTTTCCCCTAATTTTCTGAAAATATTAGTATTTTTCAGAAATTATTTAAGGAATTTCCTTATTTTTCTGTAATTTTCCGGGAATTTTTCCCTCCTTTTTCTTCTTTTTTTTTCTTCCTTTTCTCTTTTCTTTTTTTTTTATGCAGATTTCGACCAGGAATCCATTCGACCAGGATCCTGGTCGAATTAACCTCCATATTGCCCTGGTCGACAGGATTTCAGGTAGGATGGTTTCGATCAGGAATCTTGGTCGAATTTCGGCCAGGATTTTTTCCTAATTTTTTTTATATATATATATATATTTCGAGCAGAGAATTTTCGGTTAGGATTTTGGGTCAGAATTCCTTGTTTTGACCGAATTAGCCACCTTTTGTTGCCCAGGTCGACGTAAGTTCGGGCAGGATCCATTCGACCAGGATCTTGCCTTGCTTTCTGGTCGACAGTTTTTCTGTTTTATTCATTCTCGATCAGAATTCTGACCATTTCGGTCAGGAACTAATATTTTGACCGATTTAAGTATCATTTCGTGCCTTGATCGAAGCAATTTCGACCTCCAGTATTTCGATCAGGATTTCCTCATGATTCCTGGTCGAATTGGGTCATATTCCTGATCTTTTTATCCACTTTTCCCTGGGCTTTATTTTTGGGCCACCTTCACTTAGCTGGGCCTTTATTCTTTTGGCCCATTATGACTAGATTTTGGGTTATGGGCTGTTAACCTTAAATATCTGGGCCCTTTTCTGGGCTTTTGTTTTTATTGGGCCCATATTTATTCAACTGGGCTTTTATTTTAAGCCCAAGCTCCAAATCTTTCTGGATTTTTCTGGATCCTTCCAGATTCTTCAAAAAACTCAAGTTTTCTTCTGATTTTTGCTAGAATTCTCTTGAATTTTCCAGGAATTTCCTGGATAATTCCAGAACCTTCCAACTTTTGGGCCCAAATGGGCTTTTTAAGGCACATTACCCACTTTCTCTTCCTATATATAGGTGGGGGGAGTGTGCATTCACTTCACACTCTTCACTCTTCACCTTAAACTTTCTAAACTTCTCCTCTCTCAAATCCCCTCCTTTAGCTTTCCAGGTCTTTTCCAGTCTTTACTAAATGGCTGACAAGAGTTCCGAGAGGGCGGCCAAGATAGCCTCGGCTTCAAAACGAGGTAAGGATATCGAGATCCGCTCTTCGTATATGTCTTTAATTGATATGATTAACACTAGGGGGGATGAATATCCCTCCACTACACATCTCGACTCTTTTAATCATTGTAATACTTGGCACAACATAGATTTCAATAAACTAAATGCTCGCTATAACGTCCTTCCTCCTCTTAGATTAGTTCCAGTCTCTGGTGGTGACCGTACTTGCCACTGGAGACCCGACACTCTCTTCATTTACACAGATGCCCTTAATGCTGGGCTTAGGTTTCCTTTTCACCCTTTTATTCCTCATCTTTTGGCTGATTTACAAATCAACCCGTGTCAGCTTCCTCCAAACGCCTGGAGGAACATTCTATGTTTTATGGTCTGCTGTCTTAGGGAGGGCTTTCCTCTTTCTGTAGCTGTTTTTAGGAAGGTCTTTCAGTGTTATAATAGTTCTTCCAGTATCTGTGGCTGGGTCTATGTCAAGCAAAGGCCCAAAAGCAAACATATCTTTAACAACGCCTCTATTCCTGATAATAATCAAAATTGGAGGAATAGTTTCGTTGGGTTATGTTGGGAGAATGGTGACTGGGGCACACTTTTTCGATCTTCCTTCGGGAAGGTCAGTGATGGTAGCCTCAAATCCATTCACTTAACTCCTGAAGAAACTATTATCTACAATGGGCTTACTCAGGATGATGGCACTACCACCAGCTGGACTCTCTTAGAGGAGTTTTCCCTGATTCACGTGGGACTATCCTCTGTTTCTCAACAGGGTATTTTTCTTCCCTTCTTTAATTTATTTTATTTCATGCATTATTAACATCACTCATTTTGTCTTTTGCTTTGTTTCGCAGCTGCCAAAGAGATTAACGAGGACAATGTTCCTCTGGTTGAAGAGACTGCTAGGATGAAGAAAGCTCGGCTCGCAGGCCTTGACACCCGGGGAAAGGCGACAGAGCCTATCTTCTTGAGAAAGCAGAAAGAGCCTATGGGGGAGGCTTCAACTGAAGGAGTTGGGGGCCATAGTGCTCCTATCACTGCTGCTGCCCCTACTGCTACTGCTACTGCCACAGGCGCCTTCCAGCCTCTCTGGGGATTCCGCCGAGGGGACACCGTGGTTGGTTCCACGAAACATGCTTGGGATTGGTCCTACCATAGCGTGACTCCAAAGGACTTTACTGATGTGGTGGCCACCCCTGACCTTGAGAGGATTAAGCTCATGGGAGCCCAATCTTTGGCTTCGGTATGCCTTCTCTCTTTTAAATTTATCTTTCATTCTTGTAGCATTTTCTTGCCTTATACTTCGTTGATTGCTTTGTTTCAGTCTAACGCCTATTTTCAAGGCACCGTGAGGCAAGCCGAGTCATGGAAGCGGGTTTCTGATAAGGCCGACAATGCCCTCAGGAGGCAACAGAAGAAGTATGCTACCCTGGAGAAGAAGCTCAAGCGCAAGGAAGAAGAACTCGGAGAGTCCAACGCCGAGCTAGTGGTACTTCGGGCGGAGAAGGATAAAGCTATAGACAACTATCTGGACTCGGAGGAGTTTGCCCAATCCATGAGGATTAGGGATGATTCAGTCTTTCTCGGGTTTTTTAGGACTGGTTGGGACACGGCCCTTGGGACCGTAAACGAGGCTTGTCCTGATATTAACCCGACGGACTATGTCTGCCCTGATGACGAGGCTTTGCTACAGAGGTTTCGTACCCGAGTAGTTGTCTCGGATCATGTTTCTCAGGATCCACTCCTTCCCCCTCCCAAGTCTTCTTCCAGACCAGCTGAGGACGATAGCTCTTCCTCCTCCTCCGAGACGACAGAGACATCCAGCGAGAGCGGAGAGGACGATGATATGGATGCCGAGGGTACTTCAGCTCCTTAGAGCTTTTTCAGCCCTGCGTGGCTTGTTGTTTTTTATCCTATTTTCGAGACTTTATTTATCGAATTTTTGTAATATCTATCAGATCTATTTCATTTATCACCTTCTATGCTTGCATCCATGCATTTGATTTTTATTTGTTAGGCCACAAACATACTTTGAAGAACTCATGAATTTTGTAAAATTGTCTGGGATTTGTCCCTTACACAAGTAATAATAAACTTCGTAATAAAACTAAAACCTATAAATCCTAAGCAAGCAAAGCTTCAAGGTGCTTTTCAACCTACTCGCCATCCTGACGAGTGAGAATCGTATCCGGCTGCCCTACACATAGTAAACCTTCAGGTTTTGTGCATGCCAAGTTCTCGGGACTTCAAATCCATCCATAGTCTCTAGCTTGTAGGTTCCTCTACCTTGAACACTCTTGACTCTGTACGGCCCTTCCCAATTCGGGGCAAGCTTCCCTTTTTGTCCTACACCAGATGCTTCTATCTTCCTCAAGACTAGATCGCCTTGTTTAAAAAACCTTTCTTTAACCCTTAGGTTGTAGTAGAATGAAGCCTTTTTCTGATATTCTACTATCTTTGCATGTGCCTTATCTCACACTTCATCGATCAGATCCAGGGCTAACCTCTGCCCTTCCTCATTTTCTTCTGCGTTGAAAGCCTGAATCCTTGGAGAGGAATGTGATATCTCCACGGGAACTACTGCTTCTGCCCCATATGCCAACATGAAAGGAGTTGCTCCTGTCGTGACTCTACAGGTAGTCCTATAGGCCCATAATATGGGAAGTATCTCATCCACCCAATTATTTATTGACTTCTCGATCCTCTTCTTTAGTCCATCCAGGATTATCCGATTTGCTACCTCTGCTTGCCCATTGGCTTGCGGGTGAGCCACAGAGGTGAATCGTAATTCAATTTCATTTTCTTCACAATACTTCTTGAATTCCTCATTGTTGAATTGTGCTCCATTGTCAGTGACGAGGATACGGGGAATTCCATATCGGCACATAATGTTTTCCCACAGGAATTGTGCAACCTGCTTAGTTGTGATTTTGGCCAAGGGTTTGGCTTCGATCCACTTGGTGAAATAATCAATGGCTACAATCAGAAATTTCCTTTGTGCCGTGGCCATAGGAAAAGGCCCTAGAATATCCATCCCCCACATGGCAAAGGGAATAGGCGAGTTGATAGAGGTCAGCATCTCGGGGGGTTGTCTAACAATTGGTGCATGCTTCTGACAGCGATCACACTTCTTCACATATTCTTTGGCATCAGCCATCATTTCTGGCCAATAGAAGCCTAAACGGGTTATCTTATGAGCCAAGGCCCTGCCCCCCAAGTGCTGCCCACAAATACCTTCATGCACTTCCTCAAGAGCCAAGCGCGCCTCGTCGGGCCTGAGACACCTCAAGTAAGGAACCACGAAAGATCTCTTATACAGAATTCCATCTATCAAGGAGTACCTTAGCGCTCGAATAGTTAACTTCCGTGCCTCAGTTGCATCACTTGGCAACCAACCGGTCTGAATGTGAGCCTTGATGGGATCAATCCATGACGTCCCCAAGCCTATGGGAGCCACAAGCTTAACATCTATGCTTCGTGTCTTCAAAACACGGAAGTACACACTTCCTGAACTTTCTTCAATCTCAGATGAAGCAAACTTTGATAGCGCATCTACTTTAGCATTTTCTTCCCTTGGAATGTGTTCAACATGACATTCATTAAATTGGGTCATCACAGCCCTTACTAGGAGAACATACTTAGCCATCGTATCATCCCTTGCCTCAAATTCTCCCTTTACCTGGGATATGATCAGCTTCGAGTCTCCACGGACCTTTAAGTTTTTGACTCTAAGTGTCCCAGCTAGACCAAGGCCAGCAATCAGGGCTTCATACTCTGCCTCATTGTTTGTGGTTGGGAAGTCTAGCTTCATAGCATACTCAATTAAGAATCCATCAGGGCTTTGCAAAATCAACCCTGCTCCACTGGAATTTGTTTTTGATGCTCCATCAAAATAGAGAACCCAATATTCTTTCTCCTTGTCCCCATTGTCGACTCCCTTGTCTTGAGGTATGGTATCTTCCTGCCCCCCGACTTCTTGGTTGGGTATGGTACATTCCACCATGAAGTCAGCTAGTGCCTGGGCTTTTATGGCCGTACGTGGCTTATACTTGAGATCGAACTCTCCCAACTCTATTGCCCACTTAATCAGTCTCCCACTTGCCTTGGGACTGTGAATGATGTTTCTCAGTGGCTGATTTGTTAGCACTTCAATCTGGTGAGCTTGAAAATAAGGACGCAGCTTTCTTGAAGCCATTACCAAGGCTAAAGCGAATTTCTCAATAGTTGAATAATTCAACTCTGCACCATGCAAGATTTTGCTGACATAGTATACGGGTTTCTGGACTTTCAGTTCCTCCTTAACCAACACTGCGCTCAAGGCGCTCTCTGAAACAGCCAAGTACAAGAATAAAACTTCACTCAGAACTGGCTTGGCCAACAACGGGGCCTGGCCCATATACTTCTTTAACTCTTCAAATGCCTTCTGATTTTCCTCACTCCATACAAAGTCTTTAATGTTCTTTAATGACTTGAAGAATGACAAGCACTTGTCTCCTGACTTGGAGATGAATCGTCCTAGCGCCGCAACCCTTCCTGTGAGCTTCTGTACATCCTTGACAGTTTTTGGTGGTTCCATATCCAAGATTGCCTTTATTTTATCGGGGTTGGCCTCAATTCCCCTCTTTGAGACCATCAATCCCAAGAATTTTCCAGATCATACTCCAAAAGCACACTTCGTTGGATTCAACATCATCTTGTGGTACCTTAGGACCTCAAAAGCTTCCCTCAAATGGGTTATATGATCAGTCTTTACTAGACTCTTGACTAGCATGTCATCAACATAGACTTCCATAGTCTTCCCAATAAGATCCTTAAAAATTTTATTCACCAACCTCTGATAGGTGGCTCCTGCATTCTTGAGACCAAACGCCATAACAAGATAACAATAAACACCAAAGTCAGTGATAAATGATACCTTTGGAATGTCATCCTTATGCATTTTGATCTGATTGTATCCGCTAAATCCATCCATGAAACTCAGCATGTCATGTCCAGCAGTGGCATCAATCAAAGTATCAATTCTAGGCAGCGGGAAACAGTCTTTGGGGCATGCATCATTCAGATCAGTGAAGTCTATACACATCCTCCACTTTCCATTAGCCTTCTTCACCATTACAGGGTTTGCTAACCACTCCGGAAATTGAATCTCCTCAATGAAACCAGCCTCTAAGAGCTTTTCTACTTCCTGTTTTATAGCCTCTTGTCTTTTCGGGGCAAAAATTCTTTTCTTTTGTTTCACTGTCTTCCAGCTTGGATCCACGTTTAGCTTGTGAGTAATTAACTCCGGGTCTATGCCTGGCATATCAGCTACTGACCATGCAAACACATCACTATTTTCTTGTAAAAATTTCACTAACTTCCCTCTAAGAGGCTCCTCTAATGTGGCTCCAATAAAAGTCATCCTCTCAGGATTCTCGGGGTCTAAAGGAACCGAAACCAATTCTTCTGCTGGCCTTCCTCTATTCTCATCATTTTCTCGAACATCCATATCTTCAATAGGAAGAACCTGCCCCCCGACTCCATCTGCCCTCAAAGAGGCCACATAACAGCTTCTAGCCATTTTTTGATCTCCTCTCTCTTCTCCAATCCCGTTTCGGGTGGGAAACTTCATGACTGAATGTTAGGAAGAGGGGACTGCCTTGAAGGCATGTATCCCTGTTCTCCCCATGATAGCATTATAAGTTGAACTAGCCTTTACCACCATGAAATCCAGCATCTGCGTTGCTTTCCTTGGTTCCGTACCTATGGTGGTTGGCAATTTGATTATCCCTTGCACAGGATATTCTACTCCAGCAAATCCATATATCGGCATGTCGGTTGGTGTCAACTGGGAGTCGTTATATCCCATTCTTAGAAAGGTGTCGTGGAGCAAGATATCCACAGAAGCACCATTATACACAAGGACCCTCTTAACCGGGCTATTTCCTATTATCGGTGTTATGACCAGCGGGTCGTCATGGGGAAACTTCACACCCTCTAGGTCGGAATCATCAAAAGCCAATGTTACTTCTGTCCTGGCCCTCTTCGGGGCTTCTCCAACAATATGCATAACCTCCCTAGTATATGCCTTTCTGGAATTTTTGGACAATCCAGCAGCAGTTGGACCTCCAAAGATCGTGTTTATCACTGGCCCTCGAGGGCGTCGCGGTCCTCCAAAAATTGCATTTATAACCGGCCCTCTGGGTTGGGGATTCCGCCCGTGATCATCTTGGTCCCTCCTACGATCTTCAAAGTTCTTCCTTCCATTATTATTTCTGTCCCCTCCATCTCCAGTATACTTATTCAATCTTCCTTTTCGAATCAAAAACTCAATTTCATCTTTCAATTGCCTACACTCATCGGTGTCATGGCCAACATCTTTGTGAAACCTGCAATACTTGCCCTTATCTAGCTTGGCGGGATCAGCCTTCAAGGGCTTAGGCCAGCGAATATCTCTGTCTTTCTCAATCTCCATCAAAATCTGACTTCTGGGAGCATTCAGCTTAGCGTATTCAGTGAACTTTTGCCCAGGTCCTCCCTTCTTGGGGGTTGAATCAGGGTTTTGTTCGGTTCTAGGATATTTGTCCTTAGCGATATACTCCAAATCAGTTTTTTGCTTCTTGCCTCCAGTGGGCTCATTACTTACTGCGGTCTTCCTCATGCTTTCTTCAACCTTGATATACTTCCCTGCCCTCTCCTAGAGCTGCAACATATTTTCAGGGGGACGTTTGGCCAAGGACATCTTGAAAAACTCATCCCTGGTTCCTTGTTGCAGTGCTATCATGGCTACCTTATCATCAAGGTCTGGGACTTTTAAAGCCTCCTTTGTAAAACGATTCAGGTATTCCCTCAAGGATTCCTTAGCTCCCTGCACAAGACTCATAAGAGATGCTGAACTTTTCTCATGGACTCTTCCACTGATGAATTGCTTAATAAAAGCCTGACTTAATTCTCTGAACGATCCAATAGAATTTGGGGGTAGGCGACTGTACCATCTTTGAGCCATACCCGACAGGGTTTGAGGGAAGGCCCGACATTTTATAGCATTATTCACGGGTTGCAGCAGCAGTGCATTAGAGAATGTCCTAACATGATTAGCGGGGTCTCCCGTGCCATCATAGGCTTTGATAGTGGGCATCTTGAATTTCCTTGAGATATGGGCATTCATTATCTCTTCTGTGAAGGGTGGAGTTGGATCGTCAAGATCTCCAAGGGGAAGGAGATTGCTTGGATCAGTTCTTGGGACAGCAGCCCTTCTTCTTACCGGACCATCCAGGTCTATGATAGGAGGAGGATTTTTCCCCCTAGGAGGTATGTGGGGTCTGGTGGCCTGGTGAGCCTCCAAATCACGCCTCAGCCTTTGGATTTCAGCCTCATGAGCCCTGATCCTTTCCTGCACTACTTGGGGATTCGCCCCTGGGGTGCTTTGGGGGCGTTGCCTTCCATCGGCCATTGGCTCTTTTCCAGGACGCCTCCTTCTCGGGGCCACTTCATCATCCGAAGATTCGGAGTCTCTCTCAGTGTATGGACCAGAAAATTCCCGATCCTCAGGGATAGGACCCAAACCTCGTATATAGGGGGGCGACCGCCCTCGTGCTTCGCTTCGCCCAGCATATCCGCTTCCTCCAACTTCAGAGTGAAGGGGCATCCCATAAGGGGGGTTAGTAGTAACAATAGTTGAATATTCATACCCGACGGGTCGAGAATGCACAGGTATATGTATTTGTTGAACTTGAGGATTCGTACCTTGAATCGGGGGAGTTGTCCCTTGTAGCTGGGGTTGAGTTGCCCCTGTCTGGGCTTCCTCCTGAGTAGATGCATAAGTTGAATGGGGAGGAACCTCCACTGTTGATGAAATCACCTGGGTTGTCTCTGATGGTGTTCCTTCCTCTATAGCTCTAGTTGTTCTCCGTGTTCTCTCCATGGTTGTTGTTGTCTTCCCACAGACGGCGCCAAATGTTATGGATAAAAAGCTAAGGTTATTATTTGCTGTATTTATTACTAAGATTCGGGAGCTCAAGGCCTTTAATGGCTGCTCTCGTGTATCGTAGCTTAATTCTGCCTTTACGAGATGCCTACGTATCTCTGTGAATTAGAGAATCAAGCCAAAAAACGTAGTTCTGATTTGTGGGGTGAGGCCCCTTATATAGATGTGGGAGTCCTTGAATTGGACTTGGTATAGGAGACTTGGTGGACAAGCCTCTGAATTAGGATAGACTTAGGAGTCCTAGGAAGTAGGAAGCTGATTCCTTATCCTTTTAGGTCCCCTTGAGGCTAATCTATAAGGATTTATATCCTTATCGGGACTCTTCTCAATAGTTGGTTTTTCCCTTATTAATTAATTACGAAATTAATTAATAATTAGGGCTTTTGGGCCTTTTTTATTCCATCAGGCCTGATCTGGTCCATCAGGCTTAACCTTTCTGGTCTGAGTATCATATATCTTTTTATTGGGCCTAGCAGCCCACAGCTTGTACAATTAATGCAGTATTTAATTATACAATCATAATTTATTTATCCCTATCATTATTTTTATTTTGGGGTATTATTTTTACTAGTATAAATAGCTGATTAATTACTAATTAATTATTAATTAATTATAAAAAATCAAAAAAACAAGAAATTAAGTGTGTTGGTGAAGAACAATCCAGGAATTCAAACCCAGATTTCTTAGTGATTCTGTTGTCCAAATCAGTCATGTGAGTATTCAAATTGAAGCTTGTGATCTCTACTTTCTTTTCATATCATCAATTTCACGTTTTGTTGTTTGGATTTTTGATTCGAAATTTAGGGTTCATGAATTGTATTTGGGGTTTTTGATTGTAGGGTTATGGTATGAAATTGATTGTTGGGATAGTTTTATATGCTTGTTTGTAATCGATTTACACTGTTTATTTCATCAAATGATAGCTTGAATTGTTAGTTCTTATTCTAGGGTTTATGCAAGTTTTACTTTAATTGTTTTTGATTTTATATGAATCTGAGATTGATGTGATGATAAGGGTTAGATTATAGGAGTTATAAGCTTTATTTTGAACTATTATGTGTAATTTTTCATGTACGAAATCGTTGGTTTGGATTTTGGCCGGAAATATTTGTAGTTTGATCGGAGAATTCGATGTTAGGATTATTAGGTTGAGATGCTAGTGTAGTTGTGTTCCTGGTGAAATTCTGAATGAAAACCCATAAAGAATCGATCCAAATGATGCCTGTTTTGACTGGAAATTGAGTTCATCGGTGTTGGTTGAAGTTCGCCGGCGTTCGTTGTTCTTTTGGCCGGAAAAGACTATCCAGGCGATAAGGGTGGAAGAGGACGACAAAGTTGTCTTCCTATGAGGCGGAAGAGTGAAAACCCTCTATCAATTACGTCATTTCATTACGTTTCAGCCGGAACCAGTCGTCGGAAGTTCCCCGGATTCTGGGTTGTGAAGAACACCGGCGGGTCATTCTCACAACCTGGACCCGACCCGTTTTCTTTTATTTTAGACCCGGTTTTGATCTTGATTTTGGATAAACTAATTTATGGAAATTGTTTTTGTAATTCTAATTTATTTTTATTTTATAAAATTCAGAAAATTAGTTTCTGTTATTTTAGAAAATCAAATAATTAAATTGATTAATTATTTAATTTATTTTATAAATAAACTTAAGATTGTTTTCTAATTTTAGAAATTTGATTATATATTTATTTATATATTTATTATTTATATAATTATTTATATTTACTTATTATTTAATTAAATTGATTAATTATTTTTTAATTAGTCAGTATAATTGAATAATTTGTAATAAATTATATTTAATTTTAAAAAATTAGGGGAAAATAATTTTAAAATATGATATTTCCTAAATAATTATTTAAATATAATTAAGATTTAACTAATTTTGAATAATTAATTATAATTGATTAATAATTGATTTAATCATGTTTATTGCGTAATAATTAAACCGTTTGTCCGATTTAATCGAAATGATGACTCTTAGACTCAGAAAAATGACCCGATTCTATTAAAAATAGTTATAAATCACAATTTCTTTCGAGAGCGAGTCGGCTTATGATACTTATTCCTTTACAAACCCTATTATTGATAAATGTGAGTCCAATAAATCCCAGAAAATTAGGAATCGAGTTAGATATTGTTTGTTAATGCGAATATAGGTCTAGTATCGATTCTAAAAATATTTATAAGCCTAAAATAATTATGTGCCTAATGTGCTATGTGATTTACGTAATTACTTGAACTCTATTTGTTAAATAAGTATATACGAATTAGATAGAATCGTATGGGTAGACGATAAGGGCTATGTGTTCTTAATCTGAAGTACGATTGCGTTGAGAATCAAACTAAATGAGTATATCTCTTTGATGGAAACAACATCAACAAGGCGAAGCAAGCCGAAGATAGAGAGATGTGAACTACCTGAGGCGAAGCATATACTAGACGAGTTTTTTTCCCTATTCTACGTTCAGAATAGTGAATTGCTTCCAATTTTCCATCACAGCTATACACAGATAATTCTTGTTCACAGATACTGATACATAATTATTTTTCCTTTCTTTCTATTTCATTTACATTCCTGATTTATCCTAATTTATTAAATCCTCTATTCATATTCCAATAGTTACATACACACATATACATATATTCTTATATATTCTAATGTTGGGATACATCGATAGCATACTGATTGTTCCAGATGCTAAGCTATGGACTGGATGGTTACGATGCAGGCCGGGTATGAACCAGACCCTCGATTATTAGGCCATAGTGCCTGGGTACCTTATATATTGGTGGGGACTATGTTGTTTGGAGTAGATCCGTGCTATATCCTGACTGATCAGCAGGTTATAGTACTTATGTTGGTTTTTGTATCCAGTCAAATTCATTGGGTACTCGCCAATAATGGCTTTATTGCTCACTAAAGAAATAGATGGTTGTTCAAACCATCAGATTATCGGTTCATTTAACTTTCTCTCTTTACACTATGTATATAAATGTTGCAGGCTTGTTGAGCAATTTTGGCTCACCCCTATTATTGTTATTCACCTTGTTTTTCAGTTAAAGTTGAGAATGTAACCCATTCGAACCCGAGTAGTCAAGAAGCGGGTCAAGCAGCGGGACCCTCTAGCACCAAGAGTGTTTATTGCAATTCCAGAAGAGAGTTTTGAGATGCTAGAGCAGGTGTGACAGGATAAGTTATATTTGTGGTTTGAATAAAAGAAGTTTAGTTTAAAATTTATATAGATAACTGGTTTGTAATAAAGAAGATTTGTAAGACAGGTTATTTGAGATGTTGTAATAAAGTTGGTAAGTTGTTCTTATTTTCATACATTAATCTTAAAAGATCATGAGTAATAGTAAGAAGGGGTAATTATATATTTATATTATTATTGTACATGTTCGGTAAGGTAGTTAGGGATAGTAATACCTCAGATCTATACCCCGGATTTGGAGGGTGTTACAACTTCCACTTGAGGACTCACCTTCAGGTATTGCTTACTCTCTTACACATTGTTACTCATGTTTGTATGACTATAAATTATCTTTTGTTTGAGGCTACCCCTATTTATATGACAAGCATACTACTCCTCTCAGCCATCTCTTATTTCTTTGAAAAAAGTGTGACTATACTTTTCTGTGAGACTGTGTGAAAATATTATGAGAGAAAATAATTTTTTTGAGTGATAGTCTCCGGTACTGGCAAAATGAGAGGTAGTTTTGAGAAAATAATTTTAAAAGTGTTTCTTTACTTGTAAACTTTCTTCTGTAAGAAAAATATTACTCTCAAAAGTAATATATGTGTGAGAAGTGATGAGATCACTTGAAAAGAAAAGAGAGCTTTAGGTGTTAACTTATTTATGTTTCAGGATCTCATCAGAAACAGACACCTATTGTTGAGGATTCATCTAAAGGCAAAACAATTCTGCCTAGTTCTGTAAATTCTTCTGAGGGTCTGTCTAGTTCTAATTCTGATGATGATAGTGATGATGGTGGTTCTAACACAGCTCGACTTAAGGCTGCTATTGATGCATCTGAGAAGTCCAATTTTGGTTCTTCTTCACATTTCAGTGAAACTCCTTCTTATTACAATGTTGATGCTGAGCACTTTAGAAAGCCTGAATGGGATTTTAAATGGAGAAATGCAAATGTTGTTATTTCATCTGCTATTGGTATGCAACATATTCACAGGGCCTATGATGAAATTCAAAATCCTGATCTAAAATTGCATATTAAGGCTTCTACTATTTCTGTGAAAGGGATTCATTCTTAACTTGCTGATATGAAGGAATCTCATGATAGTTTAAAGGACAAGATTGATGCATTCATGCTCAATACACCTACCTCAGCTGAACTCACAAATGTTAAAACTGCTATTCAAGCTGTGGTTCAATCTCAACAAAGCATGGATTCTAGATTTTCTTCTTTGGAAGATAAAGTATCTTCAATGGCTGACAAAATGGATGCTATATTTTCTCTTCTTTCAAATACTGATGCCAAAAAGGGGGAGAAGATAGTTGCTACAAAATGTACACTAGATTCTATTCAGATAAAGGATAAAAATACTAATGGTGATGGTGATAAAAATCCAGTTGCAAATGTTCCAATTGTTCCTACTGCTCAACAACCTCAACATTCTAAAAAGTCTATTTCTTCAGGACAAGGGAGGTCTACTGGTGCTCATGAAGCTAAGCACAAGACTAATGATGATGCTCCTGAGACTGGTGATGTTACAATCTCTAACATAGCAGATGTTAAAGGGTTATTCTTCCCTTACAGACACAAGGAAACATGTGAAGAGATTATTCTATACTACAAAGATAAAAAGTTTGAGCAAAAGAATGCTAGGAGTGCTCTTAGAATGATAACTGAAGAATTTCCTGATCTAATAACTGAAGAAGCAGTTATGCAACAGAAGGAGTTAATGGCTCAAATTAAACCTGAAGTCAAAACCTCTAAAGGAAGAAGAAGAAGAGGTGGAAGATCTACAAGAGCTAGAGGAAGAGGAAGGAATCCTAAATCAAGTCAAATGGTTATAATTGATTATGTATTGCTGAATGTTTTATCTAGAGAAGGTTATGTTCCTGTACAAGGACATAAATTAGAAGAAGAAGTTCAGAAGACTGAAGAATTGATTATTCAAAGGAAGAAGAGAACAGCCATTGACATTGCTCAAGTTGATATAATAAATCCAAATGTAACTCTTGAAGCAGACACAAATCCTGAGGATAAAGCAAATCCTGATACTGAAAATATGATAGCTGATTTTGATACTGATGGAAAAGTGGTCAATGCATTAAAACAGTTGGTTCTTACTACAGTAGTTGATTCTCATAATTCAGAGGTTGATGAACAAGAAAGAAATGACAAAAGGAAAGCTGATCAAGCTTATAATGCTTATGTGCACAGAATTTTAAATTCAGAGAGAGAGAGAGCAATGGCGTAAAGCAAAAGGAAAGATTTATAATCTACCTACAAGTTATGCTCCTATCAAAAAACATGATAAAAGATGGAAATATGTTGATTCATTTAGTTATTCTAAAAGGTTCAAGCATATTGAATATGTGTCTGCAGGACTAAGAGATTTTATTTCAAAATCAGAAGATGTTGACAAGTCCATCAAGAAACCTTCTTGGGTGGAATATAATGAAAGGCTGAAGCTTATCAAACCTCTAACCATAGGATGTATTGGCTATTCTGGAATGGAGATTCTGAGGTCTAATTTAATGGATACAAATACTCTGGATGAGAATCTTGGTGAAAGAGTTACTTCTTCATATCTTGAAAAAGTTGAAGTTGTGAAGATTGTATATAGAAAGATAGATGATAATGACGTCATAGAAGAGATTCTGTACTTTTTGAGAGATGGTAAAGTAAAGAGTTTTACCTTACAATAACTCTTGATGAAGACTGTGACAGAGTTGAAATACATTCACTATCTTCTTAGAGTTGAGAATAATGTCACTAGAAATTGGTCTTCTATGATGCTTGATATTATCAAAAGAAGAGCCATGACAAAAGATGATAACTACAATGGTGATTATGTTCCTATGTACAGAACTTATACTGGTCAAAAAATAAAGATACAGAAGGGAGTTGCAGTTCTAAAAGTTTTTCTCAACAATCCTCAATTATCCTTCAGTCCTGATCATGAAGATGTTAGTTTGAGCTTTATACTGATTGATGATCTTGAATTAAATAAACGTTCGAATTCGAAACTGAGATCAACCATCTATCAGCTTGGAGAAGATACTGAAGAGAAGAGAGAGTTGAAGAAAAAGCTTGTTAAAGTCCTACAAGACAAGAAGAAAGAAAGGTTGAACAACTTTCTAAAAATAACTGTCAATTTTATTAGGATACTGAAGTAAGCTTTATTCCTTGTATATTTTGTAATTGGTTTTGTCATAATTGAGAATGGAATTTATGCTTCATTACATAAAGCATATTTGGGGGAGATTGTTACATGTTAATTCTCAATGATCAGAAGAAGCTCAGGATCTGGCTTTATTTTAGATGTCATCAGTATTTGGTGTGTCGTCAGGATTTGACACATCATCAGTATCTGCAGGCCATCAGCATCTGGAGGCGGCCAGCTGAAGATTGATTATGTTCCTTAGTTTGAGAGATGGATATCTATTACGTTCTGAGTTATCGGACTTTATATATTCAGTTAAAGATATGTATCATTTTCTGTTAGTAATTGATAATACATATCTTAGATTGATTTATAGTAGATGTGTAATATATAAACACAGTTTAGGTCATCACATAGTGATTATCTTGAGTATTGTACGACCTAGCAGCTCACAAGAACATCAGTATTTTTTGAGAGAGTTTGTAACAGTTTTATCATAAATATAAAGAACTGTTATATTTTTCATACTTGTTCGAAACATCTATACAATTGTATCCAACCCCCCTTAAACAATTGTATTATTACTGGGTAACAATATATCACCAAGTAACATGATAAAGAGACAAACAAATAAGACAAAATGTTTCTAGTCTAATTTCATGCTCCTTCATTTCTCTATCTAGCATCTTTGAATATCTCCAGTTTAGCATGGAAATGGAAATGATTATTTATTCTCTAAAACCTGTAAATAGGCTGCCACGTTCCATTAGCATACAATCAGCGCATGTGACTGTCAAGTCACTATCAACTGCTTTTGAATTTGAACATCCATTGAAACTTCATTGGATCATCCGTTGAGATTGTGGTTAATCATCCGTTGACACTCCGGCAGATCATCCGTTGAAGACTTGTGGAACATTCGTTGAGGCTTTAATTGATCATCTGTTGAAGCTTTAGTTGATCATCCGTTGAAGCTTTAGTTGATCATCCGTTGAAGCCTTGTGGAACATCCGTTGAGACTATCTTCATAGCAGTTAACTCCATTTTATTTATACAATATTACAAGGCATCTAATATTTACAGTTAGCTAACTTGTCTTGCATATCAATCTAGTAGTTAACATGACTTAGAACATACTACAACTTTTAGTTCTCTAAGTCATTACAATATGTATAAATGTGGTACTAAACTTATTAATATATAAGCTACCCTTTCAACGGATGTTGAAGTGATCATCCGTTGAAGGCTACAAAATCACTAAATTAAATCTACTAATGTGTTTTGTTTAACTTATTATCAAGCACACAACATATTCCTAATAACATATAAGCTGATTACACATCAATCAGATCACATATAACACATAGCACGTAAGTTATTCGATTAAAATAATTTTTCAAAGAAGATTTGGGGTTAAAATAATTTTCTGGGTATTTAATACGAATTTTTGAATATTTTTCGTAATTAAAACGGATCAACGAATCATTTTATAAATAAATAACAAAGTTCGAACACCCGAATCTAAGTATAAATCATTTAATAATAATTATCGAGCCTTGAAAATAATTTAAAATAATATTTTAAAGCTCGAAACTATTTTTCGAAAATTTTTTAAATTAAAAAAATAATTAAATCTAATTAAATAATCAATTAAAATTATTAATAACTAATTAAATTAATTAATTAATTAATATTGAAATTAATTGACTAATTAAATAATTAATTATCAACTAAAATTAATTAATTAAATAATTTGAATTTATTTTTGAATAAAAATAATTTTCAGAATTAAAATAATGAATTTTGGAATTTAAAAATAATATAAATCATTTTTCGAAAATAAAATAAACGGAAATATGATTTTTAAAAATTTTTAAAACAGGTTTATAATTTTTTTTATTTTTAAAACTGGGATATTAATTTTGTAAATCAGGAAAACCACCGGGGGCCAAACTGCAATTTGTCCACCCCCGGTCACCTTCTCCCGCGACCCGCCGGCCAGACTTCATGGCCGCTGTTATGGAGCTTTTCCGGCAGGCCTCAAAATAGCCCAGAAACGAGCAAAATTAGCAAGGACGATCCTTAGGCTTCCAGAAACAGATCTGCAACATCAAATCAATAAAATAACTAACGAATCGACCGAAAAACTCGTCTGAAACTTCTGCCTCCTCCAAGCCTGATTTCTGTCAACCCGTTCCAGGAACCCTCCGTTCATCACACATACATCAATCGATTCATTTTTCAACGATATATTTATTGGTATAATCAATATAAGCTAATAACCCCTAGATTAAAAATGCCTAAAAATCGATTGAGAACATTCATACTATATAAACCCTAATTTTGTTAATTCGAGAATCAAACTCAATTTTATACATGTTATTGAACTCCAAATTGAACATATAATATACCAAAATGATTAGGACAAAATTATTTACAAGATACAATCATCAAATCATAGAAATAACACCAAAATCAAACATTTATATTTTAATCATAATTAAATTCGAATTAAAATAAATATATATAAAAATACCTTTGATTTCTGAAGTAAAACAAGTTGTAGATTCTGAAAATACTTTTCACGTGCTTCAATTCAGTTACTCACATGCTTGATTTCGATTTCGATAACACCTTCGTTTTTATGTTTGCTTTTGAAGAACGCGACGAATATTCGAGTTTTTCTCTGTAAATTATATAATTTAACTGCTTGTTCATGATTATCTGTATAAAATAAAATGAGAAAAAGGCTATTTATACTTACGGAATATTAGTACCCGTTGGATCATATCGGATACGGAAAATGGACTACTTAGCCGCTAAGTAACTATAAAAATGATCTAATTCAGTACCAGTTTTGGATAATTATCAAAACCAGGATTCTTATAATACACCCTATGAGAAGATAATGTAATAATTTAATCAAAATATCCCGTCTCTCGAGAATACGGGTTTTATTGATCTATCGAAATGACTATCATATCAAAAATTTTGCGTCAGGACTAGTACGGGTCAAACCTTACTCCGGATCGAAAAAGTCAAAACACGAAAAATGTTCAGAATAATCAAATTGGGGTAAGAAAAAGATTTCGAAGACTTTCGGGTTGTAAAAACGTAAAAATGGTTGAAGTTGGACGATTCCCCATTTTCTAAAATAGTTTATAATTACTCATAAAATAATTTATTGAATCTATAAATCCTTTATTAAATCATATAACTGTTAGTGTTTGTGCTCTAGCGACAACACTATGATGTTTTAGTTTAAGACATTAGGATTATTAATGTTTATGTTCTATCGATTATTCTCTTTATAATTTATTAATTCTTAATTTACTGCGATATAAATGTTAGATTAATAAATGTCCTTGGAATATGATATGCAATTCTATATCTCTAAGTACGTGAATTAGAAATGAGGTAATGATAATAGTATCAATATTTCTAAAGGTCCCTAGTCGAGTATTATTATTAAGGGACAATAATAATGCATTAAGAATGGTGGGTTTGTTGACTGATGATCACATCTCATTGATCATATGTATAGTGATATTAAAGTAAAAAACACAGGCAGATGTATATATACATGGTGCTGGATAGACCCAATGTGAGATTCTACATGTCTGTTGTGTCATAAGTAATTCTCACAGTGATAATGATGTAATGGTCCTTAGACCTAAAGTCATTATATTTCTATACGAGAATTAATATACATTGATTCCATTAAAAGTTATCCTTGACCTGGTAATGATAAAAGTGGACATTGGGTATATTATGAATCGTATGAGAAATATGAATGAACTAGATGGGATTTAACCCTCCTATTTTATGAGTGATATTATTGGCCTCTTGTGTGAGCTAGACTATGAAATGCGTGGCCACACGCAAATGTTGATTTGATATGATAGTCTACTCATTGATCAAGGAAACTTGGATTAAACTGTGATGAGGATGACACATTACATGCCTCTAGTTTAATCTATAATATTTGGTTAAAGGGATTATATTACATTGTACATTATTCACAAAAGGTTTAATCGATCACCGATTCAATTATTATTACTTGGGTAGCAATGATGTATTACTAGATGCCGCTCATTGTTTATGATTTTAAATTAGATTTAAAATTCGTTGATAATGTAATAATAACCTATAGGGTCACACACTAAGAATGCTTGAAGGATTATTTAATTTAAATTGGATTTAAATTATATTAAAGTAATTCGAAGTATTTATAAAATTAATTAGATGAATATTGATATTCTAATTTACTAATATTAATCATGAAATTTATTTGTTAAATAATTAAGTGAGACTTAATTATAATACAAATAGGAATTTCAAATTAATAATAACTCCTAATTAGTTAAGAGTTATAACTCATTTTTCTACTCTATATATAATATCTCTTGTGTGGCTGATTTTGCAAGCAAGACTTTTACTAAAACCCTATCCACCATGGGAGAAGATGGAGAGAGCAAGAAGAAATGAGTTTGTGGTAGTACACATTCAATCCTTGAGTTGAAGCATTTGTGTGGATACCCATAGAGCGTAGATCGCGAGAGCAGGATGCATGGTGATTGAACAAGCTTTGGATCTCCATTAGTCAACCAATTGGTAAAGCTTCTCAAGGTAAACAATCTGATCTACGAATTAATATGTGTTTTTCGCATGGATCCTGCGGTGGGTTTCGAAAATTCTGATTTTTTACTTTTTTAATTACTGTTTCCGTTGCGTTTATGTGCTCGAAACCCTTCAATAATAACCTAAAAATTACCAGAAAGATACCAAAATTATCTATACTTTATTTTGTACATATAAAAATTAAAATACTCAATTTTTACTACATATAACATCCAAACATCAATACCAGTTACCAGACAATTCACCAAAATTGACATAATAATCACATAATAATTATTTATTGCTAAAAATAATTACACAATATTTCCCGGATATTACATCTTTCCCCCTTAAAAGGATTCTGTCCTTAGAATCTCCAAAATACACTAATGAGGTTACTTTTCTCGCATATCAGTTTCTAACTCTCAAGTTGATTCTTCAACCCTTGGGTTTTTCCACAATACTCTTACTAACTTTACAACTTTATTTCTTAACACTTTCTCTCTCTTCTAGAATCTCTATCGGATTCTCTACATAATATAATTCTTATCGGCTCATACTCGATTACATGCCTAGTGTATGGATTGTACTTCTTAAGCATCGATACGTGAAATACATTATGAATATGCTCCATATGCGGGGGTAACGCTAATTCGTAAGCTACCTTGCCGACACGTTTCAAAATTTTAAAAGATCCAACATATCTAGGACTTAGTTTCCCTTTCTTTCGAAACCAAGATAATCCTCTCCACAGTGAGACTTTCAATAATACTAAATATCCGTCTTCGAATTCCATATCCTTTTTTGATTGATCTACATATTTCCTTTAACGATCCTGTGCTGCAATCAGCCTTTTCTGAATAATCTCGACAACTTCTTTTGTTTGTTGCACTAACTCGGGTCCAAGTATTTTACATTCTCCAACTTCATCCCAATATACCGGTGATCAATATTTGCATCCATAAAGAGCTTCGTAGGGAGGCATTCCGATACTGGCATGAAAACTGTTATTGTAGGCAAATTCCACTAAGGGCAAATACTCATCCCAATTTCCTTTAAAATCAATGGCACAAACACGTAACATATCTTCAATAGTCAGGATCGTTCTCTCGCTTTGGCCGTCAGTCGTGGGATGATAAGTTGTACTCATATTTGAATTTAGTTCCCAAACGTTCGTGAAAACTTTTCCAAAATCTTGAATTGAATCGTGGATTTCGGTCTGATATAATAGACACAGGGACTCCATGACGAACTACTATTTCTTTAAAATACATATGAACCGACTTGTCCAGCGAAAAACTTTCATTAATAGGTAGAAAATGAGCTGACTTAGTTAGTCTGTCCACTATAAACCAAATAGCATCGTCGTTTGCTTTCGTCTTTGGTAATTCGACTATAAAATCCATAGCAATATGCTCGCACTTCTATTCTGGAATCTCTAACGGTTGCAATAATCCACTTGGTCTCTAGTGCTCCGCCTTAACTCTTTGATATGTATAACATTTGTAATATCCCATATATTTTCAAATATTATTATTATTATTCGGAATTGTTTATGTGATTTTATGTGAATTTTTGGTGAATTATCTGAAAAGTAGAAAGATATCTGAATGTTTATATGTGACATTATTTGAATATTTGAATTTTTATATGTCCAGAATAAAATATAGATAATTGTGGTATTTTTCTGGTAATTTTTGGAGTGTTATATGATTTTATAATGATTTATGAATTATTAATTATTTTCAGAATAATTATAAAATTATTTTATAAAGCCGGGAATCTTCCAACTTCAACCGTTTTGCGTTTTTACAATCCGAAACTCTTCCGAAAACTCCTTCCTAACCTAATCTGGTAATTCCGGACATTTTCCGTATTTTGACTTTTTCGATCCGGATTACGGTTTGACTCGTGCGCGGCCCGGCGCAATATTTTCGATACGATAGTTATTTCGGTAATCAATAAAAACCCGTAATCTCGAAAGACGGGATATTTTTACGTTATGTTCGTATATGGTGTTTTATAAAAAGCCCGGTTTTGATAATTATCCAATTCTGGTATTGAATTGTATCGTTTTTACAGTTACTTAGCGGCTAAGCAACTAATTTAACGATCCAAAACGATCCAGAACGATCCAATATTCCATAAATATAAATAGCCTATTTCTTATTTCGTTTATTTCGTTTATTCATTTGCAACCAGTTAAAATACCGTAAAAACAGAGAAAAACCCGAGAAACCGATACGTTTCCGAGAATCAAACACACGAACGAAGGCGTTATCGAACTCCGATTCGGGCGTGCAGCATATCAAAATGAAGCTCTCGAAATCTTCTTTCTGAATCAATCATCAGTTTCTGCCCAGAAATCACAGTAATTTTCTTATTTATTTATTTATATTCGAATTATTTGATAATTAAAATATGAATTTTTGTTCTTGATGTTGTTGATGTGATTTGATGCTAGAATCATGTAGATAATTTCTTCCTGGTCATTTTGATATATTATACGTTGAATTTGGAGTTCAATAACATGTAGAAAAGTGATTTTGATTCTCGGATTATGAATTTAGGGTTTATATTCAAGAATATTTTCAATTAGAAATTAGGCGTTTCTTTGTTAGGGGTTATGAGTTGAAATTGATTACATGGTTAAGTAGATCGTTGTGCAACGAATCGAATGGTACCACTGAAATTAACGAACGATAACCGGAAGGCCCTCATCGGAAAATTAGTCATGGCGGCGTCGGAAGTTTTGATTAAATTTCTCGGTTAAAATCGTTAATGTTTGAAGATTTTAGTCTTGCAGATGCGTTCCTGGAAGCAAGAACAACGTTTCCTGTTAATTTGGTGATTATCTGAGTGGTTTTGCAGGTGGCCGGAAAAGCTTCAGTCGCCGTTAATGGCGACTGGCCGGCGGCGACGGCGGAACGACGGGGAAGACGGTGAAATTACCGTTTGCACCCCCCTCGTTTCCAAAGTCTGCAGAAATTGGATTTTTGTTTTAAAATTTTTCAAAAATTAGATTTCTGTTTATAATTATTTTTATAAAATTGTTTTAATTATGTTAAATTCCAAAAATCATTATTTTTTTAATTCTGAAAATTTATTTTAATTCAAAAATAAATCCAAATTATTTAATTAATTAATTTTAGTTGATAATTAATTATTTAATTAGTCAATTAATGTAAATATTAATTGATTAATTAATTTAATTAGTTATTAATTAATTTTAATTGATTATTTAATTAGATTTAATTATTTAAAATTGATTTAAAAATTCTGAAAAATAGTTTCGAGCTTTAAGATATTATTTTAAATTATTTTCCAGGCTCGATAAATCTTATAAAATTATTTTAGGGTGTTTGAGCTCTATTATTTAATTATTAAATGATTTGGAGACCCGTTTTATTCCGAAAAATGTTCAAAAATTCATAATAAATCAACCGTTTGTCCGTTTAATACGAAACGAACGCGTACAAACTCAGAAAAATATTGCGCTTTCAATAAAAATACTTTTGAGACCTAATTTCTTTTATATTGCAATGTCATTTAATTTGTATATCAGTTTGAGTCGGTATTTGATCGATAAATGCTAATATTGACCTAATTTTCATTCTGAGCACACTGAGACGTATCTTTTAATGATCTGAATTATGTATTGCATGAGTTATGAGATTACGTGTTATACAAATGTCATGATTATGTGTTATGTGATAAGTATGCTATTTGTTTACAGTTTAATATGCCATGCTTAGTTATAAATGGTCGGGGAGATGTCAAGACGTAGAGTTACGTCGATTGAGTTTAGTTCTGTCAATTAAGATAGTCTTTTTGTTTATAGAATCGAGTAGCAAGGAGTACAGTCAAGTGTTAGACGAAGATAGTAGCCAGCAGTTAGAAGCAGAGTTAAAGTAAGAGGTTATTGAGCATACCAGGCAAGTACC
Organism: Apium graveolens; assembly: GCF_009905375.1. Lineage (NCBI taxonomy): Eukaryota > Viridiplantae > Streptophyta > Magnoliopsida > Apiales > Apiaceae > Apium > Apium graveolens. The sequence goes on from NC_133651.1 coordinate 192,087,194, forward strand.
CCTAACTTCACTTATCGTTCAAGTGACGTTCATTTCTAATCATATTATACAAGTACCTATATCTTTATTTATCATTCAATTGATATTGACTCTGAACTTTATTCTTTCAATATCCATACTATTCTAAGTTCAGAATAGTTAAACGTTTTATGTTTCGCTATGAATTACTCTATACGAAAAAAAGCTTTGAATTGAGATTAGCGAATAACTAATTGTTCTGGTTATTTTGCCATTGGTTATTGAGAAAACTCCGGACCATGAGAAATGGGGAGTTATGTGGTTAAGGATGTCATTTGATTCGACTCCTTTGGCGGAAAATTGTTTTTATGGGTTGGATGGTTGCGTAAGAGGCCGTGGCGGCGGTCCAGTGTGAGCTATGTGTTATACAGGATATAACACCTTGCTAGGCCAATATGTGCCTTGGGTACCTTTTGTTTAGTTGGATATGCTTCGGCATACCGGTGTTGCTCCGCGGCTGATCACCGGCGGCAACACACCGTCGTTCAAGGATTCCAGTCCCAAAACATAATATATTGCAAATGTTGTTTATTATCAAATTTTTATCAGTTTTGATACTGTTCAGTTAGCTTAGTTGGTTTTGTTCATCAGATATACTGTTGTTATTCCAAATCATAAGCTATTTATTACTTGCTGAGCACTTCGTTCGCTCATACTTGTTTCATATCTTGATTCTTTCAGCTAGGCCAGAGCAAGCTTAAGTTCCAGGTCTGACCAGAGGTTTTGTGCTTGTAAATAGTTGGTGTGTTTCCAGGTAGACAGTTTGGGACGCTTAATTAGTCTAGAGGTTTGTAATAAAATTTGAATAAGTTGTAAAACTAATTAGACTATGGTCTGTAATAACAGTTGGTTTGTATTAGTGCCTGTTCCATACTATAACCTGTGATCGATCCAGTGTAGGTAAAAGGGGTCGTATTTATTATATTATTCCGCTGTGATTATTTTATTTTGGTTTATTGGCGAGTGACCCCCAAATCTAGACCCCGGGTTTGGAGGGCGTCACAACATTTGCTAACCCATTCCGCAATTTCTCTTTTCATGTCTAGCCACCAATAATTCTTCTTTAAATCTCTGTACATCTTGGTACTTCCTGGATGGATTAAATACTTAGAATTGTGAGCTTCCGGTGAAATTTTATTCTTCAATTCTGTCACTGGTGGAATCCAAATTTTGGAAGAAAATATTAGAATACCTTGGTCATCCTTTTGAGTGCATAACTCTTATCCTACCAAACGATTAATATCTTGATCCATTACTTCCTCTTGGCATTTATTCATCTTTTCTAACATTTCTGGTTGAAAAGTCATACTATACATCTTTGCTTCATTGGGCTTGCAGATTATGACTTCTGATTTTAATTCCTGAAACTCTTTATACAACTCTTCGGGTACCGTTAACACGTCCAATCTCTCCTTTCTGCTTAATGCATCTGCCACTACATTTGCCTTTCCCGGGTGATAGTTAATCGTGCAATCATAATATTTAATCAGTTCCAACCACCTTCGCGGTCGCATATTAAGTTCCTTTTGCATGAATATATACTTTAAACTCTTATGATCCGTATAAATCTCGCTTCTTTCTCCATATAGATAATATCTCCAAATCTTCAAGGCGAATACTATTGCTGCTAGTTCCAAGTCATGAGTAGGATACTTCTGCTCATGAGGTTTCAGTTGTCTAGATGCATATGCAATAACTTTATCGTGCTGCATCAAAACATAACTTAATCCCTTATGTGAAGCATCGATATAGATTATAAAATTTTCTTGATCATCTGGAAGTGACAAAACAGGTGTCGTGATCAATCTCTTCTTCAATTCTTGAACAAGTTCTTCACACTTCTCGTTCTATATAAACTTCTCATTTTTCTGGGTAAGCTTCGTCAAAGGTGTCGCAATCTTTGAGAAATCTTGAATAAATCATCGATAATATCTTGCTAATCCCAAGAAACTTCTCACTTATGTTGGTGTTTTTGGTCTTTCCCAATTCATAATAGCTTCAATATTTGTGGGTTGACTTTGATCCCTTCATTACTTACTATGTACCCTAAGAATTGAACTTCCTGTAACCAAAACTCACACTTTGAAAACTTGGCATACAACTTCTCCTTTCTCAAAATTTCTAAAGATATCCTTAGATGTTCCGCATGGTCTTCTATTGACTTCGAATAGATCAAAATATCATCTATAAACACAATGACAAACTTGTCCAACTATTCTTTAAAAATTATGTTCATCAAGTCCATAAATGCTGTTGGGGCATTAGTTAATCCAAAAGACATTACTAAGAATTCATAATGACCGTACCTTGTTCTGAAAGCTGTCTTTGGTACGTCTTCAGGTTTAATCTTTCGTTGGTGATATCCAGATCTCAGATCAATCTTAGAGAAATACTTGGCTCCTTTCAGCTGATCAAACAAATCATCGATTCGAGGTAATGGATACTTATTCTTAATCGTAAGCTTATTGAGTTCTCAATAGTCGATGCATAATCTCATGCTTCCGTCCTTCTTCTTAACAAATAGTATCGGTGCACCCAGTGGGGATACAGTGGGTTTAATCACTCCTTTTTCCAATAAACCTTGCAATTGCATTGCCAACTCCTTCATTTCAACATGCACCATTCTGTACGGGGCCTTAGACACGAGTTTCGTTCCAAGTGCTAAGTCGATCACAAATTTAATTTTTCTATCTAGAGGAAGTCCTGGTAACTCGTCCGGGAACATGTCCGGAAACTCATTTACCACTGAAATACTTCAATGTTTGCTGGCTCCTGATTTCTATCTATCACATAAGCAATAAAATGGTCGCATCCTTGTCGCAGTAACTTCTTAGCTTGGATCATCGTTAAGAACTTCTTTTCTTGCCTCTGACCTTTAAACTTCACCACTTTCTCGTTTGGCATCTTCAAGGTTACCTTCTTATTACGACAGTCTATCTGAGTATCGTGCTTAGATAGCCAGTCCATTTCTAAAATAACGTCATACTCTCCTAACTTATATGGTATCAAATCAGCATCAAACTTATTGCCAGAAATCTCAATCTCTCAGTCCTTACATACTTGGTTAACAGATACACGCTCTCGATTTGCTAATTCTACAGCCATAGTCTCATTTAACAATTCAATTGGACAATTTAACTTGTCAACAAAATCTTGAAAAATAAATGATCGAGTTGCTCCCAAATCTACTAACACTTTAGCACATAAAAAATTCGTAGTAAGCATACCTGCCACAACATCAGTGTCCATAATAGCATCCCTCACAGACATGTCATAAACTCTAGATCTGGGAGGTTCATTCACTGTGGGAGTAGCTCATATGATTCTTAGCGCATTATTGACTAGACAGGTGTCTTGCAACCCCTTGCTATGTGTCTTGACTTTCCATACTTGAAACAAGAAAACCCAATTGCTGGAACCTTTCCGGCCTGATTCCTAGTAGGCTGATCCTTATTTGTTGGCTCTTTGGCTGGTTAATTACGGCACTCCCTTGAATAGTGCCCCTGGTTGCATCTATAAGAGACCATATTCAGCTTGTTGCAAACTCCTTCATGATTCTTTCCACATAACTGGCAGTCTGGTAGAGTTAGCCTCTGCTGGGTTGGTTGGTTCCCTGTGGCTGGACGGTTGCCTAGTCCTCCGTCACCTGCATTCTGCCTTTTGAAATTAAAATTCCTTCCGGGATGAAACTTGCCTTTCCTCTGATTAAAATTTTGAAACTTTCCTGCTTGTGGCTGTCCTTCACTTCCCTCAAACTTCATTTTCTTAATTTCCTTCTCCTTCTGTGAAATTTCACTCTCCATCTCCGCAGTCATAGCTTTCTGCAGTCCTCTTGCATACGTATCCAACTCAAATATATCCACCTTCCCTCTGATCCATGGCTTAAGACCTTGCTAAAATCTCTTGACTTTTTGTCACTATCCACATATGATGGTACAAACCTAGACAATTCCTCAAACTTACTTTCATAATCTGCTACTGACATATTTTCTTGCTTTAACTCCAAAAACTTCAATTCCATTTGATCCTGAACAAACCGAGGAAAATACTTCTCAAAGAATAACTCCTTGAATCTATCCCATACAATATCATCTGTACCTTCCAACTTCTTAACAGTTTCCCTCCAATAGGTGGCTTCATTCTTCAGATAGTAGCTTACAAATTCAGTTTTATATTCCTCTCTCACCTTGACTAAAGAAAATGCCTTCTCAATTTCCTTTAACCAAATTCTTGCCTCAATAGGATCTACATAACCTTTAAATTCCGGTGGATTCACCGCCTCGAAGGTCTTAAAGGTTACCTGAGGATTTCCCTATCTCTGTTGTTGTTGAGTCAGGTGTATTGTTTTTTGGGCCAAGATCTGAAGAATCCGGGCTACAGTATTGTTGTTGTCTTGGTTGTTGTTGGTTTCTTCATTCTGGTTGGTGGAACGGGTATTTCTATTAGGAGGCATTTTCTATAAAGAATCAAACAACTTATTTAGCCTTTAAAATCAAATCCTTTTTATGAATTTTTTTTGTAAACGGAAATATCTATTTTTTTGAAAATATTTTCAATAGTTGAACTAAGTAAATTGCATGCTTCTTTACATAATGTAAATAGTAAAGGGGATAGGGTACATGTTATCACAAGAGTTTATAACGGATGCAGTCAATAAAGTAAGATAAAACAGGTACAGTAATAACAATGCTAGAAAAGGAAATGTATTGATATATATATATGTCAAAGTTTGGTAGTGCAAGCGTGAAAACATTTTGGCAAGGTGCAAGGTACAACATGCCTATTTATTAGTCAGCAATTCTAGTCGATATATATATACCAACCAAAAGTCTGATATAGCGACTCATATATTTTTATTATTTAAATGTGTAATTATTGAATAATTAAATAAATAAAATATGCGTATGGGTTATGTCAGCTGGATATTATTTTGTTATTAATTATATGTGATCGTTGGTGTTCGAGAATCATTTGTGTAATTAGATGTGAAGCTGTGTTGTTTTGTTTTCATGTTTAAAGGTGATTTTATTCAAGATTTATTTTCATAAATACTTGGATAATCTCTAAAATCATTTTAATTGCTTCATAATTTTATTTATTATTTTTAGGAGTTTATAAAATTTAGAAATCAAAAATTCATTAATTATTTAGTCCTGAATGATTTTCTGATTGTATTTAATTATAAAATCAATATTTAATTCTAGAATTCTTCAAAAATTTTGAAATTCATATTTTATTAGGTTTGGAATATTTCAAGAATTTGAATATTTGTTCAAAAATGTTTGGGATTAGTTCGACCCGCGCGTTGTTTTATTTGATCAATAAATGCAGATATGAGTTGCATTTCAAAAGTAATTTCAAATTATGGAAAAATTATTTTAAATAACTTTTAATTATTTGTGATATTTTATAAAATATTTTATTAGTGTTCGAGTTTTAATTACCCGTGAATTGTTCCTTAAACAGTTAAAATGTGGGTCAGATAATATATTAGTTACGGGGATTATTTAATAAAACAAACAAAAAAAACAAAAAGGGGGAGAGGGGTAATCGGGTTCACCCTGTTCTTTCATTTCAGTTCAGGTAAATTTCTCAATCAATCTCTCATCTCTCTTCGATCCTCTCTCTCTCTCTCATCTCGATTTCTCTCTCTCGTTTTCTATCTCTCGACTCTCTCTACCTCTCTAAATTAATCTCTCACGGTATCTCCCCCATACTCTTCCCCCCTGCCCTCTGTTTTCGCGGTTCCCTCTTCCCGTCTTCGGTAAGCCGCTGCCTGAACTACAGTGGGTTTGGTGGCTTCGGTTCTGTTCTTGTTTGATTATGCATATATACATATATTTATGTATTTGTGTATATCTTTGGTATGGGATTGTGTTGTGTGTGTGAATTGTGTGCGTGCGTGTGTGTGTTTTTGTGCATGTATGGGTGCGGCGTGTGCTGTGACGCTGCTTGTGTTACTTCTGCTGCTCCTACTGCGTGGATGTAGTTCTATGATGGTGCTGTTGTACTGTGGTTTAATTTCCTTGTTAGGTCACACACACTGTAGAAGGGGGGTTGAATACAGTGTATACAACAATCAAATCGAATTAAGAACACAAGTATGAAACACATAATTCTCTTATTAATAAAACAGTATTACAATGGAACCGTTCTCTCTCAGTGATGAACAAATATCACGAGAGCTGCTAGGGTTATAATGAATAATAGTCTCGATTATAATAACACTTATAGTGTAAACCCTATATTATGTTTATATAGACACACAGTTACAAGATAATCTTCTAATTGATATCGAATATAAGTCTACATCCTAAAATATATTAATTAGTTATCTTTTCCTCCAAGTCTTCTATTTTTCATAGAATTCTTCTCCATGCATATCTCTTCTTGTGTTTGTCTTAATCTTCTTTCCTTCAATCAGCCGCCTTCCTTATCTCAATGTTTTCTTAAGTCCTGATATTATCTCCTGATAAATATCTTCTGATATCTTAAGTTCTGATAACTTAAGTTCTGATATCTTAAGTTCTTACTTCAGTATAAGTACTGATTTCCAGTTAAGTCCTGATTTGTCCTGTTAGTCAAGATCTGAAAACTAAACACAAATCATTATTAGACATGACATCAAATATATCTAACAATCCCCCAACTTGTATATTAGCATAATATACAAGTTTAATAGATATTTGATGATGTCAAAAATAGTAAGTATAAATGCATATGAGAATTTGATTAAATAACAACAACTCACAGTCTTTAGAGCTTTTACCATCCTTAAAGTCTGATATCAGCTTTAACCTTTATATCCTTCAAAATTTATCAACTGTAGTTCTTGACTTGGCTTGAGTGTGTGATCTCTCTAATGTCAGGAGTTGTTCTGAGATAGTTCTTTAACAAACTCCTCTCAGCATATTCAAGTTCATTCTGCATCCTCCTTTTTGCATCTTTAAGTTCAACTGTATCTTCACCTGTCTGAAAGATAGCAGCCCTGAGAACATTTATTTTTGCTTTCCTTATCTCCTGATCTAGTCTGATGACATAGGCTTTATCAGACTCTAGATTGAATTCAAATCCCTAGATACCAAGAAATGTAGTGATTTTGGCGGAATTAGGCTTCATCTCAACTATGTCACCATTGTGAGCTCTATACTTAGGATAGTATGGTCTGTCAGACTTTACAGAGTAAAGTTTTTTCTGCCTTTGAATATCAGATTTTAAGTAACTGGCAGCACCATCTGTTGATCTATTTTTCACTTGAAGTAGAAATAGCACATGTTACAATTCTTCAAAGTACTTTAAACGAATGGCATCCTTTCTTATCTGGAATACCCTCCCATCTGTCATGAAATATAACATGATATCTACTTTTAGCACAGAGTGGTAGACCATTTGTACAGACTCCAGTTGATTCAATCTTTCAGGAGTTGTTCCTACTCCTGGTTCACTCAAAGAAGTTGGATCAGAGGTAGTATTATTTACTCTCTTTTCTTTAGAACTACCCAATCCTGATTTCTCTCTAGCTTTCTTCCCTCGAATAACTCTTGCTTCAAAACCGCTTGATGTAGTCTTCAAAGTTTGAGTAGATTGTTTAGCTTTAGTAAACCCAGGAAGTAGAATTTTTGAAGGTTTAACATGAGCAATGTCAGAGGTTTCCTTTCCTTTATCTTCTGATATCAAGCCAACTTGAGCTCTGTCAGAGGTTGCTTGCTTCATTGTAATATCAGAATTTACTAAGTCCTGATCTTGAACAACATGAGCTATGTCAGAGATTGTTTAAATATTCTTCTTTTTCAAAATCAGACTAGTATCTTCATCAGATTTTGCTTCCAGATCCATGATTGGCATATATATCTTTACAGGTTCATCAACTTTAGCTTTGCCCTTGAACCTTGGATCTACCTCTACTTGTGATTTGGCTTTGGATTCAAATTTGGTTGCCTCAGAGTTTGTCTTCTCTTTAATCACAATGCCCTTAGGCTTTGGAGATTTCTTTGCAGTAATAGAAGCTTTAGACTTGGATTTGACATTTTTTGCTTTAAATCTGGCTTCTTTTTCCTTCAGACTTTCAAGGTCCATTCCTGGATTGTCTTTGAGAAATAGTCTTTTTGAAATTTCTTCATCCATCTTCTGTAACTTGGGGTCTTGATAGTAGACTGATGTTTCCTTCCCCTTAAGCTTCAGTGTCTGCATAAACTTCTGTGATTCTTGACTTTCACCCTATAACAGAACATCAGGCTTAGTCAGAACTTATTCTTCTATCAGCATCAGAGCTTGATCTCTATGTAGAAGTTCCTGCTTTCTAGATGAAGAGCCTTTGCCTTGACCATGACCTCTACCCCTTTCAGAGTTTCCCTGGTCTTCATTATCATCATCCTTGCCCTTCAGTGGTTGATCAAATTTGCATTTGGACTTAATCACTTTCTCCCCCTTTTTGGAATCATCTGGTAGAAGGAGAGAGACAAACAATTCCACAGAGTTTTGGATTTCATTGAGTTGATCTTGTTGAGCAGCTTGATTCTTTAAAATATCAGATATTTGAGCTTGCTGCTTTTCTTGAGTCTTTTCTATATACCCAATGCGGTCAAAGGCTGGCTTATAAACTTATTCTTTTCCAATTTGACATTCATGTCTTGCTAAATCAGTGTTTCTTGAATTTTGTTCACCTTGGCTTGAGTTATTGAGTGTTGACCTTGAAGGTGCCTGGTACTCAATGCAGTAACTTTGAGATGTGCTTTGAAGTCATCATTCACCAGCATCTCATCAGCTTTAGCCAGTGATCAACAAGAATATTTGCAGTAGGAACAAAATTAACTTTGTTTCACTCCTTGATCCATTCTTTTCCTCTTGGAGTTTCACTCCAAGGTACTGGTGCATCCTCTCTAACAAAGTTCTTGATTAAATCAGCTTTTCCTAGAACTTGTTGAAGTGCATGTCCTGAAGGACCAGCTGCATCAACATTTAGATTTGTAGCAGCTTCACCAGTAGTATCAACATTTGCAGCATCAGAACTTACAGAGCCTGCGGAATCAACTTCCTCTAATAAAATGATAGTGTGTGAGGCTATAGAGGTTTCAAAATCATCCTCTAAGTTCTGATCAACATCCAAATTCTGATGCTCACCTAATATCTGATCTTCATTATCTACATTCAGAAGAGGTGTTGTTGGAATATCTGCATTGAAATCAGCATCTAAAATTGGTGTTGTTGGTGGAGTATGTTGAGGAATGGTTGGAGCTTCCAAGTACAGAACCTCAGGCACAACAAAGTTGTGAATATCTATTTTAGCACTTGTACCTGGGTCTTCAGCATGTACTTATTCAATGATAGGAGACATGTGAGGTGTAGGCACTCTGTCTTGAGCAGTTTCTTCAACTTGAACTGGAGACAATGAAGGTGTAGATGCAGTGGCTTCAGCAAATTCCGGTTGTGTAGATGGAAGGGATTCAATCAAAATTGACTCCTTTGGGATCAAAGATTCCTGATCCCCTTCCTTAGCTGCTACATCCACATCCTCTGAATCTAACTCAGCTGTGCCCCTGTTAGCTCTTTGTTTCTTCCATCTCTTCAAGGGTGGAGAGATTTGGGAGCTTTGTCATCAAAATTTATCTTTCTAAGCCTTTTGAGGGGCCTATAACTCCCAGATTCCTTTGTTTTCCGAGGAGACACTTCCTCAGCTGCTTTAACAATAGGTTCTGATGGTTGAACCTATGCCTCATCTTCTGATTCATCTCTCAGAATCATCCTCCTTCTTTTCTGTTGTGATTGAGGTACTATCTTAGTCCTCTTTGCTCTAGAAAAAGAAGGCTGCACTATAGGTGCTGATGGTTGATTGACATGTGCTGATGTATGTGGTTGCTATGTTTGGGTGGTGGTTGGTTCTGATGGTTGTTGTGTGTTGGTGGGTTGGACATCAGGATATAACAGTGAATATGTAGCGGCATCAGCATTTACAAGAGCTTGCTTTACTGATAAAGGAATGTTAAGGGGTTTCAAATCTCCCTTCTTATTATCAGCAGTAAAAAGATCATTAAAAGCCCTTTTTGCTAACCTAAAAGGTTCTATGAGTTCACCTGCTAGTTTTGGTTCACCTGATGTACAGTAATTGTAAATTAACTGACATTGCTAGCAAAGTAAACTACATTCTTGTCCTCTTTCATTCTATCTCCTATAAAATATAACACAGTCTTTGCATAATCAAAATGAGACTGGTTTAAGAATACATACCCAATTTGTTGTCTCAGAATAGGAATGGCATCAAAATTTTAGCACTTATTGGCAAACGTCTTCGTGATGCAATCGAAGAAGAAGCTCCATTCCTTTCGAATATATGGGCGTTTGAGTTGACGCAGCTTAGCCAAACTCTGTTCATATCCAACATTAGCCATCATTTGTTGTAGCAAGGGCTCCTCCACAGCAGAACTGATTTGACAGGATTCAGGTAGGTGTAGAGCTTTTCGAACTGCTCTCGGAGTAACAACATACTCAACCTCATTTGCTGTAAATACGATGCTTGGAGTCCCATGCTTACAACCATCATCATAATGTCTAGTACGCCAGAATGTCAGAACTTGAGTTCCAGATATACTGGATGGTTGTGTCAATGCGAACCCAATTTCACTATGAGATAAGAAATCCTGAATAAAATGAAGTTCGAAAGGAGCTTCACTCTTAGTGAGAATGGCAGCATAGTTGTTGGGGACGAACTTTGCTCCATTAAAGATTATATCCTTGGGTGCCATTGAAAATAGGTGAGAAGTTAGAATGCCTGAAAATGTTTAATAAAATGTCTATATAGTAAACCGTCAGAAAATATGAGAGAACAAGAAAAAAAGAGAGAGTAAATAGAATAGAAACGGAAATAAAAGATTTGAAAATCTTTTGTCTCTTTTACTTAGACACCCCACGTGACAACAGTTATTGAGAAGTGGAACAGACGTTACACCAGTCAGGCATGCAGTAGTTAAGATAAAAGTTAATGGGCACGGGAAATAAGGAATGATTACTATGCACATGCAGTTTTTCAAAAAAAAAAAAAATGTTCCCACTAAACAAATGATTATTACTGTCTTTATCTCACATAAACCAATATTCTGATAAAATATAACCGTTCAAGTATTGACTTAAAAATAAATCAAGGAAATAAATACTGCCACGTCAGCATCAGAACATGATTATTATCAGAATTTAAAGTCATCAGAATATGGCTCCTTTACTCAAAAGGTGAATGTTTATTTATGTAATTCTTCACACAAATACTGATATGGTTTCAACAGAACTTAATCATCAGAACTTCCATCAGAACTTGTCCTCGAAATTTATGCAACTAACACTTAAACTGTTCATCTAAAACAACATTGATCACCACAGTAATTTTCATCATTCATATGGAGTGTAAGTGTGTGCATTAAGCTAAATATCAGACAAAGAGTAAAGTCTGATTCACTTCAGTACACCTTAGAAATAAGGCACAACTAAGAACTTTTCTCAAAATCTATCATTAGTCTGAAGTCCACTACAGAATGAGCTCATGCATGAGTCCACCTCAACTATTTTGTGCTCATTTTATGCATCTTTTGAAATTCCTTTTTATAGTGGCTTCTCAGTGTAAGTGAGTCACAACTGCTTATCAGAATTTATGCTATTATCAGAGTATTTCTCTAGTAATCAGAGAATGTGAAAAGTCACCAAGAAAATTTTATTTTGCTTTTCTAATGCATATTACTTAATACCAGCAATGCACTTGGGTCTTCCCTTCCACATACATTTTTCTCTAGATCTCAAAGGAGTACCTGATATTTATTTCTTTTCTTTACTTTTTATTTTGATAAGTGAGGCTTATCAGCACTTAGTACATCCATAAGATTTACTAACATCAGAACTTAACAGGTAAGAAGCATTATTCTAGTTTTTGACTTAGTAATAAGATACACAAAGTAAACCTAACCAAGCTCAATATCAGAATCTGCTTGTGTTAAAAGATTTCCACATAAACAATTACTTCAAACATGGGATCTTTAGTATATTAGAGACTACTAGGTCAGCATCTAGCTCAGTTATCCTTATTGGATTAAATAGTCACAGAAACATTCATATCACTATCAGAGTTTAGAAATTCACATCAGACAACAATCAGCACTTAGGTAAATTTCAATTTAAGCACATATTACATAAAGAGAGTAATATATGTTAATACTGATCATAAAGTCTGTTGTATCAGAACATAAACTAAACCGATTTAGAGAAAGAACCTGAAAGCATTCCAAGTTCATTTACCAATCTTATAAAAGTAGCTTCACACAGTGGTTTTGTGAAGATATCTGCTAGTTGTTGATCTGTTGGAACAAAATGCAATTCCATTGTACCTTCCATCACATATTCTCTTATGAAATGGTACCTAATGCTGATGTGCTTTATCATTGAGTGTTGAACTGGATTACCTGTCATAGCAATAGTACTTTGATTATCACAGTAAATAGGGATTTTAGAAAATTCTTACCCATAATCCAGTAACTGATTCTTCATCCTAAGAATTTGTGCACAACGGCTTCCTGCAGCAATGTACTCTACCTCTGCAGTTGATGTGGAAATTGACTTTTGTTTGTTGCTAATCCAAGAAACTAATCCGCCTCCAAAAAATTGGCAGCTTCCACTTATGCTTTTTCTGTCAATTTTGCACCCTATGTAATCAGTAATATCTACTGATGTACCAGTATTTTTATCCAATTTTGTTGCAGTGGCCATAGGAGTGGATGCACTTGAATAGTCTTGCATTCCAAATTTCTTCAACAAATTTCTGGTGTACTTAAATTGACAAATAAAAGTCCCTTCTTCATTCTACTTGACTTGAAGGCTCATAAAATAGCTAAGTTCTCCCATCATACTCATTTGATATCTTGAATGCATTAGTTTGGCAAATCTTTTACAAAGTCTATCATTTGTAGAGCCAAAAATGATATCACCAACATATATCTGCACCAAAAGTAATTCCTTTCCATGGTTGAGATAGAATAAAGTTTTATCAATAGTCCCTCTGTTAAATCCACTTTCCAAAAAAAAACTGAGCTAATGTCTCATACCATGCTCTTGGAGTTTGCTTAAGGCCATAAAGTGCTTTATTAAGTCTGTAGACATGATTAGGAAATTTTGAATCTACAAAACCTGGAGGTTGTTCAACATATACTTCTTCTTCCAATTCTCCATTAAGAAAAACACTTTTTACATCCATTTGAAAGACTGTAAACTTTTTGTGAGCAACATATGACAAAAATATCCTTATGGCTTCCAATCTAGCAACTGGTGCAAATGTTTCATCATAATCAATCCCCTCTTGTTGAGAGTATCCTTTTGCAACCAGCCTTGCTTTATTTCTTGTAATTATGCCATCACTATCAGTTTTGTTTCTGAACACCCACTTTGTTCCAACAACAAATCTGTTCTTTGGTTTTGGCACTAGGGTCCAGACTTTGTTTTTTTCAAATTCATTTAACTCTTCATGCATTGCTTGCACCCAATCAGCATCTTGAAGAGCTTCTTCCACTTTCTTTGGTTCAGCCTGAGAAAGAAAAGAATGATAGAGACATTCATTTGATGTTGTTGTTCTAGTTCTAATAATTGCTTCAGGATCTCCAATAATCAAGTCAAGTGTATGTGTTTTAGTCCACTTCCTTGCAGATGGAAGGTTATCTCTAGAAATGGATGCTCCCCCATGATCCATGCTGTCTCCATCAACATTTTCTGATGCTCCCCCCTGAAATTATGCTCTCTAAGTTGGATCCTTCAGAATTTGAGTTTCCAGAATTATCATAACTTGGCCCATCAGAACTTGATGAATCAGAACTTGAAGAGCCTGTTCTAGGTTCTGATGTTTCTTGAGATATGGTTGGATCTTCAATATGCTCCCCCTGTACAGGTGTATTTTCCTTTGGCGTAGTCACCACAGTTTTAATAACATCAGATTTTAACCCATCAGAGTTTGCAGTATCAGGATTTAGACTATCAGAGTTTACAGAATCAGAATTTAAAGCTTCATTCTCAAATCTCAGCTGATCATGATCATTGAAATCTTCAAGTCCAGTAATCTTCTTATCATCAAAAGAGACATTAAATAGATTCCATGAAAACCCTTATTCTTAAATTGTAGACTCTGAAGGCTTTTGTGGAAAGTAGATATCCAACAAAAATTCCTTCATCAGCTTTTAGATCAAATTTGGATAGCTGTTCAGGATGAGTCTTAAGAACAAAACACTTGCATCCAAATACATAAAAGTACTCCATATTTGGCTTCATTTTCTTCACCATCTCATATGGTGTCTTTCCATGCTTGTTGATAAGTATTGCATTCTGAGTAAAACAAGCAGTCTGCACAGCTTCAGCCCAAAAGTAGGTTGGTAACGTTGCTTTATCAAGCATAGTTCGTGCAGCTTCAATAAGAGTTCTATTCTTTCTTTCAACAACTCCATTTTGCTGTGGAGTTCTAGGAGCAGAAAATTCCTGCTTTATTCCATGGTCTTTGCAGAACTCTTCTATGATCAAATTCTTGAACTCAGTGCCATTATCACTTCTTATGATTTTCACAGAGTCTTTGACCAATTTATCCAGTTGTTTGACATGATCAATCAAGATAGATGCAGTTTCACTTTTTGTGTGCAAGAAATACACCCATATGTATCTGGTATACTCATCTACTATGACCATAGCATATTTCTTCTTTGCAATAGACATGACATTCACTGGACCAAATAGATCAACATGTAGTAGGTGATAAGGCTCAAGAATTGAAGATTCAGTCTTCCTCTTGAATGAAGATTTTTTTTGTTTTGCCTTTTGACATGAATCACAAAGGCCATCAGGAGCAAATACTGATTTTGGCAGTCCTCTCACAAGATCTTTCTTGACTAGTTCATTTATGTTGTTGAAATTTAAATGAGAGAGTTTCTTGTGCCAATCCCAGCTTTCTTCAATTGATGCTCTATTTAACAGATAGATTGCAGAACCATCAGAACTTGTTGAAAGCTTGGATTCATTAATGTTACCATGCTTGTATCCCTTCAGAACAACTTTGCCTGTAGATTTGCTTACAACTTCACAGTGTTCTTCAAAGAAATCCACATGATAACCTCTATCACAGTTTTGACTAACACTCAGCAGATTGTGTTTAAGTCCTGAGACTAGAGCTACTTTTTCAATGATGACATTCCCAAGATTGATATTGCCATATCCCAGAGTTTTTCCCATGTTGCTATCTCCATAAGAAACTCCTGGGCCAGCTTTCTCCACAAAGTCTGAAAGTAGGGCTTTATTTCCAGTCATATGTCCTGAACATCCACTGTCCAGAACTAGGATGTTTTTCCTGTTGCCCTGCAATCAAAAAAACCACTAATGATTAGTTTTAAGGACTCAGACTTGCTTGAATCCTTTGGCCTTATTATGTTTGTTAACATTTGCAGCGGATTCAACATCAGAGTTTATGTTAACATTTTTCTTATCAGAATTTACAGTATCAGACTTTGCATCAGAACTTACACTAGAAGGAATAATGCTAACTTTCTTTAAAGAAGGTTTTATTTGATAATAATCATAATACAAACTATGATATTCCTTACAAGTATAAATGGAATACCATAAACTACCACAATGAAAATAAGGATTTTGTGGTTTAAACCTAACAGACTGACTCTTAACTCCTGATTTAGGAGGTAAAGAATTTATAAGCTTATTCTTTCTGCAAAAATAAGCAAGATGGTTAGTGTTTCCACAGTTATTGCATTTCTTTCTAGGAGCATTAGGAACAGACTTATAATTATTGCTTTTGTTCACACCTTCCTTTCCATTCCTATTTTTCCTGGGTGGCTTTACATTGTTTACATCCTTAATCTCTTTCAGCTTATACTTAAGCTGCTTCTTTGTCATTAAGCCTATGTTAACTTTAGCTGGTTTATCCTGCTTTAATTTGTTAGAAGTTGACTCTTCCTTAACTTCTGTATCATTATCTTTCATCTTTTCAGAATCAGACTTTACAGTTTTAGCTATAAACTTAACAGGATTTACCTTTGGCTTATTAGTCTGTTTAACAATAATTGGCTTAATTTGTTTAGTTCCTGTTTCACTTTTCTCATCTTCATAACCTAAGCCCTCTTTCCAGTTTCCACTACTTAGTAAATTCTGAGTTGTTCTGCCAGAGTTAGTCCAAGTCCTGATAATCTCTCTTTCCTTTTCTAACTCAGTTTTTAGAGATAGATTCAATTTTAACACTTCATCTCTAACATAAACAGCATCATCTCTTTCTTTCTGAGTTTGATGGAACATAACTAACTCTTTTTCTAAATAGTCATTCCTTTTCTTAAAAGCCAGATTTTCAGAATTTAACCTATCACATGTTAAGGTTTGATCTCTATAGCTAATGAATATGGTTTTAAGATAAGATCTCAACTCAGTAATATCATCAGTATAAAAGGCATAAGTTGTTTGAGGCACCTTTAACTCAGCTGCTTTAGAACTGCTATCAGCATTTGCCATCAAGGCATAGTTCACCTCATGTTCAGAATCTGAAGTGTCTGTCCAGCTTTTCTTCTTTGTGACAAGTGCCTTGCCTTTGTCACCTTTTCCTTTCTTGCAATCAGGAGATATGTGGCCTTTCTCACCATAATTGTAGCATTTAACATTTGAGTAATCTCCTCTGTCAGACTTTCCTGCTTTGCCTTTAGATTTTCTGAATCCCTTCTTATCAGAACTTCCACTTTTCCTGGAAAAGTTCTTTCCCCTTCTGAATTTCTTGTAGGCTATCTTTTTGATACCCTTCACCATAAGAGAACATAATTTTATCATCTCTTCATCATCATCCTTCTCAGATAGACTTTCAGTTTCTGAATCCTCATCACTATCAGAACTTGATGACCTAGTATCAGACTTTGTGATGAGAGCCTTTCCTTTACCTTTCTTTGAGACAGCCACTTTGGGGGATTCCTTCTCAGCCTTAAGAGAAACTGTTCTTGACTTTCTCCCATGTCTCTTACTTCTTTGATCCATCTCAAGTTCATGAGTTTTGAGCATACCATAAATTTCATCAAGAGTAGTTTCATCAAAAGCATAGTTGTCTCATATAGTAGTTGCCTTCAAGTCCCAACTTTCAGGAAGAGCTAAAAGGAATTTAAGATTAGTATCTTCAAGATCATATTCCTTATCCACCAGTGACAGATCATTCAAGAGTTTGACAAATCTGTCATATAAACCAGTTAATGACTCATCAGGTTTTGAGTCAAAGTGGTCATACTCTTAAGTGAGTATAGTCCTCCTATTCTTCTTAATTGAATCAGTTCCATGGCATCTTGTCTCCAAGGCATCCCATATCTCCTTTGCAGTCTTACAGTTAATTACCCTGTTTGACATGACATTATCAATGGCACTATGCAGCAAATGCCTTACCTTTGCATCCTTGGCAATAGATGAGATATCTTCAGCTGTATATTCACTTTTCTCCTTTGGTACAGTCATTGCTGGCTGATCTGCAACTACAACAGAGAGCTAGGTTGGCTTATGTGGTCCTTCATTAATTCTGTCAAGGTATTCTGGATCTGTAGCTTCCAGAAACATAGTCATCCTCACTTTCCATATGGGATACTCAGAAGGTTTCAGTATGGGAACCCTAATAGTCTCATATCGATTATGGATTTGAGTCTTTGGAGTTTCTTCAGTTTTGGTGGGCATGGTTGGAGTTTTTTCTTCTTCAGACATGATTGTTTTGGATCTTTACTGCATATGGGTTAACAGATAGGCTCTGATACCACTTGTTTGGTCACACACACTGTAGAAGGGGGTTGAATACAGTATATACTACAATCAAATCGAATTAAGAACACAAGTATGAAACACAGAATAATCTTATTAATAAAACAGTATTACAATGGAACCGTTCTCTCGCAGTGATGAACAAATATCACGAGAGCTGCTAGGGTTACAATGAATAATATTCTCGATTATAATAACACTTATAGTGTAAACCCTATGTTGTGTTTATATAGACACACAGTTACAAGATAATCTTCTAATTGATATCGAATATAAGTCTGCATCCTAAAATATATCAATTAGTTATCTTTTCCTCCAAGTCTTCTATTCTTCATAGAATTCTTCTCCATGCATATCTCTTCTTGTGTTTGTCTTAATCTTCTTTCCTTCAATCAGCCGCCTTCCTTATCTGAATGTCTTCTTAAGTCCTGATATTATCTCCTGATAAATATCTTCTGATATCTTAAGTTCTGATAACTTAAGTTCTGACTTCAGTATAAGTACTGATTTCCAGTTAAGTCCTAATTTGTCCTGTTAGTCAAGATCTAAAAACTAAACACAAATCATTATTAGACATGACATCAAATATATCTAACATTCCTGATTAATTGTGTGGAGAAATTCGATGGGAACCTTTGTGATTATTGAGTTAATTATTGGGTTTACAGAAAATATCGGTGAAATTCGTATTGTAAACCCGAATTAATCGGGCACCAATGAATTTTGTCGCCGTCGGCGATGACCCTCGGCGAGCCGACGGTGGACTGTGAAGACGTGATTCTGAGTCCTACGATTCAAAATACAAAATATGATTTAAACTATAAAATATGAGTTAAAACATAAAAATATGGATAATAATGATTAATAAGTGTAGTTAATTGGTGTTTGTGAAATTACGAATTGACATTGCTGGTTGAATCGGTGGATGGGACTTGGACAATTGGATTTTTAGTGGTTGTGTTGTTGATGATTTGACGTCGAGTTGTTCGACGGGTTAGTCCGATAATTAAAGGAGGTGTTGCCCGATTTTCGGAAAATTAAATTACGGAAATGCGAAGCCGTACCCAATAACTATCGGAACATCGATCGGTTATATATGAGTACTCTATACAGAACCTGATTATGTGTTGTGATGAAATACTTTGCTAAAACTGATAACCCTAATTTCGTAAAAGGATAGATGTACATATTTGCTGGAAACGAACACCGAACCAATTTTTGAGAACGTGAACCCTAATTGATACCTGTATTATTATAGAATGTTACGAGTCGGGTTTTGTTAACGTTCGGGTAGATTGTTAGCGAGGATATGTCAAGCATAATCGAATGTGTAAGTTAGGGTATTTCGACTCTGTAGGTTCAAGTCGGAAGGCCCAAGAGTTGGCGTTGGTCTAATGATAGCCTAGTGGACAGTCGACGAGCTCAGTAAGGTTCCAATTGAATGACCTGAGTGTGAAAGTTGAATCCAGGGTGATCTAGTGGTTAGGCGATAAAGCATGAGCATCTGTGTCAGCTCAAGGTCAATCGTTAATATTTGTAAAGCTCTGCAAGGCAAGTACCCCTGACCATATCCTTATGGTTCAGTATATATAAATATACTGTTGTTTTATTCTCGTAGTGGAACAGAACGTTTTAAGTTACGTATCCCCTGTGTTCAAATGGTTTTGGGGGAAAAGTAACTTCAGAAAATGCCTATCTCTAAATTTTGAATAAAATGAAAATGTTTTGGAAAGTGTGCTGTAATATAATTGTTTTGACAAGGGATAGGTAAGTGATTTGGAAAACTGGATAAAAATGATCAGATAATTGGATGAGTGTGCGCAGGGGGCCCGTAACGGCCTGGAAGATAGCGTAAGAGGCGAAGTGGTTGCGCACCCTATTATAACCATTAGCCCAGTGTGACAGAGACCTAGCTAGTCTCTGAGTTCCGGAACAAATTTCATAGGATGGCCACGATAGCGTTATCCTATAGAGATAGCCCGATCAACTGTCTCACCAGGGATAATCCAATACTTTTATATCTGAGCAAGTGATTTATGGGTCCTGTGATGGGACGGATTTTATGGGTCCTGTGATGGGACGAGTTTTTTGGTGATGGGACGGGTTTTATGGTTTCCGTAACGGAACAAATGATTTTGGGTCCTCGTAACGGGACAAATGGTTTTATGGGTCTTGTGATGGGACGGAAGATTTGAAAATGAAAGTAGCATGCTAAAATTTAACTCTGGTATTTACACAGCACAGTTAATAAAATATTTTATAGAGCATGCTAGCTATTGAGATCCAGTTTTCAATAGTTCATCAGTTTCATCGGTTTTTATATATTTTCTTATTTTATAAACGAGTTATGATTTCTGTTCCTATAAATGTTTAGCATAAATTATTTTTGATTATTATTCATATAGTGGTACTGCTGAGCAATTGATTGCTCACCCTTACAAAATGTTTTATATATGTATTGCAGATACCTAGGAGATTCTTTCGTGGTAGTCGGGGCAGAGTTCCAGTTCCTTCCGTGTCAAGCTCCTCTGAGGTAGTTGTGTCAGACCAGAAGTGGTCTACTGAGTTGCTGTATTAAGATAATATTGTCAAGGTGGTTGTAATGAATTAGTTTTGTGATAAATTATAACCTAGGTCATATTTAAACCTGGAAAAGATCTTGGTAAGAGGGGTCGTGTTTATGTTTTGATTAGTGAAATGAGTTATATTATGTTAGTTGTTGTATTGTGTATGACGTCAACTCCTAACACCGGGGTTGAGGCCGTCACAGTTGGTATCAGAGCTACAGGTTTGAGTCCCTGATTTAGGTTAGGAATAGAGTCAGAAGAGTGCAAGAGGCTTTATATATAGATGTGAGTCAGCAACTCAATCAGAGGAGCGAGTTTATTAGTTCAGTCAAGGGTTACGGAGGCGTAACCCTGATGTCTATTGAGAATTGGCTGGAACTGCCCTAGCTTGTAGTAAGTCTCCCTTGTATATAGGTATCACTGGCAATGTCTGGTAGAGGTTTCTAGTTTCCCTTCTCGAGGAAGCGAGTCTAACCGTGAAAGTTCAGGTGGAATGGTAATAATCAGCGGCTGCCATGACAACCGAGTCTCATAGTGAATGTGGATCAGTACTGAGGTTTATACCTTGAATTCTTATATTTATTTCCTTGGAGGTTCTATCGGTTGATTGGGGCAAATAATACATATGAATTGACTATTTGTCTGTGTGGTAAAGGGTCTGGTGGGACGCCACCAAATTATGTGTTATAAACTGTATGGTACTAAGACTGGCCATCTTACGTACTTGTATGGTTGCTCACAGTCGTATCCGCATCTTCTTCCCTTTTCTTTCAGAATGGACTACCTTGATTTTGAAATTTTATTAGGCATTCTATGACAATGAATTTCTTCGGTAACCTCTGTAGTTAGACAGTCCAAGTTATGGAAAGTAAACGAAGAATTGACCATCAGGAGAAGTAAAAGTTCTATATTCGGTTGCTATTTTGGAATAACGACGGCAGAAAGAATTTGGGATCCATTGGAGAAGGTTGTCATATTAGAAAAGTTAATTCAATAGTGGGAGATGCAGTGGCAAATGACAGGGAACCGTCTTTAGAAGAATGATTGGTTGAAATAGGACTAGTAAGTCCAGCAGGATTCAGATTCAGAGTTCCTTAAGTCTGACCTGGTTTGTGAGGCTTCTTTTTGGTAGTGGTGACTGAAATAGCTAACCCCGTTTTGTTATGTTGGTTAGTGATACACATGTTTATTAGTAAGTTATATGTCACAGTATTAGGAATCGTGGAGTTGAGTGGGGGGAAGTTGGATAATATACCGGTTGGTGGTTGGTTGATTGTTGATGTCGGTCTGAGTCCGACTGGTAGTCAATAATACAGAGAAAATGCTGACCAAATTTTTGGAAAAATACCCTACTTTTAAAGATACAACGTATACTTTTGTGTGTTATTGATGTTTCTATTGATACTCCAATTGATCAATTAAAAGATAGAGTTGGTTAATTATACCAACTAATGGTCAGTTAGATAGAAGTTGGTTCCAACTAGATTAAGTTAAATTCAGATGTGATTTTCAGATCCGAAAACAAAGAATGTTCAATGTTTCAAATATGGTCATAAGAGTCATTATGCTCCGGAATGCAACCTAGAAAATCCAGGAGTTATCCGTTACCATTGTGGGAAGGTTGGGCATATTGCAAGGAGTTGGGGAACGGTTGCTCAAGGTACTACATCCCAAGGGCAACATCCAGCACAACTAGAGGCAGAACTTTCAGAGTGACCAAAAGATCGAGCATTTAGAACTCGGACGTAGTGTAGCTGATCTGTCACCCTTCGAGCTAGAGGAGTTTGATATGATTTTAGTGACGAATTGGTTATCCTGTCATAAGGCAAAGATTAATTCAGGAGAAGCGAATAGTAAAGTGTGTGGAAGCCAGTAGTAGGGTGAGTTGCTAAAGGAAAGGAGCAAGATAAGAAGCTCTTCCAATCGTGCAAAGAAAGAAGTTAATAAGCTAAGGTTATAAGGTAGATCCACCATATTTAAAGATACAAAGAAGAAAATACTTAAGCTGGAGGAAGTTTGAGTAATAAATAAATGCCCTGGAGTCTCTGGAGGCCAGTGGAGCGAAATAATTAGTTCGACAATTGTAAAAGTTATTAGAAAGAGAAGAAAGCATATCAGATATAGTCCCTTGAGCTGCACCAGTGAGTTTGTTGGAGAAGAAGGATGAAGTTATGAGAGTGTGTATTGATTATTGGGAGTTTAACAAAATGATGAATAAGAATAAGTAACCCTATTAAGAATTGATTACTTACAAGACCTAATTCAAGGAGTGTGTTATTTTTCGGGGATTAACTTAAGATCCAGCATGAGGACATATTAAAGATTGTGATTAGAATGAGCTATGAGTATTGCAAGATCTGGTGAGATCATGTGGAGTAACAAGTGTATCAGTTGCCTATAAGGAGTTAAGGAACATGGTGTATCAGGAGAACTTGGATAAGCGAATTATATTTATTGATAACATCCTCAGTTCTTTAAAGATTAAGAAAGTCTGTGTAGAACGCTCAAGAATTTCCCTATGAAGATTAGAAGGGAAGAAATTATAGGTTAAACTTTCCAGAATGAATTTTAGCTGAGATAAACAAGGGATTCCGATCGTTTCATCAAAGATCACCTAAGCAAAGTCGGTATAGTAATAGATGCCCTGCACATAAGGAAAGAATTGAATGGGATTAAGATCACTGAGGAGTTAATAAAAGAATTGGAAAGAGTGGAATGTGAAGTTCAAATACCTGAAGGTGAGAAGAAGTGAAGATATGAGGTTACTTTCCAGCTTTAATTAATGGAAATAAGTAAGAGGTGTTCGAATGTCTGGAAACTAAGTTGAAAGTGAGTACCATATATCATCTGTAAACGAAGGGCTAAAGTGAAAAGATGATTGAGATAATATAAGATATGTTGAGAGTATATATATGTGGGGTTTAAAAAGGAAACTGAGGTAATCACCTACCATTGATTGAGTTTTCTATGCTAATAGTTATCACGCTAGTAAGGGAATTCTACTTTGCGAAGCGTTGTATGGACATAAGCGTGGGTCCTCACTTTATTGAGAGAAAGTGGCAGTAGAAATGTTGTTAGGTCCTGAGTTAATTCAGCACACCTAGGACGTAGTGGTGTTGATTCGAAAAAGAGTTGGAACAGCTCAGGATAGAGAAAGAGAGAAGACGGATTTGTATCGAAAGAGTATGTATATAGAAATAGGATGGTTGGTATTGATAAAAGTTTCACCTTGGAAGAGGTTGGTTAGGTTTGATCAGAAGGGGTGAGTTGAGTCCTAAATATGTGGAACCATTCGAGATATCGAGGAAGATAGTTGAAGTTGCTCATAAGTTAATATTTCCACCGCAGTTGCAGCAAATTTATAGTGTGTTCCACGTGTCAATGTTAAAGCGATATGTTTCTGATTTGATTCAAGTCATTGACTATGAGCCAATAGGCTCTCATCCAAACTTGTTCTACGTGGAGGGACCTATCTAAAACCTAGCTCGTTATGAGTGAGTTCTTAGGAATGAGTTTATATCTATAGTGAGTATGCTTTGAATGAATCCTCGAGTAGAATAGTCTACCTAGAAGTTAAAATCAGATATGCTTGACAAATATCCTCACTTGTTTGTTTAAATCAGATATGCTTGACAAATATCCTCACTTGTTTGTTTAAGTCAAATTAAGATGTGAAGATGGGAGATATCGACAAGTCAATTTCTCATTAGAGATCTTAGAGATATCGACAATTTAAAATGTATATAGAGATCTCAGAGATATCGATAAGTCATTTCTACATATAGAGATCTAGAGACTTCGACAACTCAAGCACACTTATAGAGAACTCAGAGACCTCAATAATTCAAATAGACTTATAGAGAACTCAGAGATCTCGACCAGTCAATATACTTATCGAGATGTCATTTCTATATAGAACAAACTGGAGATCTCGACATGAACCTCAAATACAGTAATATAGACAATTTAAAGATTCAAGATTATCAATCAACAAATGATCTATTCACTTAGATTGGAAATTCTACAAAAGCAGCTCGAACAGTACAAGATCAGGGGACAAGATTAACTGACAAAGGATGGTCACAGACCTACAAGATTTGCAAAGATTTACTAAGCCAAAAATAGAAACAATTAGAGATAGCTTAGAAAAAGGTTTAGTACATCTTATTGCATGATGTGTAAACCCGTATTTACTAATCTATAAAGTAAACACTGGTCCTTTGTTTTTAAAGTAACAAAATAGATCTAAATTTTTTTGTATTCTCTCAAGAAAGAAGCTTAGTTGTTATATTCTTAAGAACACAGAATTTGTAGCAATACAAACTTAATTAATACAAATTAACTGAGTTTTGAAATATTGTGCTTGTTGTTTTAATTCTGCTAACACAATATCTCTGTAATTAAACTGCTTTGTTCACACACCATATCTAAACAAGTTTTAAAAAAGGCTAAAAATTAAAAAAACACATTCACCCCCTGTGTTGTACTCCATATCTAACAAGTGGTATCAGAACAAAATCTGAAAGCAAACATATAAAGATCTTTGAAGTATGAGTGCACAAAAGATAAGTATCAAGATACCAGCCTTTGATAAAATCAACTATACACTTTGGAAAAAGAAAATGATCATGTTCATAAGGTTGGCCAACCCATTGTACATCAAGATTCTCAAAAATGGCCATTTTACTCCCATGGAAAGGGTTGATGAATCTACTAATGGAGATATGGTCATTCCATCTCATTTTTTCCCTAAAGACCCCTCAAAATACACTGAATCTGAAAAGGAGAAAGTCTCTCTAGATAGTGGCCTGCAACTAATTTTGATAGAGTCACTTGATAATGTTATGTACAAAAATATTATCATCTGTGACATAGCCAAACAGATTTGGGAGAAGATTGAGATTTTATGTGAGTGTATAGAGGAAGTTAGATCAAATCAAAGGAGAATACTAGTGTCTCAGTATGAGGGGTTCATGGAAAAGCTTAAAGAAGGAATTTCTGAAGTTTTTGAAAGGTTTAACAAATTGATAAATGACTTGCAACGTCATGATAAGTATTATGAAGCTGAGGAGGTGAACCTAAGGTTCTTGCTAGCTCTTCCTGACCACCTTGAACAGAAAATATCAGTTATTATAGAAGGAAGAGACTTGAGCAAAATGACATTGGAAGTGTAATATGGGATCTTGAAAACTTATGAGCTTGAAAAGTTGCAAAGAAAGTCATTAAAGGATGTTATATATAAGTGATGATGCCAAAGATCACTGATGATAACAATATCATTAGTGTCCCTGATCAAAGTATGAAGCAAGTCAAATGGACAAATGATCTAAGGAGATTAATGAACTGTTTTTTTGGTAATCAGCTAAGCTTGGGGCCAACCCTAAGTAAGTTTTATTGTTATCTTAATTTATATTTTGTACTTGTTACATGTAAAGTCTGTAAAAATGTCAAAGGAGCAGACTGAAGTTTTTTTCTATAAACAGTATCAAGCCTAAGAATTTTATCTGGAAGAAGATCAAGAAGATCATGCCTCAGAAGAATTATAAAGAAGCTTGGAGTTGAATAAATCTGTTTTAGGAAAAATACTCTAAGTCAAGATCTCTACAATTCACAGATTTAATGTTATAGAGAAGTCATTCCAGAATGGCTTATCGAGAAGTCAGGAAAGCTACTAGAGAACTCAGTGAGATATCGATAAGTCAAGAAGACATGAAGGTTGGTGATATCGACAAGTCATTTCATCACTAGAAAATTAAGAGTTATCGACAAGTCTACATTCATTAGAGAACTCTGAGTTATCGATAAGTCTAAGTCTACTAGAGAACTCAGAGCTATCGATAAGTCAAAATTCACTAGAGAACTCAGAGAGATCGACAAGTTAAATTTTGACTAGAGAACTCTGAGATATCGACAAGTTAAATTTGACTAGATAACTCTGACATATCGACAAATCAAGAATTTACTAGTGAATTAAGAGTTATCGATAAGTCAAAGTGAGGATGTGAAGACCAGAGATCTCGACAAGCCTAAATTCTCTTATAGAGAACTGAAGACCTCTACAAGCCAAACTAAATATAGAGTACTAGAGATCTCGATAAGCCAATATATTTATCGAGATGTCAAGTGTTCTACAGACCTAAACTGGAGATCTCGAGGTACAATCTCAAAGTACAAAGTTGTAGATCAGTTCAATATCCAAGATAAATAATCAACAAACAATCCAACAGCTGGATTGACAAGTCTACAAAAAGCAGCTTGAAGAATGTGCAAGATTAATGGTAAACATTAACTGACAGAGGAAGATTAAAGTGAACACAGGATGCTAAAGATATGCTAAGTCAGAAATGTAAGATCTACTTTTCTATAAATAGAAATGAAAAGTGACAGTTTAGAAAAGCTAATAGCATGTCTTATTACACACTGTGTAAACCAACAGTTAACTGAGTTATAAAGTTAACACTGGCCCTTACTCAGTTGTAACAATTTAGATCAAATTTCTTGTAACACTCTCAAGGAGACGCTAAGCTCTTTATCAACAAAGAGCCGAGAAATTTTATAGCAAAACAGTCTTAATTTTAATATAAAATTAAGTGAGTTTTGAAGATCTGTGTTCTTTATTTTCTGCAAGCTTAAATTCTGCATGAACACATTTCATTACAAGATTTGGTTTACTTTGTTCAACCATAAACATTCAAGAAAAGCACAAAAATAGTAAAACACATTCACCCCCCTTGTGTGTTATTCATTTCCTGACAAGTGGTATCAGAGCAAAATCTGAAAGTAAACAGATTCAAGATCTTGGAAGAATGAATACACAGAAAATCAGTAGCATTAAAATTCCTACTTTTGACAAAACTGACTACACTCTTTGGAAAAAGAAAATGATGTTGTTTATTAGGATGGCCAATCCACTCTACATTCAGATCCTCAAGAATGGACCCTTCATTTCTATGGTTAAAGTTGAGGAATCTACAGATGGAGACATGGTTATTCCAGCTCATTATGCTCCAAAAGATCCTTCTGAGTATAGTGACCCTGAAAAAGAGAAAGTTTCCCTGGATAGCAGCTTGCAATTAATATTGATTGAGTCACTTAATAATGTGATGTATAACAACATTGTCAACTATGACACTGCCAAGCAAATATGGGAAAAGATTGAGATACTATGTGAAGGAACTGAAGAAGTTAGGTCAAATCAGAGAAGGATACTGATTTCACAGTATGAGGGTTTCATGGCTAAGCCAAAGGAAAGTGTTACTGAAGTGTTTGAGAGATTTAACAAGTTGATAAATGACTTACAGCTCCATGACAAATACTATGAAGTTGAAGAAGTGAACCTGAAGTTCTTGCTTACTCTCCCTGATCATTTGGAACAGAAAATCTCAGCAATCAGGGAAGGGAGAGACTTGAGTAGGATAACACTGGAAGTTCTATATGGAATTTTTAAAATATATGAACTTGAAATGATTCATAGAAAATCATTGAGATCTGGCCAAGGACATGGTGTAGATGGCTCAAGTGCTTTAATTGTAAATAAAAGTGAAACATCTAATGATGAACC
This sequence comes from Apium graveolens, assembly GCF_009905375.1. NCBI lineage: Eukaryota > Viridiplantae > Streptophyta > Magnoliopsida > Apiales > Apiaceae > Apium > Apium graveolens. The sequence goes on from NC_133651.1 coordinate 192,115,124, forward strand.
AAGATCTCAAATTCCAGTTGCCTCAACAAGTGAGCAAAGAACAAATGATTCACAAGAACAAGTCATTCTGGAATTGGAAAAAGATGAGTTATATATTCTTGAAGAACTAGATGAGCTAGATCAGTCAATGGCCTATTTGGCTAGGAAATTCTCTAATATTAGAGTAAAGAAGCAAAGATACTTCAAGAATAAAGGACAGTCTTTTAATAAAGATAGCGGCTGGAAGGAAAATGGGAAGTACAATTCTGATAGCAAGAATGGCTACAAAACTAGATACGTGGATATATCTAAGATAAGGTGCTTCAATTGTGATGAACTAGGCCACTTTGCTACAGAATGCAGGAAACCCAAGAAGGCAAAGAAAGATAAAGCTTATCTTGAACTTGAAGCAAAGTATGAAGCTCTTCTGAAGAAACAGCAAAGCAAAGCTTATATTGCAGAAGGTAAAAGTTGGGATGACTCTGAAAATGATGAAGATGAAGAACTTGGAAACTATGCACTCATGGCCTTTGAGAAAGGAGAATCATCCTCATCTAAATCACAGGGAAAAGTGAAGAAAGTCATATGGATCATTGATAGTGGATGTTCCCGACATATGACAGGTGATAAGGCCCTGCTATCACAGTTTGAGGAGAAAGTTGGTCTATTGGTGACCTTTGGAGACAACAACAAAGGATTCACAATGGGATATGGCAAGATTGTTTCTGAAAATGTTGTCATTGATGATGTAGCACTAGTAGCTAGTCTTGAAGTGAATCTTCTCAGTGTTAGCCAATTTGCAGAGAAAGGTTTTGAAGTTTTATTTAACAAAGAAGAATGCACTTTTACCAGCAAGAAAACTGGTGAAGTTGCTCTGAAAGGAGCAAGGGAAGGAAGCTTGTTTGTTGCGTACTTGGACTCAACAAATAAGGATGGTATTTGTTGCTTCTATACCAAGGCATCAGAAGAATAAAGCAAGCTATGGCATAAGAAGCTGTCTCACTTGAATTTCAAGGCAATTAACAACTTAGTCAAAAAGGAGTTAGTAAGAGACATGCCCAAGATGGAATTTGCTCAAGTTGAAGTTTGTGAAGCTTGTAAAAAAGGAAAAATAAAAAGATCTAGTCACAAGTCAAAAACTGTGAATTCTATAAGTGCACCCTTGCAACCTATTCACATGGACTTATTTGGGCCAGTAAATGTCTCAATTTCAAGGAACAAATATGCACTTGTGATGGTGGATGATTTCTCAAGATACACTTGGGTAGAGTTCATGTACTCTAAAGATGAAACTCCACACATCATAATTGAGCACATCAAGAAAATAGAAAAATAGGCTGAAGATTATATTTGTGTGAAAAGATTGAGAAGTGACAATGGAACATAATTCAGAAATATTACATTGAGTGATTTTTGCAAAGGCAAAGGCATTGTTCAATAATTCTCAGCTGCCAGAACACCTCAACAAAATGGAGTAGTTGAGAGAAAGAACATAACATTGGTTGAAGCTGCCAGGACAATGCTGCAAGATGCCAAGTTGCCAACAAGTTTCTGGGAAGAGGCTGTTAATACTGCATGTTATACTCAGAACAAATATCTCATTAACAAGGAACATGTCAAGTCTCAATCATGTCTAAGAGAAAGCCTACTGTAAAGCATCTTCATGTGTTTGGAAGCAAGTGTTACATTTTGAAAGATAACTTTGAATATATGGGAAAATTTGACCCAAAGGTTTTTGAAGCAATTTTTCTGGGATATTCACTAGAAACAACAACCTACAAAGTTTATGTGACTAGTCAAAAGAAGATTATGGAGAGCACAGATATGACCTTCGATGATGACAAGTGTCCAGGCTTGGAATGCCTTTATGATAATGAAGCTGAAGCCCTTTTATTTGAAAACCTCAACATTGATAGTGATTCTGATGTGAAAGATGAATTTGATGCACAACAGATATTAAATGAAGAGACTACTCAACAGGAAGATCATAAAAATGGAAGCTTAGTTCAGACACCTGAATTTGATAGCACAAACTCAGGGGGAGAAAGAGAAGAAGGAACTGGCAGTCATACCAACAATGATGTAGATGATGAAGGCACAAGTCAAAAAACACATACAAGGAAGTGGGATAGAAGTCACTCTAGAGAAGCAAATTATTGGTGATCCTACTGTTGGTGTGAGGACTAGAAGTGCAACTGCTGATAAGTGGCATTTTATACCACTTAGAACATCTTAAAATGGCTTAAATTGGTGCATTAAAATCAAGTATTTTGTGTATTTGATGCGTTTTTCTAGTGTTTATGCATTTCAGGGTATTAGTTGCATTTAGGAGGAGTAATCATCAAGAATAAGCCTTGGCATGTGTTCATCATTGAGAGAGGGAAGAAATGGGATTATGGCGAAGAAACGGAGCAAACTCAGGAATTTTCCAGAAGGGTCCTGAGCGCCCGCTCAGCAATGCTGAGCGGCCGCGCAGGAAGCTGAGCGCCCACTCAGCTATGCTGAGCAGCCGCGCAGGGTCGGAAAAAAAAATAATTTATTTTAGGACTTCTATTTCTGTTTGGCTTCCACTTCTATGTAATCTGAGTTTTATGGGACTATTATATAAGTAGATTTGGAGACGTTTTCACGGGAGAGGATCGTGGTATTACGCAAGGAGCGAAGGAGATAAGGAAGAAGACCGTTTTAGTACATAGCAATGAAGAGGAAGCATATTTTCTTGTGATTCTCGTTCATTGTAACGTTGGATGCTAGTTTTCTTACTTTGAACATATTTACTCTTGTGACGTACTCTGATTTAATATAATTAGTTTAGTTATTATTTTCTTATGTTTGTTTATCATGATTTCATATGAACCCATGATGACGATAAGTGCTATTATGGGCTAATCGTGATCATGGGGTTGCAACGGATTTACTATGGAATTCTTTAGTTAATTGTTTAATACTTTAGTGTGTGATGATTGTATGATATCTAGTATTGGTTGTGCGTATTTGTCTTATGTGCGTCACGAACATATAAGATAGGGTGTTAATCTCTTGTAAAGTGACGGTGGATCTTGAGATTTAGAACTTGTCATGCTAGCATAGGTTCATGTACGTTGTGCATGATTAGTGGGTAACTCTAACAGTTTTATTTGCCCTATGTAATCAAAAGGAATAACTTGTGCTTAAATCGTTGTGTTATCAATTTCTGTAGACATATAAGAACTCAACATAATTGATGACTATTCAACTTCTATCTCAATTGTGGATGTTTGGTAGAATGGTATTAGTACAATGAAAGTTGGCTTTTATCAGTTTCATGTTATTCGATTAATATCATCACTGTCACATGCTAAAGGAAATAACAATGACTATTGAAGGAAGTAGTAATGAAGTTGTGATCTCATGAGTGTTTTATTATTGATAAATTGAAGTGTTAATTAAGTGATTAATTAAGTAGTTAATTGTAGTTAATATTTAGTCAACAATTCTAAGTGTTAGTGTCTTAATATTGAGAAGTAATCATACATTGGTGAGTGAGTCTAATTAGACAATAAATTAGTCTGAGTCTCTGTGAGAACGAACTAGAAAGTATTCTATATTACTTGCGAACGCGTATACTTGCGTGAATATTAGCGTGTGTTTTCGCCCTAACAAGTTTTTGGCGCCGCTGCCGGGGACTCGGCATATTTATTTAGTTTATGTACTTACCATCATTGGTCATTAGGACTCAGTGATTAGGACGTAGTAGTTACTTATTGTTTCCGGTTGTGTTTCAGGTACTTTAGTGAGCGTTTATGCAAACTCGTTCTCGCACTCGCAAGAGGACTTTAGATACAGCTGAGGAGACAGACGAAGTTCTTGATAATCCAGAGAAGTTAGATTTTGAAGATTCGGATTCAGGAACTGAGCGGAAAGAACCAGTAAACATGGGTGATCGTATTGTTCAAGCTGATCCAGCTCTCATGGACTTTTCTCGGCCTAAAATTGATGACATTCAGTCAAGCATTCTTCATCCGGCCATTCAAGCTAACACCTTTAAAATCAAGCCGGACACTATTCAGATGGTGCAGAATTCTGTTTCTTTTGGAGGAGCGGCGACTGAAGACCCCAACATGTACACAAAGAATTTTGTCGAGATCTGTAGCACTTTTAAGTATAATGGTGTGACTGATGAGGCTATCAAGCTGAGGCTTTTCCCATTCTCACTAAGGGACAAAGCTAAGGACTGGTTACATTCTGAACCAGCTGGGTCCATCACTATGTGGCAAGATCTTGCGCAAAAGTTTCTGGTGAAGTTTTATCCAATGGCAAAGATCGCTGCTATGAGGAGTGCTCTTACTCAGTTTGCGCAGCAACCTACAGAATCTATGTGCGAAGCTTGGGAACGCTACAAGGAAATGTTGAGAAAGTGTCCACATCATGGAATGCCTGATTGGATGGTGATCACGGGTTTCTATAATGGTTTGGGGGCCCAATCTCGGCCCATGCTCGATGCAGCAGCTGGAGGCGCTTTATGGGCTAAAAGTTATACTGAGGCTTATAATCTTATCGAGACTATGGCTACAAATGAGCATCAAAACCCAACTCAGAGGATGATGCCTGGTAAGGTAGCAGGTATTCTGGAAGTTGATGTAGCCACCGCTATTGCAGCACAGCTTCCAGCGTTGTCAATGAAGGTTGATTCTCTGGCTACATATGGAGTTAATCAAATAGCTATGGTTTGTGAGCTTTGTGCAGGTTCTCATGCTACGGATCAGTGTTCTCTTGTCAACGAATCTGTTCAGTATGTGAATAATTATCAGCGACAACAGCAGCCTATGCCAGCGACCTATCATCCTAATAATAGAAATCATCCAAATTTCAGCTGGGGGAATAATTAGAATGCTATTCAGCCACCATATCAGCAAGGAGTGAGTAAACAGTTTAACCCACCTGGATTCCAGCAACCACAACAGTATGCTCAAAGGCAATCATATCCTCAACAGGGAAGTGCAGCTGCACCTACTAGTGCTAATTTTGAGGAACTTAAGCTGTTATGCAAGAGTCAAGCGGTTTCTATCAAGACCTTGGAAAATCAAATCGGTCAATTAGCCAATGCAGTGCTCAATCGTCAACCTGGAACTCTTCCCAGTGACACGGAAGTACCAGGCAGGAAGGAAGCTAAAGAGCAAGTCAAGGCTATTACCTTAAGGTCTGGAAAAGTTGCTGATGCTGAAAAGGCAAAAGAAGGAGAAGCTGAAATTAGAGATGAAGAAGCTAAGAAAAAGGAGAAAGCGGCGGAACCAAGGAAGACTACTGTTGAACACACTCTGCCTGAGGGTAATACAGGGGAGAAACAACTCTATCCTCCACCACCTTTTCCTAAGAGATTGCAGCAACAAAAGCTGGATAGACAGTTCGGTAAGTTTCTGGAGGTGTTCAAGAAACTTCACATCAATATACCTTTCGCTGAGGCTCTGGAGCAAATGCCTAGTTATGCGAAGTTTATGAAGAGTATTCTTTCAAGGAAGGTGAAACTGGATGACCTTGAGACCGTTGCTCTCACGGAAGAATGCAGCGCTGTTCTGCATCAAAAGTTACCGCTAAAACTGAAAGATCCAGGTAGCTTCACCATTCCTTGCACCATTGGCAAGTTAACTTTTGACAAGTGCCTTTGTGATTTGGCAGCAAGCATTAATCTGATGCCGTTGTCGATCTTTAAAAAGTTGGATTTGCCTGATCCAAAGCCCACATACATGTCTCTACAATTGGCTGATCGTTCCATTACTTACCCAAGGGGCATAGTGGAGGATGTGCTAGTCAAGGTAGATAAGCTCTTATTTCCTGCAGATTTTGTTATTCTGGATTTTGAGGAAGATAAGAAGATTCCCATAATCTTGGGAAGACCTTTCTTGGCTACTGGCCATACCTTGATAGATGTGCAAAAAGGTGAACTTACTATGCGGGTACAAGATCAGGATGTGACCTTCAACGTATTCAAGGCAATGAAATTCCCTACAGAAGATGAGGAATGCTTAAAAGTGGATGTGATTGATTCTGCGGTTACTTCAGAACTCGATCGCATGCTAATGTCTGATGCATTGGAAAAGGCCTTAGTGGGGATTTTGACAACGATGATGAAGATGGCAACGAGCAATTACAATATCTGAACGCTTCTCCCTAGAAGTGAAAGCTGGACATGCCGTTTGAATCTCTTTGTACTTCTGACCTCAAGAATGCTGAAGGAAAGCTCAAACCATCAATAAAGGAAACACCTACCTTGGAGCTCAAGCCATTACCTGAACACTTGAGGTATGCTTTTTTAGGTGATGTATCTACTTTACCTGTTATTATTTCATCTGACCTTTTAGGTAGTAAGGAAGACAAGCTCTTAAGGATTTTCAGAGAATTCAAATCGGCTATTGGATGGACCATAGCAGACATCAAGGGGATAAGTCCTTCATATTGTATGCATAAAATTCTGCTAGAGGAAGGTAGTAAGCCGACTGTTGAACAGTAGCGCAGACTGAATCCTATCATGAAGGAGGTGGTGAAGAAAGAAATTCTGAAATGGCTGGATGCAGGCATCATTTATCCTATTTCTGACAATTCATGGGTGAGCCCCGTACAATGTGTACCTAAGAAAGGAGGTATCACTGTGGTAGCAAATGAAAAGAATGAGCTCATCCCCACTCGAATAGTTACAGGATGGAGAGTATGCATGGATTATCGAAAATTGAACAAAGCCACAAGGAAGGATCACTTCCCTCTTCCGTTTATTGATCAGATGCTTGAAAGGTTGGCTGGTCATGAGTATTTTTGTCTTCTGGATGGCTATTCAGGGTATAATCAGATTTGTATTGCACCAGAGGATCAGGAAAAGACTACCTTCACTTGTCCATTTGGCACGTTTGCTTTTCGCAGAGTTTCGTTTGGGTTATGTGGCGCACCGGCCACTTTTCAGAGATGTATGATGGCTATATTCTCTGACATGATTGGAAATAATGTGGAAGTGTTCATGGGCGACTTCTCCGTCTTTGGACATTCATATGATGAATGTTTGAATAATCTTCGCGCCGTACTCAAAAGGTGCGTGGAAACTAATTTGGTGCTCAATTGGGAGAAATGTCATTTTATGGTGCGTGAAGGCATTATTCTTGGGCATAAGGTCTCTAACAAAGGTCTGGAGGTGGACAAGGCTAAGGTGGGAGTCATTGAAAATCTTCCACCACCTAATTCTGTGAAAGGAATCCGTAGTTTTCTTGGTTATGCGGGTTTTTATCGGCGATTCATCAAGGACTTTTCAAAGATATCTAAGTCGTTGTGCAATTTACTTGAGAAAGATGTGCCTTTCAAATTTGATGATGAATGTTTGGCGGCATTCGAGACTCTCAAGAAGAGTTTGATCACTGTACCAATTATTACAGCACCAGATTGGAAAGAACCGTTTGAGATGATGTATGATGCGAGTGATTATGCGGTAGGTGCAGTTCTGGGACAGCGCAAGAAAAATCTCTTCCATGTGGTCTACTATGCGAGTAAGACCTTAAATGGGGCCCAAATGAACTATACCACTACTGAGAAGGAGCTCTTGGCTATAGTCTTTGGTTTCGAGAAATTTCGATCTTATCTACTTGGTACTAAAGTAACAGTATTCACTGATCATGCGGCCATTCACTATCTGGTTTCCAAGAAGGACTCGAAGCCGAGACTCATTCGTTGGGTGCTTTTACTTCAGGAATTTGAGTTAGAGATCAAGGATAGAAAAGGTACTGAGAATCAAGTAGTTGACCATCTCTCTAGGTTGGAGAATCCCAATTCTACTTCACAAGATAGGACATTAATCAATGAATCTTTTCCGGATGAGCAGTTGTTTGCAGTTCAGGAGGAAGAACCATGGTTTGCAGATATTGTAAACTATCTCGTCAGCAATGTAATGCCTCCTAAATTGACCTCAGCTCAAAAGAAGAAGTTTCTGCATGAGGTGAAGTGGTATATGTGGGATGAACCATATTTGTTTAGACAGGGAGCTGACCAGATCATCAGGAGATGTATCCCGTTTTGTCAGACGGAGGGGATATTACGAGACTGCCACTCCACGGTTTATGGTGGACACTATGGTGGTGAGAAGACGGCAGCTCGTATTCTGCAAGCAGGTTTTTTCTGGCCTACTTTGTTTAAGGATGCTCATCAATTTGTTTTAAGGTGTGATCGTTGCCAAAGAGTGGGAAATTTGACGAGAAAGGATGAGATGCCGTTAAATGTGATGCTTGAAGTCGAGGTCTTTGATGTTTTGGGAATCGATTTCATGGGGCCTTTTGTCTCATCTTGCAATAATCAGTACATCTTGCTGGCAGTCGATTATGTCTCAAAATGGGTAAAAGTCAAAGCTTTACCGACAAATGATGCAAAGGCAGTGCTAAATTTTCTTCATAAGCAGATTTTCACAAGGTTTGGAACACCTCGGGTAATCATAAGTGATGAAGGGTCGCATTTCTGCAACCGTAAGTTCACTTCTATGATGCAGCGTTATAATCTGAATCATCGAGTGGCTACTGCCTATCATCCGCAAACAAATGGTCAAGCGGAAGTGTCTAACAGGGAGATCAAGCGCATTCTAGAGAAGGTTGTTTGTCCGTCAAGGAAGGATTGGTCTTTAAAGCTCGATGAAGCTGTTTGGGCTTACAGAACATCATACAAAACTCCACTTGGTATGTCCCCGTTTCAGTTGGTGTACGGTAAGGGATGTCATCTACCTGCGGAGCTTGAGCATAAGGCCTACTGGGCATTCAAAAAGTTGAACCTGGATTTAGATGCAGCTGGTAAGAAAAAAATGCTTCAGCTTAATGAACTTGATGAATTTCGACTTCAAGCGTACGAGAATAACAAAATGTATAAGGAAAAGGTGAAGAGGTGGCACGATAGGAAGCTCATCCTAAGTTATTCGTGCCGGGGCAACAAGTTCTCTTATTCAACTCTCGTCTCTGACTTTTTCCTGGGAAGTTGAAATCAAGGTGGTCTGGACCTTTTATTGTCAAAACTGTGTTTCCATATGGAGCGGTGGAAATTTTTGAGGATGATCCGGACCAAGCATTCAAGGTTAACGGTCAGCGTTTGAAGCACTACTATGGGGACATGGCAAACCGAGAAGTGGTTAGTGCCATTTTGTTGACTACTTGAGAAAGGTACGCAACGTCAAGCTAATGACGAAAAAGAAGCGTTGCGTGGGAGGCAACCCATGATTTGTTGTTACAGGAACCCTTAGAAGTTAATAACCTATCCAAAAACACAAAAAAATCAGAAAAACGGGGCTGAAATTTTTTTTTTCCAGTGACCCCCTGAGCGCCCGCTCAGCTTTGCTGAGCGACCGCTCAGTGGTCGGCTGAATGAAATTTTTTTAGTTCAGAAAAAAAAACAAAAAAAAATCAGAAAAAAATAAAACCCAACTTTAGCCCATAAACCCACGATTTGTTCCTACTACCCCATGATTTTACCCCTCAATCCCCAACCCTAATCTAATTTAACCTATTCCACACCCTATATATACATACACATATCCTACTTATCTCCCACAAACTTCCTACACTTAAACTCTCTCCCAAGCACCAAAACTCAGTTCTTAAACACTCTTATTCGAGATTCAATGGCACCCAAGAGAGCACGAACTATCGATAGCAGCAGCACAGTCCCTATTGCTGATTCATCAAGGGGTACTGTTGCAAGACCTCGGTTAACTGACAGAGCTGCGGAGGAGGAGTACACTAGGCTTTTGGGGAAGCCGATTCTGAAGAAGAGAGGGTTTTTACCATCGGGGAGGGATGGTGAGTTGCTACCCATGATTGCAGAGAAGGGGTGGATAGCTTTTTATGAGTCGCCCGAAGCAGTACCGATGAGCGTGGTTCGCGAGTTCTATGCGAACGCGAAGGCCGAAAAGAATGGGTTTTCTGTGGTCCGAGGGCTGACGGTTGATTATCACCCTGCGGTGATTCGCCGTATGATTGGGCAGCGAGAGAGGAAGCCCGAGGAGGAGAACTGGAATGAGAAGACTGTTGAGGATTTTGACTTGGAATTGATTTGTGCGACTCTCTATAGGCCGGGCACAGTTTGGACTTTCAAGACCGGCACTAATGAGTATCGTCACTTCCCGGCGATCGCTATAAACAGGTATGCCCGTGCATGGAATGCATTTATTTGTGCTAATATTTTTCCTTCTTCGCATGCACACGAGGTCACAGTTGAGAGAGCACAGTTGTTGTGGGGAATTCTTATTGAGGAGTACTATGTGGACCTTGGTAAGTTTATCTACCAAGGAATTATGAAGTTTTTGAGGGGAGCTAAGCATATAAACATCCCTTATGCATCCACGGTTACGAAGCTGTGCCGAGCAGTAGGAGTGAACTGGCCGACTCATGAGCAGTTGCAGTTGCCGGCAGCTCCGATTGATTCTGGGACTCTGAATGGGATGCAGGAGTGGACCGGTGGTGAGCACGAGGAGCATGGGCTGGGTTATCATCTTCCAGGAGGGCGTCCAGCACGAGGTGCTACTATGGCTAGGCCTGGGCGTGATGAGGCCGGTTCTTCGAGAGCTCAGGAGGGTGCTGGGATGGCCGATACCCAGTATAGGAGGCTTTCACGGCGGATGGATGCCATGTACGAGACGCAGAGCAGGTTTGCTCAGGAGCTCACCCTTGCGTTAGGGACTGCTTTTCGGGGCCTTGGAGCTGATATCCAGTGGCCAGTTTTTGGTAAGGACTCTGCATACCCGCCGTCTGATACTCCACCCACTGAGGGTGATGATGATGATGACTCCGAGTAGGTATACCATGTGTTCCTTTCTACTACCTTCACTGGGGACAGTGAAGATTTTAAGTTTGGGGGTGGTAGTTAAGGAATATTGTGTGTGTGTCATATAGCTGCATATTCATGATAGTTTAGTTTATATAGTTGCATAATTTATGCCATATAGTTTTTTTATATAGCTTTATTTGTTTATCATGTCATGTAGCTCATGCATTTACCATGATCCCTTTTGCGATGATTTATCGACTGAATTGTGATATTGATGCGAGTGTAGTGATAGCATTAAAGTGATATTAAGTCGTGTAGGTTGATATGCATGCTAGAAGCATTTGTAATTTCACTAAGTCTTAGAGAATGCGTAAGGGCTAGATTGTTGTTATGATTAGATTGTTTTCGAGGTTAATCTATTTATTATGCTTAGAATTCGATAATAGGTCCTTAGTGATAAAGGCATGAAAAAGAAAAAATTGGAGTAAAAAATGGAATTTGTTGCTAGTTGTGGCTAGGCGTCAAATGGCTAGTAGCCGGCTCGCATGTTGTGCGAGTAGTCTAGGGTTGAGCAAGATGGAGCGAAACGCAATTGCTTAGAAATTTTAATAAAGAAATAAAAAAAAATAATAATAATAAAGAAATAAAAAAATATATAATAATTTTGTGGTGTTTATGCATAATTGATTATGAGTGGGCTCTTTGGTATTCGAGTTATTAAGTTCTTAGGGGACTTTGTGCCTAGTGACCTAAGGCTTTTAGAGTCTGGGATCCGCTAACCTAACGCTCGTTACATGGATACCATTGTATAAGTCTTTTGTGGACCTCACTCATTGCACGGTCAAATAAGCATTTGTGTTGTGAATAAAAAGCATGATTCCGTAATAAGCTCCAGAATTCTTGTAGTGTTGTATGTCACTTTGTGCCTAGAATTTTTATTCTTTGTATAATCATGTGATTGCCTTGAGGATAGTCGAGTCATAATAATTGGTCTAGTTCCGAAGCATATATGTTAAGCATCTGCACACACCACGTTTCTGGCTGTATGTTCGTTTGCATGAGTTTATTGATCTTTAGTCCTCTAACTGCATTTGTTGAGATGTTGCAATTTGGTTGGTTCGTTCGTAGTAAGGGGGATCACTGCATTTTCATATAGATTGCATTCATGCATGTTTTTATTTGTTTTTGAGTCTGTGACGCTTAAGGACAAGCATCGATTTAAGTTTGGGGGTGTGATAAGTGGCATTTTATACCACTTAGAACATCTTAAAATGGCTTAAATTGGTGCATTGAAATCAAGTATTTTGTGTATTTGATGCGTTTTTCTAGTGTTTATGCATTTCAGGGTATTAGTTGCATTTCGGAGGAGTAATCATCAAGAATAAGCCTTGGCATGTGTTCATCATTGAGAGAGGGAAGAAATGGGCAGATTACGGCGAAGAAACGGAGCAAACTCAGGAATTTTCCAGAAGGGTCCTGAGCGCCCGCTCAGCAATGCTGAGCGGCCGCGCAGGAAGCTGAGCGCCCGCTCAGCTATGCTGAGCGGCCGCGCAGGGTCGAAAAAAAAGATAATTTATTTTAGGACTTCTATTTCTGTTTGGCTTCCACTTCTATGTAATCTGAGTTTTATGGGACTATTATATAAGTAGATTTGGAGACGTTTTCACGGGAGAGGATCGTGGTATTACGCAAGGAGCGAAGGAGATAAGGAAGAAGACCGTTTTAGTACACAGCAATGAAGAGGAAGTATATTTTCTTGTGATTCTCGTTCGTTGTAACGTTGGATGCTAGTTTTCTTACTTTGAACCTATTTACTCTTGTGACGTACTCTGATTTAATATAATTAGTTTAGTTATTATTTTCTTGTGTATGAATCCATGATGACGATAAGTGCTATTATGGGCTAATCGTGATCATGGAGTTGCAATGGATTTACTATGGAATTCTTTAGTTAATTGTTTAATACTTTAGTGTGTGATGATTGTATGATATCTAGTATTGGTTGTGCGTATTCGTCTTATGTGCGTCGCGAACATATAAGATAGGGTGTTAATCTCTTGTGAAGCGACGGTGGATCTTGAGATTTAGAACTTGTCATGCTAGCATAGGTTCATGTACGTTGTGCATGATTAGTGGGTAACTCTAACAGTTTTATTTGCCCTATGTAATCAAAAGGAATAACTTGTGCTTAAATCATTGTGTTGTCAATTTCTGTAGACATATAGGAACTCAACATAATTGATGACTATTTAACTTCTATCTTAATTGTGGATGTTTGGTAGAATGGTATTAGTACAATGAAAGTTGGCTTTTATCAGTTTCGTGTTATTCGATTAATATCATCACTGTCACATGCTAAAGGAAATAACAATGACTATTGAAGGAAGTAGTAATGAAGTTGTGATCTCATGAGTGTTTTATTATTGATAAATTGAAGTGTTAATTAAGTGATTAATTAAGTAGTTAATTGTAGTTAATATTTAGTCAACAATTCTAAGTGTTAGTGTCTTAACATTGAGAAGTAATCCTACATTGGTGAGTGAGTCTAATTAGACAATAAATTAGTTTGAGTCTCTGTAGGAACGAACTAGAAAGTATTCTATATTACTTGCGAACGCGTATACTTGCATGAATATTAGCATGTGTTTTCGCCCTAACAACTGCTAATGAGTGCCTACATGCATGTTTTCTGTCTCAAGTAGAACCTAAGAAAATTGATGAAGCTCTACTGGATCCTAGCTGGATATCTGCCATGCAGGAAGAGCTGAATCAGTTTGAAAGAAGCAAAGTCTGGAATTTAGTTCCTGCACCAAAGAATAGAAGCATTATTGGAACAAAATGGGTGTTCAAGAATAAAATGGATGAAAACGGTATAGTTACCAGAAACAAAGCAAGGTTGGTTGCAAAAGGCTAATCACAAGAAGAATGAATTGATTATGATGAAACTTCTGATCCAGTTGCAAGACTTGAAGCTATAAGAATTTTCCTAGCATTTGCTTCACATTCAAACTTTAAAGTGTATCAAATGGATGTCAAAAGTGCCTTTCTGAATGGTGAGCTAGAAGAAGAAGTTTATGTGCAACAGCCTCCTGGCTTTGAGGATCCAAAATTTCCAAATTTTTTGTACAAGTTACTCAAGGCTCTATATGGACTAAAACAGGCACCTAGAGCTTGGTATGACACACTATCAGATTTTCTACTGAAGTATGGTTTTACTAGAGGAACCATAGACAAGACTCTCTTCTACATAAAACATGGTGAAGATATTATCCTAGTTCAGATTTATATGGATGATATCATCTTTGGTTCTACTAATGAGAAGCTTTGCCAAAGATTCTCCAAGCTTATGCAAAGTGAACATGAAATGAGTATGATTAGGGAACTGAGGTACTTCCTTGGACTTCAAGTCAGTCAAAGGAGTGATGGTATGTTCATCAGCCAAACTAAATATGTCAAGGATCTATTGAAAAAGTTTGGAATGGTTGATTGTTCACCTACATCTACACCTATGTCTAATGCAACAAAGTTGGATGAAGATAAAAAGGGCAAGAGCGTAGATATCTCAAGCTATATAGGGATGATTGGATCATTGCTTTATTTAACAGCAAGTAGACCGGACAACATGTTTGCAACATGTCTATGTGCAAGATTTCAAGCCAATCTAAAAGAATCACATTTGATGGATGTAAAGAGGATTTTTATATACTTGAAGGGAACTCCAAACTTGGGATTATGGTATCCTAAGGGAACTGGTTTTGAAGCTGTTGGTTACACAGATACAGATTTTGCTGGATGCAGGGTTGACAGAAAGAGTACCAGTGGAAGCTGTTAATTTCTCGGACTAAGACTTGTATCTTGTTATAGTAAGAAACAACAATATGTATCAACTTCTACAGTTGAAGTTGAATACATAGCTGCAGGAAGTTGTTGTGCTCAAGTGCTTTGGATTAGAAATCAGCTAATGGATTATGGCCTAGTGTTACACAAAATTCCTATTAAGTGTGACAATACTAGTGCTATATCTATAGTAGCTAATCCAGTTAATCATTCTAGGACAAAGCACATTGATGTGAGATATCATTTCATCAGAGAACATGCTACAAATGGTACCATTGAGCTCATTTTTGTACCAACAAAAAAACAAGTAGCTGACATTTTTACTAAACCTTTGGATGGAGCAACTTTCACTAGACTTGTAAGTAAAATTGGAATGCTTAACTCTTCATCCTAAGGCAAAAACTCAGCTAATGTTTTGCAGCAGATTAATCTTCAGTACATCAAAATTAATTTGATTAAATTGGAAATTAACTGAAATATGAATTATAATTATTTCAAAAATCTCTGCATATTTGTTTTTCAAATTCAAATTCAACTTGGAATTTCTCAAATTCTAAATAAACTGCTCAATTGTTAATTTAAATTCTTAATATGTAAAATAACACAAGGCAGAATTACAAAAACCAAAAGTATATAGAGAACTGAGTTCTCGATAAGTAAAAATTGACTTCTCGACAAGTCATTTTAGGACTTCTCGAATGAGTCCTCGATAAGTCAATTTACTGACTTCTCGAGTAACTTCTCGATAGGCTTAAAAATGACTTATCAATAAGTCCTTGTACAGTTCTCTATTAGTGTTTATTCATAGAGTTCTCTACAAGTACAATTTTTGACTTATCAATAACTCAAAACTGAGATAATTTAAATTAACAAATTATTTTGGTAAAATACTTTTGGAAAATTCATTCTAATTTCATTTTAAATTAATTCAAATAAAAGTTGGAATTAATTTAGTCCACTTTTGGACAAACTAGGTATTTATTTGACATCTCGATAAGTCAATTTTGAGTTCTCTAAAGAGTAATTTAAAATGACTTCTCGACATGTACTTCATCTCTTAAAATGACTTCTCGATAGACAAACCCCAAATATCTATTTTTGAGTTCTCGACAAGTCATTTACTTTTACTATCAATACCTAGACTTCTCGATACATATTTTAACTTGGAATTTCTCAAAATTCTAAGCAAACTGAATATTTATTAATCCATATCCTAAATATATGAAGTTAATAAATAGCAGATCAAAAGAAGCAAAAAGTATGAAAAACTGAAATAATTTAATTCATAAATTATGTTCAGCAAAATACTTTTGACAGACTTTGTCTATTATTACTCAGACTTATTGACACATATACATGCTTATGTGCAATTTTTTTTAATATGAAATATGTTAGTCTAATGAAAGTAGACTAGTACATTATATGTGATGTTTTGAGAATGCTGATAATAGTTAAATTTATTTGACTATATGATAATTATGTGTTTTGAATTTATTCAAAATAATTCCTTATCAGTATTTGTTTTGATGAGTTAGCCAGTGGAATATTTTGCTGATAGGAAGGGTTACCTTTTGTGTAGGGGTACTTGTTTATTTGCATGGGGAATAGTTAACCTAGAAAGTGAACTAAGATTCTTGAGTACTTGCATGGGGAATAGTAACTAGAAAGTAAGTCACTTCTAACTGTCTAGATACTCGTAAAGTATGTTTGTGTGATTATTACACTTATTAACCGGGCAATTCAAGAGTCTCTTGGTTTCTTTTCTTCTTCTATAAATTCAAACCCTTCTCTCTTCATTATTCATCACTACTCTCTTTCTCAACAAACATCCTAACTTCAAAACTCACTTCTTGTTCATCTCTCTCCAATGGCTGCCCCGGTCTTCTACAAGCTTATCAATGGAGTTTATCAACCCGCTCTTCATTTGGCTAACAACCAAGTCTAATATGACTCTTTCGTACTACGTGTCCGCATCATGGGGATTGTTTGCAGCCCCTTTGATGTTCCCTTTGATGTTCTTGATGAACTCTCATGGGACGATCAGATAAACTTCCTATTTTTTGAGGGAGAAGTCTCTCTTGAGCAGGAGAGATGTGCCATGGTGGCTGAGCAACAACGCCTTGCTGCTATGGAGTTGCAAGAGAGAATCATTTCTCTTGCACACTCCATGTCCAGAGCAAACCAACGCTGGGCAAGGAGGATAGAAGTCGAGAAGAAGAAGCAGAAAGTAGAGTAGTTAGGATTAGGTTTCACTTGTTGAAATCTATATCTTCATGTACTATGTTTCTATTATTAATGAAAATTCTACTTATTCTCTATTTTTTTAATCCTGTTTGTGTCATGATTGTTATGTGTTATAACTCAATTAATTATTATCTTTTCTGCAATAATGTTTGCAACTAAATATCTTACACTGCATATGTCTAATTAAACTCCAAAATTTTATATATGTTTAGCAGTACAGGTCCAACACAATCTATTAGGCATTTGTGCTAAACTGCAGCTAATACATTTCAAAACCAAACTGTAGTTCACCTAGGCACAACAACACAAACACAAACTCAAACACAATGCCACTCAGGTGACTCTCGAAAGAAACCTGTTTTACAAAAGAACAGAAACTTCACAAAATGTTCTTCAGTTATTTTGTTGTTTGAGAAAAGAACCACCACAAATATGGGGAATTCATCAGTTTTCACTGAAGATCCCATGAATATCTCTAATGCACCTTCATGTGCAAAACAGTCTTCACGGACTGAAAGGTTTGAGGGTAGTACTCCTGAGGGGGAGCTATCTAAATCCTCTCAAACTCAATTGGAGGTTCCTCAAGAAGGAAAAACTCCCCTCATAACTCTAGTAGAAGCTGTCTTAGTAATCAAAGCTAGAAGTACAATTACCTATGATACTGTCATGAGAGAGGCAAGTATAGCACATTTAAGTGCCAGTGTGTTGCAAGACACACAAGGGTTTGAGGCTGGTGTACATGACAGTAACCCAGTCAAATCCCTTCCAATTCAATTGGAGGTCCCACTATAAGTGGAGGACAACACACTGTCAAAACCACAGGGCAATCTGTGAGTTAAACTGTGACCCTAGTCACAGGTGTTTCTGATGAACCATCCACCTCACAACCTCAAACTGGTATTCACTCTTCTGATGAAATTAGTATGATTAGACCTATATGGATTACCCCTAATCATATAATCACATACAACTCTTTTCAGCCACCTTTTATTTCTGTAAGTCAAATAACAATTTAGCCTTTCATGTGAGGATGAGAGAAAAGATTAAGAGAAAAACAGAAAATAAGAGAGGCAGGATCCTTCCTGGCAAAAGGAGAGGTAGATGAGTGTCTGGATTTAGTAATCCTTGTGAGGGAACTCTGACTCTTAACAGTCATGAGACTAGTGCAGTGAGTAGTTGTGAGACTACTTATTCAAAAGAACAGAGAGCTTAGGACTTTTGTTACTGATAGACTTCTTCTGCAGATCTAAGTAAAACTCTTATTCTACTTGATGAACTCATCACTACAGTTATCACTGAAGCTTGAAGTTGCAGATAGTGTTCTAAATGGATAATACAAAAGCTTGAACAATGTGCATCTAGCTGAATCTTTCTACCTAGAGATAATGTCAAAAAGGGGGAGAATATATCTATCAAAAATAGCTGGATGGATGTTGCCAGGCAATAATATCCTCTTCTTGATAGAGGGAGAGAAGAGTAAATCTAAAAATATCCTCTTCTTGATAGAGGGAGAGAAGAGTAAATATAAATGCAACTCACAAAATAAGACAAGATGGGGAGATTAACTTCTGCACTTCTGCATTTAGAGATTAACTTCTGCATTTAGTTAGAGTTTTGACATCATCTATCAGAACTTGTGCATAATTCCATAATGAACAAGTTGGGGGAGATTGTAATATATATGTGATGATGTCAAAGATCAATGAAGATAACAATATCATTAGTTACCCTGATCAAAGTATGAAGCAAGTCAAATGGACATCTGATCTAAGGAGATTAATGAACTGTTATATTTGGTAATCATCTAAGCTTGGGGCCAACCCTAAGTAAGTTGTATTGTTATCTTAATTTGTATTTTGTACTTGTAACATTTAAAGTTTGTAAAAATGTCAAAGGAGCAGACTAGAGTCTTTTTCTATAAACAATATCAAGCCTAAAAATTCTATCTGGAAGAAGATCAAGAAGATCATGTCTCGGAAGAATTATGAAGAAACTTGGAGTTGAATAAACCTGTTTTAGGAAAAGTACTCTAAGTCAAGATCTCTACAAGTCACAGATTTAATGTTAGAGAGAAGTCATTCGAGAACTCCAGAATGGCTTATCGAGAAGTCAGGAAAGCTACTAGGAACTCAGTGAGATATCGACAAGTCAAAAAGACATGAAGGTTGGAGATATCGACAAGTCATTTCTTCGCTAGAGAACTCAGAATTATCGACAAGTCTACATTCATTAGAGAACTCTGAGTTATTGATAAGTTTAAGTCTACTAGAGAACTTAGAGATATTGATAAGTCAAACTTCACTAGAGAACTCAGAGACATCGATAAGTTAAATTTTGACTAGAGAACTCTGAGATATCGATAAGTTAAATTTGACTAGAGAACTCTGAGATATCGACAAATCAAGAATCTACTAGTGAACTAAGAGTTATCGATAAGTCAAAGTGAAGATGTGAAGACCAGAGATCTCGACAAGCCTAAATTCTCTTATAGAGAACTGAAGACCTCTACAAGACAAACTAAGTATAGAGTACTAGAGATCTCGATAAGCCAATATACTTATCGAGATGTTAAGTGTTCTAAAGACCTAAACTAGAGATCTTGAGGTACAATCTCAAAGTACAAAGTTGTAGATCACTTCAATATCCAAGATAAATAATCAACAAACAATCCAATAGCTGGATTGACAAGTCTACAAAAAGCAACATAAAAAATGTGCAAGATCAATGGTAAAGATTAACTGACAGAGGAAGATCAAAGTGAACACGGGATGCTAAAGATATGCTAAGCCAGAAATGGAAGATCTACTTTTGTATAAATAGAAATGACAAGTGACAGTTTAGAAAAGCTAATAGCATGTCTTATTACACACTGTGTAAACCAGCAATTAACTAATTTATAAAGTTAACACTGGTCCTTAGTCAGTTGTAACAATTTAGATCAAATTTCTTGTAACACTCTCAAGGAGAAGCTAAGCTCTTTATCAATAAAGAGCCTAGAAATTTTGTAGCAAAACAGTCTTAATTTTAATATACAATTAAGTGAGCTTTGAAGATTTGTGTTCTTTATTTTCTGCAAGCTTAAATTCTGCATGAACACATTTAATTACAAGATTTAGTTTACTTTGTTCAACCATAAACATTCAAGAAAAGAACAAAAACATTAAAACACATTCAACCCCCCTATGTGTTATTCATTTCCTGACAAAGGCAAACCAAGGACATCTGTTTGATGGTTCTAGTGCCTTAGTTGTTATAGACTATAAATCAAGTGAAGATGAACAAGATGCTCAAGCTCCAGTAATTCATGTTGTGGAGAAAAAGAACAAAGGACCTCAGAAACAAGTTATTTTAAAGCTAGAGGAAGATGAATTCTACACCCTTAGTGAGCTAGATGAAATGGAACAATCCGTGGCTTACTTGGCTAGAAAATTTTCTAAAATAAGGGTCAAAAAGCCAAGGTTTTTCAAGAACAAGGGACACACTTCCAACAACAACAGTTGGGAACCAAAAGCTCAGTATAACTCAGCTAGAAAAGGTGGCTACAAAACTGGATTTGTTGACATATCAAAGATAAGGTGCTTCAACTGTGATTAGTTGGGTCACTTTGCTATTGAGTGCAGGAAGCCAAAGAAAGTGAAGAAGGATAAAGCCTATTTAGGAATGGAGGCAAAGTATGAAGCTCTCTTAAAGAAAAAACAATGAAAGTCTTGAAAGGAATATGTCCTAAGTCCAATCATGTATTAGGATTTAGGAATAACTCTTTATGTAATCTGTTTTGATTTCATTGATTTTAATAAAAGACTTGTTTTGTTTTTATTACGGGCTCTATCTATTTAAGTGTTTAAATAAGATATACCATAGTTTAGAGTTAAGCTTTTTATGGATTATGATGAGATCATAATAGTGACACCTAAAAAGATGATAACTCTAAACTTAAATAGTTCCTGGTCATAGGATTACTAACTTGTAATTAATAATCCGCAAAGATCGGTACATACTATGCTTGCTTCATTATGAAGGATGTCTGTTCTCATAGACATTTGTGTGGTGACACTATAGCTAGTATGTAGGTGCTTATTATGGAATAAGTTCACTGAACATGACTCGCCCAGCTGAACAACTGATGGAGTTCACTCACGTGTCAGCAGTTGTTCACATAGTGATAGTTGTACAAGTATCCTTAGACTTGAGGTCATCATAGTCATCTTGTGTACACTGAACTATGCTTTGGTTTAGTTCTTAGTCTCCAGGGATAATTATTAGGGCTCTAATGGGTATAGGAATTTGTACACGAAGATAGTGTATGATCAATAAAGGATCTACCTCTTCCAGTGAAGGAAGCGAATGTTCAAGGCTGATCCACTTATGCTAGTTCGGGAATCTCTGGCCAGAGTAAATGAAATTAGAAAGGAGTTTCTAATTTGCATAGAACTAAGCATAGTAAATGGTAAGCAAGTGATTGAATTAGATAGGCTTGACACAAGATCCATGCCTTGTATTTAATCGGGACATTGTAGGGTAGAAGGAGTTTATTGTACGGTAACTATTTACTGAATAGGTTCTTGGTATTCTAAGCAGTGAATTTATATTATCCGGATAGTCGCGATATGCTGAGAAGTATCCCTCACGATGTAGAATAAATGTGATTAATTAATTAATCATATTTAATAAATTAGAGAATTTATATAAATAATGATAAAATAGTTTTATTATTATTTATTTCTACTACCGGCTTAATATTGAACCTACAGGGTCACACCATAAAAAAAGAATGATTTAATGGTGGAGGAATTAACTAATAATGGCTAATAATTATTTATTTATGAAATAAATAATTAATTAGAAAATTTAATAATTGATTAAATGAGATTTAATTGATTATAAATTAATTAAGAAAAGTTCTTAATATTATTAATTAAAGGATTTAATTCTTGGAAATTAAATCAAGAGAGAGAATTATTTCTAAAGTGTTTAGAAAAAGGATTAATAATTAAAAGGTGTTTTAATTATTAATGAGAATAATAAATGGGATAATAATAATATTATTTATGGGAAAATTTCAGCTGAAAATTTTGCCTATAAATATACTATTATAGACCCTATTTTATTCGAACCCCAAAAACCCAAAAAGTTTGGAAAACCCAATTCTCTCCACCTCCTTCCTCCTCCTTAACATCGTTTTCTTGGTGGATACCGGTGGAGTGCTTCACACTTGAGGAGCAACTGCTAAGGATCTCTGATCGTTGTCTCCGAATTATTTTAAAGGTTAGATTCGATCCCTACGTTTTTACCACGATTTATATGCTTTTATCTGGATTTTATATGTGTAAAAGTGTTTTGCCATGCCTCCGCTGCGATTAAAATCCACCAATGGTTTCAGAGCATAGGTTGTATGCATATAGATCTGTGGTAAAAATTTCAGAATTTTATGTGCTTGTATGAATTAATTATGATTTTTACAAGTTATATCATGGATTAATTTTGTCTGATGAGAAATCGTTTCTCAGAATAATTTTGAATGTTGATCTGGGTTCTACAAGTGTTGTAGATTGTCTGGGTATTTTTTTTATAATTTTAGGATGTATAAATTTTTTATTATGAATTTTTGAAGTTCTTACAATTAAATTCGTAATTAAATAAATCATATATATATAAATATAAATTGTTTGTAAGTATGTATATATATCTGTACTACATCTGTGTGTTGTCTGTTGATGCTGTTGGCACGGAGAAAGAAAGAAACAGAGAATGTCAGTACGGCGGCACAACAACCGAGGAGGAAAGCGGCGGCTGCTGAAAAAGAAAAAAAATAGGGGTGTCGCGCATTCCGGGAATGCGTTACACCCTGTGGCGCATTCACGGAATGCGTTACACCTTTTAATTGGTTAAAAGGGTTGTAACGCATCACCGGAATGCGTTACATGGCTTGTAACGCGTTCCTGTAATGCGTTACAGCCCGACTGTCCATATTAAAATTGATTTTCTGGGAGTTTCGTAACTCCGTTTTGGGCGTGCAATATACCGTTGGATTCGTTTTTCCGAGACGGATCTAATGGAGTGATCAATTTTAGTTTATATAAAAGTTTTGAACTGTTTATATTTCCATGAAGTGTTTTAAAGCTGTGTTTGACTGTTTTAATTGCTTTTAAATGCTTCATGTGATACATAGAGATGTATAATGCTTAGACTAATGTGATAGATGATGTAACATGCCGACCTTGATGTTTATTCATGTTTATATATGTGATATATGCTTAGTTTATCATGTGATGATAGATTTAGGTGAACTTAAATGAACATAAGGCGTTTGTTAGACAACCTAGTATAGTGAAATTGTTTCATAACCTTAATAACAATATTATGAATACAATCATGAGATTCTTGTGTTTATGAAACATTTAATTGAATATGAATTTTCGATATGAGAGAAAGGATGATTCTGTCAACAATAGATTTCTATCTGTAAGAAAGGGTTATTAAGTGACGCCTCTTGACAATGCTCCACCCGATCTGGGAATCATCTGATTATTGATTATTGATTTGAAATATTTAATTTAAAAGGAAGAATCTCTTTATAATATGATTATGATTGTAACGTAATATAATCCCTCTAAAATTAAATAATATCAAGTAGTAATTGGCCAATGACACAACGGGCTTGTGTCGGTCATAACCTTCCAACATGATAGAAAAGTAGTTCTTATTTTTGAATCATTGTCGGTTCATGCTACAACCGAGGGCTTTGATTTCGAAATAAGAAATACTTGTCTATTACATAGAGATGTGTACATTGAATAAGAATCTAAAGGTCGGTACGTGCTACAGCCGTGGGCCTTTGGGGACTGATTCAACTGTACGAAATGTTGGGTTAGACTTGACTTAGAATATTAAGTTTGTCGTGCCACAGCCGAGACTCAATTATTCAAGAGGCTAAAGTTTGATTAGGGAATAACATAAGATGTAATTGATAAGAGTTGTCTGCCTATTGAACATTACATGGCGGTTCGTGCTACAGCCGAGGTTGTGTAATGGAATGTAGGATCCCTATTCCCACTAGCATTATGAATGCTTAATTTTTCACGTAGGGGGTTGAATAAATTAGATAAACTAGTGGGAGCCACTTATGAATAAAGACCCGATTCATATAGTATTTTGAAATGAAATCGAATATTTGCTAAGTGTTGTTATGTGTTTATCATTTACAGATTTACTTTGTACATTATGTCTTCTGCACTATCAGTCAGGAGCATACTAGATGCTCACAAATTGACTGGTCCTAATTATGCTGACTGGCTTCAAAACTTGAGAATTGTTCTCAGGATTGAGAAGCTGGAATACGTGATTGACTCACCTAAGCCTACTGAACCTGCTAGTGATGCACATAATGATGAACATGTTGTGTATCATAAATTGTTAGATGATGCAAATGTTGCTCAATGCATCATGCTAGCTTCCATGAACATTGAGCTACAGAAGCAACATGAGCATATGGATGCTCATACTATCCTCATGCATCTACAAGAGTTGTATGATGTGGCAGGGAGGACAGCTCGATATGAGATATCGAAGGAGTTGTTCGGTTGTAGGATGTCTGAGGGATCATCTGTGAATGACCATGTATTGAAGATGATCAATTTGATTGAACGTCTTGGACAACTTGGTTTTGCCATGGATGGGGAGCTGAGCCAAGACTTGGTCTTGCAATCGATTCCGAGTTCGTTCTCGCAGTTTGTTGTGAACTTTCACATGAATAAGTTGGATGTCAGCCTGCCTGAACTCCACAACATGTTGAAGACTGCGGAATCAAATTTTCCCCCTAAGAAGAGTTCTGTTCTTCTAATTGGTGAAGGTTCCAATCCTAAGAAAAGGAAGAGGAACCCTTCCAAGAAGAAGAAAGTAGGTGAAGAAAAGCCGATTCCACCAAAAGCTGAAGACCCCAAGAGCAAAGTTGTTTGCTTTCACTGTAACAAGGTGGGGCACTGGAAGAGGAACTGCAAGGTTTACCTTGCAGAATTGAAGAAGAAGAAGGGTAGTGAGACTACCACTTCTGATTCAGGTATGTTCATGATAGAAGTGAATATGTCATTAAATCAAATTTCTACTTGGGTATTAGATACCGCCTGTGGTTCTCAAATCTGCAATTTGTTGCAGGGACCAAGGAGAAGTAGGACTCTTGAGGAAGATGAGGTGATTCTACTGATGGGAAATGGAGCAAAAGTTGCTGCTGAAGATGTAGAATCATTTCATTTACATATGCCTACGGGCAAGACTATTGTTTTAAATAATTGTTATTTTGTTCCCTCGATTGTGAGGAATATTATTCCCATGTTAGACTTGGCTGGATTTTCATTTATTATTGAGAATAATGAATGTTCTATTCTTAGAGATAATATTCTTTATGGACGTGGTACTTTAAATAATGGTCTGTATATATGTGACATAATTTACTTTAGATTGAACAAACTAATAAAAGAAAAGGGATGATGAAAATCTCACTTTATAGTGGCACTGCAGTCTCCATTTAGTAGACATGGAGAGAGGGCTGCAAATTTGCTAGGAATGGTACACACAGATGTATGTGGACCAATGTCTACGCAAGCCATGGGTGGATTTTCATACTTATTACTTTCATAGATGATAGATCTAGATTCGGATATGTGTTTGATGAAACACAAGTCTGAAGCCTTTAAAAAGTTCAAAGAGTATAAGTATAAAGTGGAGAAACAAACCAAACATAGTATTATAATTCTTCGATTAGATCGAGGTGGTGAATACTTTAATGGAGTGTTTCTAGATTATCTCAAAGTAAATGGTATAGTCTCCTAGTGGACTCCTCCAGATTGGTATCTGAAAGGAGAAATCGAACTTTGTTAGACATAGTTCGGTCCATGATGAGCTATGAGAATCTTCCAGTATTCCTATGGGGTTATGCATTGGAAACCTCAGCATATTTACTGAATAAGGTGCCTTCCAAATCTGTTCCTCAAACTCCGTATGAGATATGGAAAGAAAGGAAACCGAGTCTTAAACATGTTAAGATTTGGGGATGTCCAGCTTATGTTAAGTAAGTTGACCCAGATAAGCTAGAATATCGATCCGTAAAATGTAGTTTTGTGGGATATCCTAAAGAGACTTTAGGGTATTACTTTTACACCGATCATCGGGTGTTTGTCTCCAGACATGCTACCTTCTTGGAAAAGGAGTTTATCCTTGAAGCACAAACTACTACGGATCAAGTGGAAATACCTGTTCTAACTGAACAACCTTTTGTGGAACAGCCCATTCATAGATCAGGGAGAGTGTCTCGCCAACCTGAGAGGTAATATGGCCTTGTCATTGAGAATGACAATGAGTTGTCAATCATTTGATGATGACGACCCTGTGACCTATAATGAGGCTATCAGTAGTGTTGACTCATAGAAATGGCATAGTGCCATGAAATCCAGAATGAAATCTATGTATACGGGATACGTAAGAATGATTAGAGCAGATGGCCAGGTGGAGACCTTTAAGGCCAGGCTTTTGGCAAAAGGATTCAAACAAAGGCAATGGATTGACTTTGATGAAACCTTTTACCTGTAGCCCTGTTAAAATCAGTTCGGATTTTGCTTGCGATTGCTGCTTACTATGACTATGAGATCTGGCAATTAGCCAGATGGTTTTCTTTCCAAGGGAAATGAAAGCCTAGTGTGTAAGCTGCTGTGAACCATATGTGGTTTAAAGCAAGCTTCTCGTAGATGGAATATCCGTTTTGATGAGACAATCAAAGAGTTTAATTTTATCAAAAACGCAGATGAACCATGCGTCTACAAAAGGGTTAGTGGGAGCGCGGTAACATTTATTGTATTGAATTGAATTAGAGTTGACACACATAACAACATAGCAGATCCACTCACAAAGCTACTTTATGAAAGTCACTTTGATCGTCATAAAGACAAGATGGGTATTAGATACCAGAGTGATTGGCTTTAGTACAAGTGGGAGATTGAAAGGAATATGTCCTAAGTCCAATCATGTATTAGGATTTAGGAATAACTCTTTATGTAATCTGTTTTGATTTTATTGATTTTAATAAAAGACTTGTTTTGTTTTTATTACGGGCTCTATCTATTTAAGTGTTTAAATAAGATATACCATAGTTTATAGTAAAGCTTTTTATGGATTATGATGAGATCATAATAGTGAGACCTAAAAAGATGATAACTCTAAACTTAAATAGTTCCTGGTCATAGGATTACTAACTGGTAATTAATAATCTGCAAAGATCGGTACATACTATGCTTGCTTCATTATGAAGGATGTCTGTTCTCATAGACATTTGTGTGGTGACACTATAGCTAGTATGTAGGTGCTTATTATGGAATAAGTTCACTGAACATGACTCGCCCAGCTGAACAACTGATGGAGTTCACTCACGTGTCAGCAGTTGTTCACATAGTGATAGTTGTACAAGTATCCTTAGACTTGAGGTCATCATAGTCATCTTGTGTACACTGAACTATGCTTTGGTTTAGTTCTTAGTCTCCAGGGACAATTATTAGGGCTCTACTGGGTATACGAATTTGTACACGAAGATAGTGTATGATCAATAAGGGATCTACCCCTTCCAGTGAAGGAAGCGAATGTTCAAGGCTGATCCACTTATGCTAGTTCAGGAATCTCTGACCAGAGTAAATGAAATTAGAAAGGAGTTTCTAATTTGCATAGAACTAAGCATAGTAAATGGTAAGCAAGTGATTGAATTAGATAGGCTTGACACAAGATCCATGCCTTGTATTTAATCGGGACATTGTAGGGTAGAAGGAGTTTATTGTACGGTAACTATTCACTGAATAGGTTCTTAGTATTCTAAGCAGTGAATTCATATTATCCGGATAGTCGTGATATGCTGAGAAGTATCCCTCACGATGTAGAATAAATGTGATTAATTAATTAATCATATTTAATAAATTAGAGAATTTATATAAATAATGATAAAATAGTTTTATTATTATTTATTTCTACTACCGGCTTAATATTGAACCTACAGGGTCACACCATAAAAAGAGAATGATTTAATAGTGGAGGAATTAATTAATAATGGCTAATAATTATTCATTTATGAAATAAATAATTAATTGGAAAATTTAATAATTGATTAAATGAGATTTAATTGATTATAAATTAATTAAGAAAAGTTCTTAATATTATTAATTAAAGGATTTAATTTTTGGAAATTAAATCAAGATAGAGAATTATTTCTAAAGTGTTTAGAAAAAGGATTAATAATTAAAAGGTGTTTTAATTATTAATGAGAATAATAAATGGGATAATAATAATATTATTTATGGGAAAATTTCAGCTGAAAATTTTGCCTATAAATATACTATTATAGACCCTATTTTATTCGAACCCCAAAAACCCAAAAAGTTTGGAAAACCCAATTCTCTCCACCTCCTTCCTCCTCCTTAACATCGTTTTCTTGGTGGATACCGGTGGAGTGCTTCACACTTGAGGAGCAACTACTAAGGATCTCTGATCGTTGTCTCCGAATTATTTTAAAGGTTAGATTCGATCCCTACGTTTTTACCACGATTTATATGCTTTTATTTGGATTTTATATGTGTAAAAGTGTTTTGCCATGCCTCCGCTGCGATTAAAATCCAACAAGTCTTACATAGATGAAGGCAAGAGTTGGGATGATACTGATGAACAAGATGAGAATGAAGAGTTTGGAAACTATACACTTATGAATCTTTAGCAAGGAGAATCATCCTCATCAAAATCAGAGGTACCAACTCTAACCACTATTGATTTAGATGCAAGTCAATATAAAGAAACTGTTGAAAAGATGAGTGGAGAGATATTTGATATCCGTACAAGTATGGTGGCAGCTATTGAGGAAGTGAGTAGGCTATCATAGATAAATGAAAAGCTTGAGAATAAGAAGCAAGATTTGGAACTGCAACTTATAGAGCTTGAAATTGTCAAGCAAATTGAATATTTGAAGAACAAGCTTAAGTGTGCAAGTGAAATAGAAGCCGTGTTGAGGGAAAAGTTGGAAAAGAATGAGGTGAAGCTGAAGTCTTTCAAAAATGCATCTCAGTTGGTTGGACAGTACCATGAGAAAATCAAACCATGTGCTAATATAGCTATTGGTTTGGACTATGATGCCTTGAACAACAATAAAAAAAGTGAAGGTGACAAAGGAAAAGTAATTACAAATCAAGATATCCCAGTTATGCTGAGAAAAGTTGATGCACCTTTGTTCAAGGCATGTGAAGTCAATTTCAGGAAGTTGAGTTGGTCATCAAGCAAGAGCTTTCAGATGAAGCCAATGAGAAGAAATGCACAGAAACAACTCCAACTCCTAAAACTGAAAAGAAGCCCATGGTAGATCAGGTTTTTAAGAAGCGAATTAAGGAAATCAAGACTGAGAATGCAGGAAAGAAAAAGAAGAACATGAATGGGAAAATTGGAGTGAACAAAAGCAATAACTTTGCATTTATTACAGATGCTCCCAGAAAATAATGTCAAAAGTGTGGCTCTACAAGTCATCTAAATCACCTTTGTAAAAAGGCTGTTAGTGAGCCAAAAGTGGGAGCATACAAGTACAATGAAGCAAAGGTTGAAGATCCCTATTCCTTCAGTGACAGGATTGATTGCATTCCTTATAATATGAAAGTGATGAAAAGTTGTTATAGACCGAGGGTGGATCTTAAAGAAATTAAATTTGGATCTATAACTAAAAATGAAGATGCAAATTAGTCACTGCACAATGTTCTTTCTAAATCATCAAATTCTACTTCTGCAAATTCTTTTAACAATGAGAAAGTACCAAACACTACTTCGGTAGCTAAACACACTTAATCCTCATTGTGTGCAGGGAAAAATGAAAAAAGTCATATGGATCATAGACAGTGGATGCTCCAGGCATATGACAGGTGATAAGGCCCTGTTATCACAATTTGAGGAGATGGTTGGCCCATTAGTGACTTTTGGAGACAACAGTAAGGATTCACAATGGGATATGGCAAGTTAGTTTCTGGAAATGTTGTCATTGAAAATATAGCACTGGTAGCTGGTCTTAAGGTGAATCTTGTGAGTGTCAGTCAATTCACATATAGAGGATTTAGCAAGCTATGGCACAAGAAGCTCTCTCACCTGAATTACAAAGCTATCAATACTTTGGTTAAAAAGGAGTTAATGAGAGACATGCCAAATCTGGAGTTTGATCAAGATGAAGTTTATGAGGCTTGTCAAAAAGGCAAAATGAAAAGGTCTAGTCACAAAAGCAAAGTTGTGAACTCCATAAGTGCACATTTGTAACTTATTCGTATGGACATGTTTGGACCAGTTAATGTCTTATCAATTGCAAGGAAGAACTATGCACTTGTGATGGTGGATTACTACTCAAGGTACAAATGGATAGATTTTATGCATTCTAAGGATGAAAATCCATACATCATTATTGAACACATCAAGAAGATTGAGAAGCAGGCTAAAGGTCAAAATTGTGTGAAGAGATTGAGGAGTGATAATGGCATAAAATTCAGAAATGCAATCTTAACTGAATTTTGCAAAGACAAGGGTATTGTTCAAGAGTTTTCAGTGGCAAAGACACCTCGGCATAATGGGGTAGTTGAAAGGAAGAATAGAACTTTGGTTGAGGCTGCTAGGACAATGATGCAAGATGCCAATTTGCCAACAAGTTTTTGGGAAGAAGATGTCAACATTGAATGCTACACTCAAAATAAATACCTCATCAACAAAAATCTTGGTAAATCACCATACCCAATCTTATCAAAAAGAAAGCCTAATGTGAAGCATCCTCATGTGTTTGGAAGCAAGTGTTATGTTCTAAAAGACAACTTTGAATATGTGAGAAAATTTAACTCTAAAGTTTTTGAAGCAATTTTTCTAGGATATTCATTTGGAAATAACTGCCTACAAAGTCTTTGTGATTGAAAAAAAGAAAATTATGGAAAGCACAAATATGACTTTTGATGATGACAAGTGTCCAGGCTTGGAATGCCTTAATGAAAATGAAGCTGAAGCCCTTAAGTTTGAAAATCTCCACATTGATAGTGATTCTGAAGATGAAGCTGAGATCAACACAAGCAACAGAATGAATGAAGAGTAAATTGAGCAAGTGAATCATGAAAATGTAATCTCATCTCAAACACATGAATTTGATAGCATAAACTCAGGGGTGAAAGAGGAGAAAGTTCTGCAAGTCATGCCAATGGTGAAGAAATTGCATAAAATTCAAGTTGACAAACTCACACTAGAAAATGGGATAGGAGTCACATAAGAGAAGCAATTATTGGTGATCCAAATGTTGGAGTGAGGATTAGAAGTGCAACTGCTAATGAATGTCTACATGCATGCTTTCTTTCACAAATCGAGTCTAAGAAAACTGAGGAAGCTCTACGTGATCCTAACTAGATATCTGTTATGCAAGAAGAGCTAAATCAGTTTGAAAGAAATAAATTTTTCGAAGTTGGTTCCTGCACCAAAGAATAGAAGTATAATTGGAACAAAGTGGGTGTACAGGAACAAAATGGATGAAAATGGTATTGTAACAAGAAACAAAGCAAGGTTGGCTACAAAGGGCTACTCATAAGAAGAAGGAATTGATTATGATGAAACTTTTGCTTCAGTTGCAAGACTTGAAGCAATAAGGATCATTCTTTCATTTTCCGTACACTCAAACTTTAAAGTGTATCAAATGGATGTAAAGAGTGCATTCCTAAATGGTGAGTTGAAAGAAGAGGTTTATGTGCAACAACCACTTGGATTTGAAGATCCAGAGTTTCCAGATTTTGTTTACCAACTTCTCAAGACTCTCTATGGATTAAAGCAAGCCCCTAGAGCTTGATATGATACATTGTCAGAATTTTTGCTTAAACATGGATTCACTAGAGGAACAATTGACAAGACTCTATTCTACAAGCAGCATGGTGGTGATATGATCCTACTTCAAATCTATGTGGATGATATCATTTTTGGTTCTATTAATGAAAAACTATGTCAAAGATTCTCAAGACTCATACAGAGTGAATATGAAATGAGCATGATGGGAGAATTAAGTTACTTTCTTGGACTTCAAGTCAGTCAAAGAAGCGAGGGAATCTTCATCAGCCAAACCAAGTATGTTAAAGATTTATTGAAGAAGTTTGGAATGGTTGATTATTTATCTGCATCAACACCTATGTCTACAGGTACAAACACTACACCATAGATGACCTATGACAACCCCTTTAGGAGTAATGTTACTCTGATATGTTGGCTTAGCTATACTTTTCTTGGCCTACTACAACATTATGTTTTAGTGTTACCTTAGCTAAAAATGCAGTGTTACCGTGTTTAAATTTGCAACATTGATGGATAAGTGTTACCTTAGAGTATTATAAAGATAAATATAATCATTTTAAAGGAAAAAATAATAATTTTACAAGATTTTGGTGATACAAGAATTTAATAAATACTATATATGGTGATTTGTTAATTTTATACAAAAAATTATTTATTTTTAAATGAATACGAATCTTGAATATAATAAAATTTTAAAAGTACAAAATAAATTTATTTTTTTGGTAATTATACATGAAAAATAAAAATAGTATAAATTTCTCCTCAATTTGTAATGTAAGCATTGATATTTGAAAATAAAAAAAAATTAAAATTTAAATATACAAATTTACAAGAATAATAAAGTACATAAATATATTTAATTTTCTATTAAATAATAGTTACTTATATATTATTTATATTACAACAATAAAAAGAATACCTCAAAAATTTTGAACCCAAACAAGGTGCATTATTTTCGGATAAGCGGGAAATAAACCGCCCAAATTTTTGGGTCATTTCAATATCTCTCAAACTATATTATTTCATTCTCTCCTGCTACTCTCTTTTTCTCTCTTTCTCTCTCTTTGATCTTTCTCCAACTCTATGTAAATTTCTCTCTCTCACCTGTAAATTTTGTTCCTCAAATTAGGATGTTGCCGTTTGGGTAAAGGGTTTGAAGAGGCTTTTGATTACAGTTTTTCAAATCAAAATTAGGGTTCAGGTAAATTAGGATTTTTTTTTGTTTTATTTCAATTGACTCAATTTCATCACTTAAGCTTCAACTAATAAATGTCTTTCTTTAATTTCAGGGCATCTTCGCTTTTGATTTTAGATTTTGAGTATGATTTTGGAGTTAAATTCGGTTCAATTGTAGTTTGAATAAAAGATTTGGATTTTGAGCTTCCTTTTAGAGTTTCAATTTATGGTGACAAAGAGAGAACCGGAGCTTGGAATCTTAAGAATAGAGAGTGTAACAGCGCTCTCTGTAGGTTGTGGATTTTGGGTACTCTCTCTCCTCCCCTCCCCCCTCTCTCATTTATGTGTTTATGACACTCTTTTCTGAAGTTCTCTTAATGGGTTTGTTACGGAAGATAAACATGTATTTGATTTTTTGATGTTTTATGTGGTTAATTATATGTTTAATTTAATACCTAATATGTTGATATATTTCTGGAATAGATAAGTAAATAGTTGTTTGATGGTTTTGTAAAGGTTCCGGATGTGAAACTGCCAAACACAAGTCTCTCTATACCTAATTCGGTGATTGTTCTTGATGGATCTGAGGAGAGTGCATATTAGTGGGTATGTTTGCTTAATTTTTACCTTATGCAGATTACAATTATCT
Organism: Apium graveolens; assembly: GCF_009905375.1. Taxonomy (NCBI): domain Eukaryota; kingdom Viridiplantae; phylum Streptophyta; class Magnoliopsida; order Apiales; family Apiaceae; genus Apium; species Apium graveolens. The sequence continues at coordinate 192,148,620 of NC_133651.1, forward strand.
GCATCTTGAACTGACTAGATGATAGAATTAAGTTGTTTTAATTGGAGGGGAAAGGTAGAAAACTAGTCATAATATTGCCTGTACATGCCAGAAAATGCATTTCCATTTTTATTTTAGACTCCTCATTTGCGGAGGAATATCAAGACTTAAATTCGAGGCTGAAGCAACCAACATAATTGGAAAGAACGAGTTAGATTTATGTTTATTTACTTTTATCCAATTAGCTAAAACCACCAATGACTTCTCGTTGAACAATAAGCTTTGACAAGGAGGATTTGGACCTGTTTACAAGGTTAAAACACATAGATGCGGACCTGTTTACAAGGTTAAAACACATAGATGCGAGTACTTTATAATTCATATTATTTCCTGAATCTAATAGTTTCCAGCCGCAAATCATTTGTTGGTCATGTGTTTACTTGGCTTTCCATAATCATTTTATATGCCCTTATATATATGGTTGATTTTTAGTTTGTGATTATATTTTAATGGAACACAGAGATAGCAAAAGTGGAAGGGACATACTGAATTACTATGAGGTTGTTAATATAGAGATGCCTTACATAAAGTAGGAAGAAAAAGCTGAGGTGGGTTTATCGCTGCTGAAGCTGAGGTGCCTTACATAAATTGTAATATGTACATATTTGTTACACTAGCTAAAATAAATGTTGCACTAGCATATAATGATCTTTCCTAAGCCTGTGGATTTCAAACTAGAAATTTGCTCTGTTGCCAATGGAGCGTCAAAGAAGGAAATTGGCCGAGCAAAGGAATACATAGTGAAGCAACTTGAGCTGGAAAAGGGTCGGTCAGTGTAGATGGGAACAATACATGCTGGGGATTTTATGGTGAGCTTCCTTTAAAATAAGTTTTGGTATCTGGCTGGTCACAATATTCGTCTGTCACCTTCATGGTTTTATAATGGAGTTTTATTGGTTCTTGCCCTGCTTCAATTGACATGCTTCTGTTCTGCAGAGGAGGTTTTGCTCAAATCTTGGTATGAGAAATCAAACTGTTAAAGCAGCCCAAGAAGCAGTTCAAAAGTCTGAAGAATTTGATATAAGGTAGATTCTTTTTTATGTTGTAAGCTTGTTTCAGGCATTTACTTAATCAATATTTTAGTCAATCATCAAGTGTTCTGTGATGTGTAATTGATTATCCATATGATATTGCAGCAAGATTCTGGAACTCGGTTGTAGACTATTTTCAAATTGGGGGGGGTGTAATATAGCCAGGACATACTAATAGCAGGGACAACAGTTTTTTGACTTGACACAGTTATACTTCATAATAGAAAAGTAGGCGTAGTGTCAAGTATTAACAAGTATAGTGATATTGACGGGTTAAAGGCTGTAAACTAAAAAGTAGTGAACCCATACAATGACAATCTATGACATGGCAATCATATAATGAATTAATCTTTAAATGCAAGTGAAGTGAACAAGACATGTTTAATAGATATAATTGGATACAAGTTTTAAATGGGGATATACTAGAAACTACTTTGACTAGGAACTCAAATATATCAAGGTGAGCTATCTGTCTTTGTGATCAATCACAGTTTCATTCATTTTCTAACATCTCTTTAGCAAACAATCTGCTCCAGTATTTGTTCGAGAAATTATTGTTGCTGTTTGTTTTTTGTTTATTTCTGGAGATATACCTTCCTGAAAACATATGGCAAGCAAATGCAGGTCAAGTCTATTCATTCTTTACCTAGACCTCCTTGTTGGCTGTTCTATTGAGTTATAAATGATTAAAGGTTCTTATTACAAAGTACCTTCATGGAAACAGGACAACCAAGTTCTTCATGATATTTTTGGCTTCTCACCTAAAAGAAAACTCTTCTCTGCAAGGGAAAGGTCTGGATGGTGGAGTCCAGGAGAAAGTGAAGCAAATTAAAACATTAGCTTCTAGTAGTACTTTTTAAAATTTATAATTTTTAGCTATTGTTAAGTAAAGAACATGAACTAGTTTAATGTTTGGGTTGGATGCATTTTTGGTAGTTATGAATTTGTATAATTGGGATTCTTCAGTTTACAGAATAAGCATTTCAATTTTTTTGTGCTAAAGTGTTACAATAGCCTCCTAAACTGTTACCATAGTATATTTAAAACATTTCATTAGGCTAGTTATAGTGTTACAACAGCTTTTCAAAGTGTTACATTAGGTTCTATGGGCTCACTTGCCACATCATCAAGACAACTCAGCACTGTGGGTCTCACACTTGCCATGTCAGCTAGTGGGTCCCCCCGTGGGGCCCACTTTTTAAAAACATTTTAAAACTCTAAGGTAACATAAAAAACAAGTTACAACTGATCTCTCTTTCTGTTGCATTAGCAAGCTAAGGCAACATATAAACAAGTTAAAACACGATGTTGCCTTAGGCACCAAAGATGTTACCTTAGACTCCTAAGGCAACATGGAAAAACCTATCTTTAAGAAAATGTTACCTTAGCTTAAAAGTGGGGCAAGTGCAACATATTTACCCCCAAATGCTACGTTTTGTTGGTGTTACAGTAGGCATTTTATGGTGTAGTGAAAGTTGGATGAAGATAAGAAAGGAAAAAGTGTAGACATTTCAGGTTACAGAGGAATGATTAGATCTTTGTTATATTTGACTTCTAGTAGACCAGACATTATGTTTGCAATAGGTTTGTGTGCAAGATTTCAAGCCAATCCAAATGAATCACATTTGATGGTTGTAAAGAGAATTTTCAGATACTTAAAGGGAATAACAAACTTGGGAATATATAAGGAACTGGATTTGAAGCTGTTAGATACACAGATGCAGATTTTGCTGGATGCGGGGTTGACAGAAAGAGCACTAGAGGAAGCTGTCAATTTCTTGGACAAAGACTTGTATCCTGGTATAGTAAGAAATAACAATTTGTGTTAACATCTACAGCTGAGGCTGAATACATAGTTGCTGGAAGTTATTATGCTCAAGTGCTTTGGATTAGAAATCAGCTAATGGAGTATGGCCTAGTGTTACACAAAATTCCAATTATGTGTGACAATACTAGTGCTATATCTATTGTTGATAATCCAGTTAATCATTCTAGAACAAAGCATAATGATATAAGGTACCATTTTATTAAAGAACGTGCTGAAAATGGTACGATTGAGCTTATATTTGTTCCAACAGAAAAAACAATTAGCTGACATTTTCACTAAACCTTTGGATGAAGCAACTTTCACTAGACTTGTTGGTGAAATTGGAATGTTAAATTCTTCATCCTAAAGGAAAGAACTCAGCTAATATGTTGCAGCAGATTAATTTCTAGTGAATCAAAACTAATTTGATTTAATTGGAAATTAATTGGAATAGGAGTTATAAATATTTCAAAGTTCTCTGTATATTTTTTTCAATATTCAAAATTCAGCTTGGAATTTTTCAAATTCTAAGAAAAACTGTTTAACTGTTAATTTACATTCTCAATGTGTAAAATTATCATAAGAAGGAATTAAAAACAACAAAAGTATATAGAAAACTAAGTTCTCGATAAGTTTAATTGACTTCTCGACAAGTCATTTTGAGATCTCTCGATAGAGTTCTCGATAAGTCATTTTCTTGACTTTTCGAAGGACTTCTAGACAAGCTTCATTATGACCTCTCTATAGGTCATTGTAGAGATCTCGATATATGTTAAATTATAGAGTTCTCTACAAGTAACCATTCTTAGAGTTCTCGATAACTCAGAACTGAAATTATTTAATTTAATAAATTATTTTAGTAAAATATTTTTGATATAAAATCATTCTAATTTTATTTTGCTTTTCTTTTGAAGTCATTTTATTTTGATTTATTCAAATAAAAATTGGAAAAATTCAGTCCATTCAGGACAAACTGGGTATTTATTTGACATCTCGATAAGTCACCATGTAGTTCTCGATAAGAGTCAGGAAAGTGACATATTGATATGTATCTATTCTCACATGTAACTTCTCGATAAGCAAATCCCAACTGTTTATTTCTAATTCTCGATAAGTCACTTACCTTTTCCTATAAATACCCAGACATCTCGACATAACCTCTCTTTACGCTTTCGAGATCTCAAGTGACCTAGCTTTTACAAATCTTAACTCTTCTCTCTCATTTCGAACCTTTCTTCTTCAAATCTCTTACCCACTCAAATCCAAACACTTTAAATGGCATAAAAAAATGGTAGAGATGTTATCCCAAAGGATGGAACCAACTACATGGCTTTCACATATGCAAACCAAGCTCCTGTTAGTTTTAAGAGCTTTGTCAAGTTTCTATCTAAGACATACTTTGCAGGTGCTCTAACGGCAAATCCTATTCTGTACTTGGATGTTATCAATGACTTCAGGAACTCAGTTGTGGTTAGGACAGTTGTGCATGAGAACCAAGCTATATCCATGGTGCTTAACTGCTCAACCCAAGGCCAACAGGTGGAATTGACTGAGAATGATGTCAACCTAACTTTGGGCATTCCTAATGACAACTAGGTGGAAGTGTCTACTTAATAAGAACTAGCTGAATTCATGGACTTCATCAATTACAATGAAAGAATCAACCTTTCCAGCTTGAACAAGAAGCATTTCAGGAGGAAATGGTCATTCATGTGTGGTTCCATAGTGAGAGATTTCACCTGCAAGAAGACATGCTATGAAAATATCTCAAGTGTCGTCTAGAAGCTGGTGTTCTTCATGGCTCACAACAGTCACCTAAATATGGGGATCTTGATTATGTAGAAACTCAGCACAAGGCTCACAATGCATTTGGCCACAAGAGATAAGGAAATTTTCTTTCCTAGGTTTATAATGTCTATTTTAAACCATAAAGTTCAAAACATTCATTTACTTAATGGTATTGATAGAACAAATATCGGCAATTATAAACAGGTGTCCAAAATATTGTTTGGTTCACTTATTACAAAGAATAAGGTACATGTAAGTCTTAGAATCACTCCATTTATGTTGGAGAGATTCAGGACTTACCCTTACCCTATGCCTGACATGAGGTCTATAGTCATATCTAGTACGGTTATGGCTCATGTACATGTGGAAGAACAAACACAGGAACACCAACATGGACCTTCCCAAACTGTGACCCTTCCTTCTCTACCATTTAAAGCTAAAAAACCAACCACTTCATCTTCTCTACTGGGTGGAGTGAGTAAAAAGAAGAGAAATCAGGCACCCTTAACTGTTGTAAATGAGAGTGGTGAAGACCAAACATAACCAGAGTCTACCTTGGTCAAAATTCCAAAGAAGGTAAAAGAAACGGAGTTGGCCACTCAACTAGGTACCTCTGTATCCTCCCAAAAGGATGAAATTGTAAAAGAGGGATTACAATAGACTCTAGAGGCATCCTGTCAACAGGGTGTCTATATTAAACAAAGCACTCTCCCTAGTGCATATTATAAAGAGTCTGCACCACAACTTGAGCACACTCAAGTTTATTAAAGAAGGAATAAGGATGACACACAATGAGAGCACATCATTTGAAGCTCCCTCATCTATTCAGGTGGAGCTACCTACACTCAATTCTCGAATCACTAATCTTATCTCTCAAATTTATTCTACATATAATGATATACTTGAATCCCCTTCTCCAGTGTTGTCAAAATCAAGTGACACAGTTCAAGAGACTATGCTCACCACCCAGGAACCACATCTAGTTGGGGAGAGGCTACACTTTGGGGTATACCTTAATAACACCAATAAAAACACAGGGGCTTCATCAGTTTTTACTGAATACCCCATGGTATTACCAATGCACCTTCATGTGAAAATCAATCTTCACATATTGAAAGGTTTGAGGGTAGTACTTCTGAGGGGGAGCTATCTTAATCCTCTCCAATTCAATTAGAGGTTCCTCATGTAGGGACGACTCCCCTCAAAACCCTAGCTGAAATTACCTTGTCAAATGTCAATGATCCAACTATTGGGGAGACAAGTCAAGCTTATTTAAGTTCTAGTTCTTTGCAAGAAGAACAAGGGTTTGAGGCCATGGTACATGACAGTAACCTGGTCAAATCCCCTTCAATTCAAATAAAGGTTTCCACTCTTGGCGAACAACACATTGTCACAACCACAGTTTCTACTGTGAGTTCAACTGTGATTTCAATCACAGGGTTACATACCACCTCTCAACCCTCCACCTCAAACTTAAGAGATATACCATCTACCTCTAATCCCACTTAACAACCTTCACACCTCATCTCATAATGGCTGCAGGATGCTCAAACTCAGCCAATCACCATGAATGATCTTCTTGTGGACCAACTATTTGGCCTTGTAAATATTGCCTAACAGATACTCATAACTGATATGTCCAATCAGGATTATCAGGTTATCTTGTTGTCATATAAAATAAATGTTGAAGAACAGTAACGGATTATTGTTAATGAAGCTGAGCAGGATGAGAATGTGGATGCTTGGCTAGATAAGGATTTTATCTTAGAAATGGATGAAGTTTTGGCTAGATTCAGAGAAGAGTATGTCACTATCCTAGGAAGTAATGCCAAGACTCTCAGTCCACAAGAAGTTTATGATGCTATTACAGAAGTCTACAAGGCACAGCTCAAAGCTTTTCACCTTATTGGTAAAGCACTATAACATATTCTGAATAGTCATTAAGACTAAATCAGGAGATTGATGAAAGACAAATTGGATGACCTTGTGCTAACTCAAGTAGAAATCAAAAACAAGTTCAACAAATTTGCTGAGCAAATTGTCAGGTTTCATGTGACCAGTATGCATCAAGAACTTAAAGCAATCATTTTTGGCTCTTCATGAAGTTGTTCAAAATGAAATCACAAATAACAATGACACAAGGATCAAATTGGACCAACTTCATCAAGCAAGATATTCAAGCCAAATTTGGTGCTCCTCTTTCATCAAGGTGACAACAACCAATCTTCGCCTCCACAAATCTCCAAATTCAGTCTCTTCAACAACAAGTCTCAAACCTTTAAGCCTCAAATGACTCACTCACAACTCAGGTCACAGCTCTCACTACTCTAGTGCAGAGTCAACAAAATGACATAAGGACCCTAGTAGACTCCCATAGACATCTCCAAATACAGAATTATATTTCTTTGGGAGCTAATATGGGGTCTTTGAATGTTCCACTACCTGCTCTACCTGAAACTGTTAGACAAGAAATTCTAACTCCTCTACTCCTACCTTCTACCAAGACTAAGGGGGAGATAGAAGCTAGAATTCAACAATTTAAGGAAGCTGGAAATCTACATCTCACTCTGGTCAAAGCTCCATTACAAATAAAAATTTCTCAAGATGTTGGAAAAGAAAGACTCCAAAAAGCTGCAGAAGGACCCTGTCAAGACAAGGAGTTCAATGAGCTATTAATGGTGCTAAGAGTCTCTCTTCATAACAAGTACATCACTTAAAAGAGAGTTTTGGCCAACAACATCAATATTTTGAGACTGGTGATTGTAAAGGTTGATAACTTTCTGGAGAAAAGGATAGTGGCCAATGTAAATGATTGTGGTTTGGACATGTGTCCACACGTGTCTCTCTCAAATTTTTAATCCATGAGAGCATCTGAGCTGGATATAATAATTGATAGAGTTAATACAGTCATTTCAGAGGACACCCAATTGCTTAATGAACACAAGAACGCTCAAATAACTGTTTTTCCTGAAGCCTATCTTCATCCAAGCAAGGGAGTGGCCTACACATATCCATAAACCAAAAGTGAAAGTATTTCACAATCCCCAAGAACTGTGTAAGGGGTAATTTAAGACAAATCATGTCATTGTAAAATGACCTAAAGAGAAAGAAGAACGAGACTGTTGAAGATGAGGAAGTGATCAGGATTTTGGGAAGATACCTACATAATGCAGAAACCATGTTGCCAACTAATGAATTCGACACAAAAGATGACAAGGATGATGATGTGCAGAAGAATGATGAGCAAAAACCTTCTGGCTCAAATCCAAGTAAAACTACCAAGGCAAATGGAAGCAAAATAGAAGAAAAAAAGCAGGATGAAAAGAAGAGGGATGAAAGGAAGAGGGGAGAAGATAGTAGAAGGAGAATAGGAGGAGAAGAAGGAACCAAGAAACATGTCCAACAAATCGAAATCTCACAAACTTAAACCACCAAGCCTAGCCAAACACTATCTCAATCAAACCTACCTTAGAAGCCAAAATACTTGTATAAATAAACTACAAACACCTTACTCAAGATACCACTCAGATCAAGCCATTTCACACTAAAGAAAATCACAAACCTACATTCATTCAAGACTCTAACCATAACTTACTTCAAGACTTTTGGAAGAAAACCAAAGAAAATACAAGCTGGTGCTGGGGTCATCTGGAACTGTTTCAATCAAACTGACTTTCTGCCTCACAACATGTGCATCACAAATGATGATTTTTTCCAACAACTATCTGAAGAAATTTTCAAAGTTTGTGTTATATCTTTAGTAGAAGTTAGAATCTACTATATGGATGGCACCTTCATTTTTTTTAGCTAGAACAGTAATGGAAACTTGTTCAACTACAGAATTAAAGAGGGTAATTAGCTTAATGAAGGATAAGGATACAAGTACAAGAATATGAAAGGCTGTGATGTTTGAAAGGTTGAGGGAATGGGATAAAAGACATGCAAGATTGAAGGCTAAAAAGGAGGAAAAGAATAGAAAATATGCCAAGGAGATAGAGATGTTTGAGCAGAGGTCAAATGAGCTCAATGCAAGGGGGTTGAGTAGAATATCAAAGGATGAACATTTTCTGAACATACATGTTGGCAGATTCACAAGATTCAAAGTTGGTTACATCTACACATTAGATGAATGGCACAAACTGGTAGAAGCTCTAAGAAGGACTGAAATAATAAAAGAAGTCCAGGTGTTAGTAAACCTAAATGACCTCATTAGAAAATAATCAGGCTATGAGAAATTCACTTGATGGCTGTAACTATTGAATTTATGTAATCATCAAATGTATAAAAGTTGTATAGGTTAGTCTGTCAGTTTTTATTTAATTATTTTTTAACTTAGGGTTAGTCTTGTTATCAGGAATGAATTTGTGATAAGCAATCTTCTCACAAATTGGGGGAGATTGTTGTGCAAGACATGCTTGTACAATAAAAAGACTAAATCACATTGACAACCCTGAGATTTAGTTGTAGGATAGTCTAAATCTGTATTATGTATTGTATTTCCCCAGTCTGTAAAAAGGTTAGAAGATTAGACTGGAGTACTTTTCTGTAAACAGTTTCAAGCCTAAGAAATAAAATCTGGAAGAAGATCAACTAAATATTATGCCTCAGAGAAAAGATGTAGAAGCTTGGAGTTGAATAAATTTGTTTCATGAAAAATGTTCTAACTCAAGATATCGACAAGTCACAGATCAAGTTATTTCGAGAAGTCATTCTAGAACTCCAGAATGACTTATCGAGAAGTCCAAAATGGCTTATAGATAAGTCTTAGAGATATCGACAAGTCAAATGAAGATATGAAGATTGGAGATATCGATAATCATTTCTTCATATAGAGAACTCAGAGATATCGAAAAATCAAATGAAGATGTGAAGATTGGAGATATCGACAAGTCAATTTCTCATTAGAGATCTCAGAGATATCGACAAGTCAAAATGTATATAGAGATCTCAGAGATATCGACAAGTCATTTCTATATGTAGAGATCTAGATACCTCGTCAAGTCAAGCAAAATTATAAAAAACTCAGAGACCTCGACAAGTCAAATACACTTATAGAGAACTCAGAGATCTCGATATGAACCTCAAATACAGTAATACAGACAAGTTAAAAATTCAAGATTATCAATCAATAAATGATCTATTCACTTAGATTGGAAAGTCTACAAAACCAGCTTGAAGAGTACAAGATCAAGGGCCAAGATTAACTGACAAAGGATGGTCACGGACCTACAGGATTTGTAAAGATTTACTAAGCCAAAAATATAAAGAATCAGAGATAGCTTTGAAATGGGTTTAGTACATCTTATTGTAAGTTGTGTAAAACCGTGTTTATAAATCTATAAATTAAACACTGGTCCTTTATTTTTCAAGTAACAGAACAAATCTAAATTTTCTTGTACTCTCTCAAGAAAGAAGCTAGGTTGTTATATTCTTAAGAACATAGAATTTGTAGCAAGGCAAACTTAATTAATACAAATTAAGTGAGTTTTGAAATATTATGCTTGTTGTTTTAACTCTGCTAACATAATAACTCTGCAATTAAACTGCTTTGTTCACACACCATATCCAAACAAGTTTTAAAAATGCTAAAAAATAAAGAAATACATTCACCCCCTGTGTTGTACTTCATATTTAATAGAACTTGTCATCAATTTCATATTGCAAGGGATGCAATCAAATTTGTCACAGAAGGAATAGGGATCTTTAGCCTTTGCTTCATTGTATTTGCATTCTCTCACTTTTGACTCACTAATAGCCTTTTTACAAAGGTGATTTAGATGACTTGTAGAGCCACACTTTTGACATTATATTCTGGGAGCATCTACAACTAATGTAAAGTTATTGCTCTTTTTTACTCCAATCTTCCCATTCCCGTTCTTCTTTTTCTGTCCTGCATTCTCAGTCTTTATTTCTTTGATTGGTGTCTTAAAAACTTGGTTGACCATGGGCTTCTTTTTAATTTCAACAGTAGGAGTGGTTTCTCCATTTTTCTTTTCAGTAACTTCATCTGCAAGTTCTTGCTTGATGACCAACTCTTCTTCACTGAAATTGACTTCACATGCTTTGAACAAAGGTGCATCAACTTTTCTCAGCATAGCTGGGACATCTTGATTTGCAATTGCTTTACCTTTGTCACCTTCATTTTTCTTATTGTTGTTCAAGGCATTATAGTCCAAACCAATAACTAAGTTAGCACATGGTTTGATTTTTTTATGGTACTGTCCAACCAACTGAGATGCATTTCTGAAAGACTTTAGCTTCACCTCATTCTTCTCCAACTTTTCCCTCAACACAGCTTCTATTTCACTTGCACACTTGAGCTTGTCCTTTAAATATTCATTTTCTTGCTTGACAGTTTCAAGCTCAACCAGTTATAGTTCCAAATCTTGCTTTCAATCTCAAGCTTCTCATTTATCTTTGACAGCCTACTCACTTCTTCAGTAGCTTCCACCATGCTTGAGTGGATATGAAACATCTCTACACTCATCTTTTGAACAGTTTCTTTATATTGTCTTGTATTTAAATCAATGGTAGTTAGAGTTGGTACCTCTGATTTTGATGAGAATGATTCTCCTTGCTCAAGAGCCATAAGTACATAGTTTCCAAACTCCTCATTCTCATATTCTTCATTAGTGTCATCCCAACTCTTGCCTTCACCTATGTAAGCCTTTCCTTGTTGTTTTTTCAAGAGAGCTTCATACTTTTCTTCCAATTCCAAATAGGCTTTATCCTTCTTCACTTTCTTTGGCTTCATGCACTCAGTATTAAAGTGACCCAACTCATCACAGTTGAAGCATCTTATCTTTGATCTATCAACAGATCGAGTTTTGTAGCCACCTTTTCTAGATGAGTTATGTTGAGTTTTTGGTTTCCAATCAATTCTATTTGAGTACTATCCCTTGCTTTTGAAAAACCTTGTCTTTTGACTCTTATGTTAGAGAATTTTCTAGCAAAATAAGCCATATATTGGTCCATCTCATCTAGCTCATCAAGGGTGTAGAATTCATCTTTCTCTAGCTCCAAAATAACTTGTTTTTGAGGTCCTTTGTTCTTTTGCTCCATAGAATGAATAACTAGAGCTTGAGCATCTTGTTCATCTTCACTTGCTTCACTATCATTAACAACTAAGGCACTGGAACCATCAACCACATGTCCTTGGTTTTTATTTAATGACTTTCTTTGCAACATTTTAAGCTCATGAGTTTTTAAGATCCCATACAACACTTCCAATGTCATTCTGCTCAAGTCTCTTCCTTCTCTAATAGCTGATATTTTTCATTCAAGATAGTCAGGAAGAGCTAGCAAGAACTTTAGGTTCACCTCCTCGGGTTCATAATACTTATCATGAAGTTGCAAGTCATTTATCAATTTGTTAAACCTTTCAAAAACTTCAGTAATTCCTTCTTTAGGCTTTGCCATGAAACCCTCATACTGAGACACCAGTATTCTCCTTTGATTTGATCTTACTTCCTCTGTACCATCACATGGAATCTCAATCTTTTCCCAGATATGTTTGGCTGTGTCACAGTTGACAATATTATTGTACATAGCATTGTCAAGTGACTCTATCAGAATTAATTGCAGGCCACTATCCAGAGAGACTTTTTCCTTTTCAGATTCAGTGTATTTTGAGGGGTCTTTAGGAGAATAATGAGTTGGGATGACCATGTCTCCATCAGTAGATTCCTCAACCCTTTCCATGGGAGTAAAAGGGCCATTCTTGAGAATCTGGATATACAGTGGGTTGGTTATAAAGAACATCATTTTCTTTTTCCAAAGCGTATAGTTGATTTTATCAAAGGATGGTATCTTGATACTACTTATCTTTTATGCACTCATACTTCCAAGATCTTTATCTGTTTACTTTCAGATTTTGCTTTGATACCACTTGTTATCTATTGAGTACAACACAGGGAGGGGGTGAATTTGTTTTCTGGATTTTTAGCCTTTTAAACAGTTTGAATATTAGGTGAACAAATCAGTTTCTAATTTGTAGAGATATTGTGTTCAACAGAAACAAAATAACAAGCACAATATTTCAAAACTCACTTAATTTGTATGATTAAGTTTTTCTTGCTTAAAAATATAAGAAATCAGCTTCTTCCTTGAGAGAATACAAGAAAATATGAATCTATTTGTTATAACTAAACTAAGGACCAGTGCATGCTTTATACACTAGCAGCACGAGTTTACAAGACTTGCACTAAAATGTACTAAACTCTTTTCTAAAGCAACCTTTTTCTATTTCCATTTCTAGCTTAGAAAATCTGTGCATAATCTTACAGGTCTGTGACCATCCTTTGTCTAGTTAATCTTGGCCCTTGATCTTGTATACTCTGAGCTACTTTGTAAAATTTTCAATCTAGTTGATAGATTGTTTGTTGACTGATAATCTTGAATATTTAACTTGTCTATATTCTGTACTTGAGAGGCATGTCGAGATCTCCAGTTTGTTCTATAGAGAAGTGACATCTCAATAAGTATAATGACTTATCAAGATCTTTGAGTTCTCTATAGGTATAATTGACTTATCGAGGTCTCTTCATCTTTGCACAGGAAATGATTTGTCTAGATTTCTGAGATCTCTACATGTAGAATTGAATTTTTGATATCTCTGAGATCTCTATATATATTTTAACTTGTCGATATCTCTGCGATCTCTAATGAGAAATTGACTTGTCGATATCTCCAATCTTCTCATCTTCATTTGACTTGTCGATATCTCTGAGTTCGTTACATGCAGAAATGACTTGTCGATATCTCCAATCTTCACATCTTCATTTGACTTATCGATATCTCTGAGACATCCCTATAAGACATTTTGGACATCTCGATAAGTCATTCTGGACTTCTCGAATGACTTCTCGATATTGCTTGATCTGTGACTTGTCGATATCTTGACTTAGAACATTTTTCATAAAACAATTTTATTCAACTCCAAGCTTCTTCACATGGCTTGATCTTCTTCCAGAGTTTATTCCTTAGCTTGAATCTATTTACAGAAAAATACTCCAGTCTAATCTTCTAACCTTTTTACAGACTCAACTAATACAATACAAAATACAAAATTGATTATCAACCAACTAAATCTCAGGGTTGTCAATGTCACTTAGTCTTGTTATCATACAGGCATGTCTTGCATAACAGATTGTATTAAAGTTCAAGATTAAAGTAAGGTCTGAGAAACACTGATTGTAAGATTGTATATTAATCTGTATTTCTGTATTTAGATAACTTTGACATCATAAATTTATAACTTGTACATATTTTCATAATGCACAAGTTGGGGAGATTGTTAGAAGAAATTGATGATATGAGCATATAAACTATCAGAGTTTATTTATCAGTAATTAATATCAAAGTTTATCAGATGTGATGTCATTAACATTTGTCATCAGCATTTGCTGATCAGCATTTGACATCAGCATTTGGTCACTTCAGCTGAAAGTCAGGAGATATCGAAGAAGGAAATATTTGCAGAATACATGTCGGTGTAGGACTTTACTTATTGTAGGAATCAATACATGGATATATTTTATGATTCCTTATTGTAATAGAACAATATTCCTTATTGATTATGAAGCTGTGCAGTATACAAGCACATATTAGGTTTACACTTTAAGTTTCACGAATTGATATATCTTTTATATAACATAGCAGCTCTCAAGGATATCATCCTTTGAGAGAGTATTGTAAACAGTTTTTATACAGAAATTATAAAAACTATCGATTCAATTGTGTTTTTTATCTCGATTTGATTGTTGAACTGTATTAGCCCCCCTCTACAGTTCGTTAAAGGCCTAACAATTAATAATGCCTAACAAATGTCATAAAACATGTAATTATAATATTCAACAAAGTAGAATTTACACTACCGTTAATATAAATTGAATTTTAATGAAAATGTTACTCCCTTTGTCCCATTTATATCTATACCTTTTCCTTTTTTGGATTTCCATTCAATTTTATACATTTGAAAAGTTACCAAAAGTAGTAAAGTTTTGATAGGGAATAAAAATAACCCTACTTATGGAGTTAATATCGCATTAATTAGATTAGATTTGGTCCAAGGGAAAAGCCTAATTAATGAGGCCCAAACCCCTAGTTATTAATTAATTTAGTAATTAATAAAGGGGTTAATTAAACATCTTTATAAATGCGATTAAATAAGGAACTACTTCTATGGGAAGTAGTCTCCAAGAAACCTCAATTCAGAAGGAAACTTATTCCTGCTTTCTAGGACTCCAAAGTCCAATCAGAGGTGAAGACTTACCCACCAAGTCACTTAATTCTATCCTAATTTCTAGACTTTCAACGTCTATATAAAGGGTCTTACCCCCTTCAAATTCAAGAGAACATTTTGGACAAGAGCTCCATACGTCACCACTATCATGAAACCACGTCCTAGAGCACAGCTCTAAGCATCGGGAAACCGCGAAGATATCATACAAGCCACGAGGCCATTACTTGGAATGACGTTTTAGACTTAGTCCTCGAAAGACATGAAAGTCACTATGTCCTTGGTGAGCTCTCGCCACCATAGCCCCAAGGGCAAGCATCACCAAGAACTACATTTTAGCTTGATCATTGGTACACACCACGATATGTAGGCATCTTGTGAGGGCGGATTTGAGCCATGAAACACAAGCGCAACCATTAAAGGTTGAAGCTTATAAATCCCTAACATTAAATACGCACAATAAATAAATTAATGATTTTTATCCATAATATTTGGCGCCGTCTATGGGAAGAAGACGACAACCATGAAAGCACAAAGAAGCGCCGAGAAAACACATGTTGTTATGCACAATATCGCATCCACCGTTGAGAAACCATGTTAGGTCCAAATATACATACAGGGGGGGTGAATGTATGTTTTTCGTTAATTAATTGCAGCGGAGAATAAACCTCGAAAAAGAAATAAACAAACACTAAGAGATTCAAGGAATAATTCTTTTTATCAAGAAATTAAACCGTAAAGGTTTGCTTACAACTCCGAATATAAATAATTCGAAGCAACAAATATAGAGAGAACCAAAATAATAGCAATCAATTTGGGGTTCTATCTATCACTCTAAAAAATCAAAGCTTCTATCAAAAGATATTAAATAAAATCAAGAGAGCTTTAAATAATGAGTGTTTCAAGTTTGTAAGGCTTTAATGGTGTGAAATAAATTGGGCAGCACTTCTCTCATTAATTTCAATAAATGAAATCAACCCACTCTACAAGAAAAATTCTGCAAAGCTTTAATGGTGTTTTGCTGAGAAGTTCTATTTTTCAATCTGCTGAAAATAGATTGTGTAGTGGTAGAATTGTAGGAGAGATAAAAGAGACTGCGTGGTTGCCACTTGTCCATTTGTTTAAAATGGTACAGCTTGCAAAAATAATTCTATGGCGGTCAATTATATCTGTGTAACAGCCTTTGCCTTAAAATAATTTTTGAATGAATCATGTGGCGACCAGAAAGGAGAGAGAGCAGCACTTGAATATTTTACTAAATATATCTGGCGATCACATGCACATGCAGTTGTAGGAGAGGAAGAGATAACAAGTCGCAATACACAGAAAAACAGTCGCCTTTTCCTTAGCAATTTATTCACCAATCGCGATCAAAATGATACCCTTTTCTATGACGATCAGGTAGTAGATAGCATACTTGTGTTTGTATAAAAGAAATAAACACAGTAGAACTCTTTTCTATTCAAACAAACAGGCTAGCAAGAGGGAATCATGTGACACACGCGGAAGAAATAACGCATGGGGGGGAGGTAATGCGTGCCACGCACGCGTGCAACAGCCGAACAACACAACCCATTTTTGTTTTATTACTTCTAAAACATACCACTTTATTTCTTTGTTTTTCTTTAAATTGTACTTTCATTCCTTTGCCCACCAATGCATGCGGGATTGCACATGTGCTTTGCAAATTGCAAGTAAACACAAACAATATGTCACCTTGATTCCTTTTCTCCTGCATTTCATTGATCGGCAAAGCTGAGGTGTCCGATTTCTTTTGTGAATTTACTAAACTCAACTTCACTGCATGCATGCATAATAAAAATAATAATCTGGCTGGAATTTCCAGGATTAAAAGAATACACCTTGATTATTAATTTAATTAAATAAATAAATTTGATTTCAATTATTTATTTAATTAAAAATCAAACCTCAATTTATTTATTTTTTCAAAATTAAAAGTTGATATTAAATTAAATAAATAAATCTTTTGAGATTAATTTATTCATTTAATAAAATTTCAATTTTTAATTTATTTATTTTAAAATCAAATTGTGATCTAAAATTAAATAAATAAATAAGATGATTTTCATCTATTCATTTAATAAAAATTCAGTCATTGATTTAAAAAATAAATCCAGTAAATCCTTGGGATGTACTCCTCTGTATCTGCAGGCCTTCTAATATCCGGGATTTTATACCTCGCAATATTACCAGACTCCTGGAGTACAAAAACTACTTAACAGTGTTTCTAAAAATAATACTCCATTTTCCTTTCACGGATAACTGACGTCTAGTGCACGGGTCTGGTTCACAGACGACTAGTTCCGCTCTCAGACATTCGTATTATACCCGTATAAACCAATGTTAAGCAGGGGCGGACGCAGACTCAACCCACGACGGGGGCCAAATATTTTTTTATACCAGCATAGTATAAATTTATATTATCATTACTACTACATCAAAATAGAGATCTTCGCTATTTCAAGTCACGAAACTCATCTATAATCGAATCTATGGTGATAGTACGAGCAATTTCTTTTTCAAGAAACAATATTAGAAAATTTGTGAGATATTCATCATGCATTTTGTTGCGAAGCTTGTTTTTAACGAAGCTCCCGGCTGAGAAAGATCGCTCCGTTGTAGATGTAGAAACAGGAAGTGTTAGAATAAGAGCAATTAGCCTATACACAAGCAGATATATGTTTGCTTTTCTCATCTTCTTTAGCCATTGAGACAAATCTGAAATTGTTGACAAAGTTCCAAATATTTGATGTTGTCGTGCATGATCAAAATGCTCGAATTGCATCCTTAATTGAGCCATGTCAAATTCAGAAAAATCTTGTGGGTAAAATTTCTGAGCTAACTTTAGGATATCATCAATCCTAATTGATTCTTGCATTTCTTTTGGATTTAAAGCAGTACCCAAAATAAGGAACTCAATTGTCTGTTCATTGAACCTGTTATTTAATTCTTGTAACTGAGAGTCTAGCACAGCAAGAAATATATTAACCTTGTAGTGATGCACGATTATAAAATTGTCTTCTTGATGTCGAGCTCTTCCTTTTCTTGCAATATATTGAGCACCCAAGTTTGGTAATGGTATACTAACTGATTCACAAAAAGCCTTCACATCTAATAGTAGTTAATCCCACCCTTCATCTCGCAACCTTTGAATTAATAATTTAGTCGAAGAAACAAGCTACATTGCGTTTAATATATCTTGAGCTTTATTTTGTAGAGCTTGACAAAGCAAATCCGTAATCTCCAGAATTTTCCTCATAATATGCAAAATTAGAATAAACTGAAACTGAAGTTAGTGCCTCGTACGCCGCATCTGCATCTGCATCTGCACGTTGAGTTGGTATAACTCCATCTTCAATAATATTAAGCAAGACTTCACAAGTGGCACTAAACATTTTTAACAAGCTGGTAACTGATTTTAAGTAGGAACTCCAACGAGTATCTCCAACCCTTTGTAAAGACCCAATCTGATTTTTTCCTTTAGCACTCTCAATCTCGTCATTTGTAAGAAAGTAAGCAATATTGGAAGCATGGGCAGCTTTCAGTTGATCATTACGCTTACACGAGGATCCAACAATATTGATTATATTATTCAACTTAGTAAAAAAATGATGCACATGGATGACTTCTTTTGCAGCAGCAACTAATGCCAATTGTAGGCGATGAGCCATACAATGAACATAATATGCGTACGGATAATCTCTCAATATTAAAGCCTGTAAACCATTCCATTCACCTCGCATATTTCTTGCACCGTCATAACCTTGGCCCCTTATATTTTGGACATTAAGATTTTGACGAGATAAAACATCAAAAATTGCTTCCTTCAATGTAGTTGTTGCAGTGTCTTTAACATGGACCAGACCAAAAAATCTTTCTCGCACACAGCCATATTTCTCAACAAATCGTAACACAATAGACATTTGTTCACATTTAGATTCATCCCGAAATTCATCAACGATCAAACAGAATTTTGCATCGCCTATTTCATCACGAAATTGCCTTCTTTACCTTGGTTGAGAAAATGTGCAGAATTTCTTTTTGCACTCTTGGTGATGTGTATGTAGCATTTTTTGGAGCATTAGCTATCACTTTTGCTACTTTATCACTGTAAGAGGCTATGACATTCAGAAATTCTTTAAAATTTCCACTATTTAACGAATCATTGGTTTCATCATGACCAGAGATGGTTTGATATGTTTAGGCATCGGAAAGATGGTTTGATATGTTGCCTGGTGGAGTAGTCCCGAGACCAGAGACCAAGCAGTGGAAATGTGTACGTGTTCTGTTCACCAATAATTGTTTTTTTACCTTCTCTCTAGACTTGTTTATTGGGCCTTAAATGGGCCAACTTAAATTGGGAGGGGCCATTTTAGAAAATACAACGCACATATAAACAACACACCTGATATTACTACTATGGTGCTAAAAAAATGGGGGGACCAAGGCCACCCTTGGTCTTACATTGGTTCTGCCCCTGCTGTAAAGATTTCAACCAAATATAACCAATTACACTGGGAATCCATGAAGTCTTCACACTGATTCTGACAACTGCTTCGAATGACTCCAACCTTATTCCTCGGATGGCTGAACATATTAATAAACTTCATACGGATCACTGTTAACGTCTTCTTCACTGCAGCTAACAGAACCTTTTGTGCATATACCCAATAACCTATCTGTACAGCTTCGAATGACTCCAACCTTATTTCTCCGATGCCTGAACATATTAATGAACTTCATACGGATCACTGTTAACGTCTTCTTCACTACAGCTAACGGAACCTTTTGTGCATATACCCAATAACTAATTTGTACTGATTCCCGTGAAACATAGATTATTTCAAAGTCCTTGTTCTATATTAAGTTATCTAAACCAGTATTGTTGAGTTATACGTACATCTTCAATCTTGCTCAACAATCTCCCCCTATTTGACTGTTATACTTGACAGTCAAATATTAATGGAGAAGCAACAGTTTGGAGGATAACTCAACTAACCTTATCCAGAAATCTTCAATCAGCTTTAAACTTTCAATCCCGGACTTGGAAATAGTACTATCTTATATCTACCGCATCTTCTATACACATTTAGCTTCAGCAGAGAACAGATTCTTCTCTCCCTTATATAAAGTTGCAGATAGATACATCTTCCAAATATTGTCTTCAATCATCTTCAGATCTTCCCATAAAGCACATAGACAACATTTTGGAACTTGTAACCGAAACCCAATAATCTCTCCCCCTAAGATGAAGAATCCCTTCCTTAGTATAATAAAGTTAAAAATCCCTCTTCTTAGTTATAGAAAGACTATCAGAAAAATCTCTTCATAATCTCTCCCCCTTAGTTGAGTAATCCTTCAAAATGTATTCATAGTAAAACCTTAGGATCAACCAACCAAGTGAAGAGACTATTTGGTAACCATTCCTCACAGTGCAAGTGTGTGATTTCTGTTTAGTGTTCTCACCTTATGTTTCACTCCACTCTACACTCAAGTGTTTATCACTCAGTCTCACAGTGTGTCACTCACTCAAAGCTCCAAACATCCAAGTGTACCTGCGAGAAAATCCTTTTCATAGAAAAGTTGCCTTCCACCTTCAAGGATGGAAACTCTCAGTCAAGAGATTCAGAAATGTTCCTTCTGAGAGGGGAAATTAGGATTCTTTTAATCCTGATATCCCTCAACTTCCATGAAGAAGTATACCTTATAAACTCGTCAGTTGATATCTGAGTCCTCATTTACAGGTCGCTATTTTGACTAAGTCAAAATCATGTCCAGATTTGAATTCTGGGAAGATAACCAGTGATCAATGATATGCCATTAGGGATCAAAGATTTCTTCTGAAGTCTGTAAAGACTTATCAAAGTAACCAACCAAGATCATATGTTCTTATTCAAAATCAGAGATAAAGATTAGAACATGATCCAGGGTTTCAACCTATTTCCATTGACCTTGATATGGTTTGACAATGATTGCTGCGTCAATACCTTCCTTGTGTGTGTGAATCTTATATGTGAATTGGAAACATTTTAAACAAGGGGTAGTGACTCTTATACAGATGCCCTGGATGACAGGCGAATTTTCAATAGATAACACTATATTGGGAGAATGCACCTAGTAACTATTTATATGCCTTTTTCAGCTCTATATTCTTTTGAGAGAATACAGATGGGCTTACAGATGTCTCAAGTTATACATACTCCACTTCTTTGTGAGAGACAGAGTTGTAGGGTTGACCTTTCTTTCCTTATGTGGTGCTTCTTGGCACTATCTTCATCATTCTCAACACAACTCCAATACCAAATGGTAATTTTGTCTGATCAATGAGTTGATATCTCAAGAAAATTAAGTGAATCAGAGCAAAATCTGGGGGATGTATCATAGTAAGGTAATGGAATACTGTTTGAGAGGTGTTTGGTTCTAATGACTTAGGATAGAACCTATGAGGTGTGATAGGCTCTTAGTCAGTCCTAAAACCATTGAGGGTGTTGAAGATCACAAACATCCGAAGTACAATATCAGAGAATTTGATGATCAAGAACAGAGTGATTTCAGAACCAGAGATCTTTTACCTTCACTTACCATAATATGGATTCATGAAGGATGTCTCAGATGATCATGCTTTCTTATTCTTTTGACAATGCTACTTAACAAATCTCATCAACTCAAAACAATTCAAAGTTAGTCCAATACAGATCAATAATATAGAGGAAAGAGATGAACATTGTTCTAAACTTATAAGACTTGCATAAGGTAATCAGAGTATAAGGAATATATCAAAATCAAATATTCAGAACAAATTATAAGTATAGCAAGATCATCAGAGTTACACATAAGATCAACCTATAAGTCATAAAAGCTATTAATTATGCCAGGAGTGTATTCAACAAGTATACACCAATTGATTAGACATCACAAGACTGAACCAATTTAAAATCTACTCCTAACATAATAATATCAATATCAAGAGAGTTTGCATCAGAGTAAGCATATAACATGTAAACATTCAAACAACTCATATATTGCATCAAAAATTCTAACTTACTTACCACTAGCATATAACATGTAACACATGGTAATCAGTTAGCTTCAAAAAAAGTTTATAAACATGGATGTATATAATGAATAGATATGTAAACTTACTTTTCCCTCAAAGCATCATCATTGGGGAAGTAAAGTTTACCAGCACCAAATTACATTTGTTGATTTCCAATTAATTGGACAAATTCAACATGCCAAGTTCACTAACCAACTTATTGAAGGTAACTTCATCAAGTGGTTTCGTGAAAATGTATGTAATTTGGTCCGTTGTGGGAACATAATGAAGTTCCACAATTCCATTCATTATATGCTCTCGAATGAAATGATACCTTATATCAATATGTTTGGTCCTTGAATGCTGAACAGGGTTGTTTGAGATTGCTATGGCACTTGTGTTGTCACAGTAGATAGGAATATGCTTCAAATCTAGTCCATAGTCTCGGAGTTGGTTTCTCATCCAAAGAAGTTGAGAGCAGCAGCTACTAGCAGCAATGTATTCAGCATCAGCAGTAGATGTACAAACTGAATGCTGCTTCTTACTAAATCAAGAAACCAATCTTCTCCCAAGAAACTGACAGCTTCCTGGAGTACTCTTCCGATCAATCTTATAACCAGCGTAGTCAAAAATCTGTGTAGCCGATGAGATCAAAGCCTGTATCTTTGGGATACCAGATACCTAAATTAGGTGTACCCTTCAGATATCTAAAAATTCTTTTGACAGCTATCAGATGAGATTCTTTCGGATCAGCTTGGAACCTTGCACACAAGCATGTAGCAAACATAATATCTGGACGACTTATAGTCAGGTAGAGTAATGATCCAATCATGCCTCGATAATGAGTGATGTCCACCATCTTGCCAGACTTGTCTTGATCAATTTTTATGGAAGTTGTCATCGGAGTCTTTGCAGGTGTTGAGTCTTCCAACTAATATTTCTTCAGAAGATCTCTGATGTACTTCGTTTGACAAATGAAGATACCATCTGATTTCTGACTCACTTGTAATCCAAGGAAGTAGCTCAGCTCACCCATCATATTCATATCGTACCTACTCTGCATAAACTTAGCAAACCTTGCACAAAGTGCATCATTCGTAGACCCGGATATAATGTCGTCAACATAGACTTGCACAAATATGGTATCATCTTAATGATTCTTATGAAATAGAGTCTTATCTATAACACCTCTAGTGAAACCATTTTCAAGAAAAAATTCTGAGAAAGTGTCATACCATGTTCTCGGCGCTTGCTTTAAACCATAAAGAGCCTTGAAGAGAAAATAGACAAAATCTTCAAACTCAGGATCTATGAAACCAGGGGGTTGCTCCACATAGACCTCTTCTTCAAGCTCACCATTCAGGAAAACACTTTTCACATCCATCTAATATACCTTGAAGTTTGAATGTGCTGCAAATGCTAAAAACATC
This sequence comes from Apium graveolens, assembly GCF_009905375.1. Classification (NCBI taxonomy): domain Eukaryota; kingdom Viridiplantae; phylum Streptophyta; class Magnoliopsida; order Apiales; family Apiaceae; genus Apium; species Apium graveolens. The sequence continues at coordinate 192,172,012 of NC_133651.1, forward strand.
CTGATGGCTTCAAGTCTAGCAACTGGTGCAAAGGTCTCATCGTAGTCAATCCCTTCTTCTTGAGAGTATCCCTTACCAACCAGTCTCGCCTTATTTCTTGTTATAATTCCATCTTCATCAAGCTTGTTTCCAAAAACCCATTTAGTGCCAATCACTAATTTGTCTTTAGGTCTGGGTACAAGCTTCCACACTTTCTGTCGTTCGAACTGATTGAGTTCCTCTTGCATAGCAATCACCCAATCAGGATCTCCAAGAGCTTCATCTACTTTCTTTGGCTCCATTTGAGATAGAAACCCATAATAGAAACATTCATTTGTTGTAGCTCTTCTAGTCTTGACTCCACTGTCAGGATTACTAAGTATCAAGTTCTGAGGGTGGTTTTTACTCCATACTCTATGTCTTGGTAGACTAACCCTTGATGACTTGGTATTTCCAGAATTGTATTGAGTCTGACTACCGGATCCTTGTTCTTCTCCTTGTTCTTCTCCCCCTGAATTGTTTCCAGCTTGATCTACAGAATCTGAAGCTTGAGGACTAGTCCCTGAGATAGTGTGACTTGTCTCATGACCATTACCTTCAGAATCTGCATCCGAATTATGATCATCAGGATCATTGTCATTGTCATTGTTATCTGGAATAATGTCAGGTTCATCTTCTCTATCAAAAAGATCTTCAACATCAAGATTATCACTGTCATCTTCATTCTGAATACTTGGGAGCTTGGCGTTATCAAATGTTACATTAAGGTTTTCCACAACCTTTTGATCAGTAAGCACATACACCCTGTAAGCCTTTGACTCTAGAGAATAGCCCAGAAAGATACCTTCTTCAGCTTTAGCATCAAACTTTCCAAGATGCTCATCGTCCTTAAGCACAAAGTACTTTCCTCCAAACATGTGAAAGTATTTCACTGATGGTTTCTTATTGGCCATTAACTCGTAAGGGGTCTTCTCATATATCTTGTTGATCAGGGTTCTGTTTTGAGTATAGCATGCAGTGTTAACTACTTCAGCCCAAAAGTAAGTAGGAAGATTGGCTTTATTAAGCATAGTCCTTGCAGCTTCAACCAATGTTTGATACTTCCTCTCAACCACTCCATTTTGTTGTGGAGACCTTGGTGCTGAAAACTGTCTTGAGATGCCCTTCTCGACACAGAAATCATTCAGCTTTGCATTTCTGAATTATGTTCCATTACCTGATCTGATTGTTCGTACAGGCACTCCAGTTTCTAACTCAATCTTATTGATGTGATCAATAATCATATCAGGTGTTTCATCCTTTGAATGTAAGAATAACACCCACGTGTATCTGGAATAGTCATCAACAATCACTAAGCCATATTTCTTTCTTGACATAGACATGATGGTGACAGGACCAAACAAATCCATGTGAAGGAGTTGTAGTGGTTCAGTGATGTCAGTCATTGTCTTCTTCTTCTGTGATGCCCTCTTTGACTTTCCCTTCTCGCATGCTTCACAAAGTCCATCAGGACTGAATTCCATCTCGGGAAATCCTCTCACCAATTCCCTCTTAACCAAAGAATTCAAGTTCTTAAAGTTCAAGTGGGAGAGCTTCTTATTCCATAACCAACTTTCATCTGGAGAGGCTTTACTGTAGAAACACATTACTTGACCATCTGCAGAATTCCAGTCAGCTACGAACAAATCACCCTTTCTAACTCCATTGAGAGTCATCTTCTCATTCTTCTGATTAGAGATCAAACACTTCTCCTTCTTGAACAACACTTCACATCCTTTGTCACAGAATTGACTGATACTGAGAAGATTGTGCATAAGACCTTCAACCAGAGAGATTTTTTAATGATGACATTTCCAATTTCCAAATAGCCATATCCCGTAGTATAACCCTTGTTGTCATCTCCAAAATTAACCACTGGGCCAGCTTTCTCAACCACCTTTGATAGCAGGGCTCTATCTCCAGTCATATGCCGTGAATATCCACTGTCCAGAATCCACATAACCTTCTTCTGCTTTATGCCCTGAAAACAAAAGTGATTAAGTTTTCTTTGGTACCCAAACTACGTTGGGTCCAGAAGACTTAGAAGCATTTGAATATAAAACATTTATTTTCATAGATTTGACAGGCTTAACAGTTTTTGCTTTATCATTGATTGTTTCCTTGTCACTTTCAGAAGCACCAACAGACTTGCTCTTGGGCTTGGTGACAGGTGCCACTTTCCTAGATTTAGGAGGGCTTACAGTCTTTGATCTACCAGTGTTCTTACTAACATGCTTATCATGACTATGAGATGTATTATGTGAGTGTGCGGAATCAAGATAAGTGTGCATGAAAGATACTACACATGGCATGCAAACATATTTATTACACTTAGAACCTTTAGGCATGTTATGCACATAAGAATTCTTAACATTGTCTACTTTAACCTTTCTACAAGCATGAGTAAGGTGACCAGCAGAACCACAGTTATTGCATAACTTTCTAAGGCCATTATTTCATATCCTGCCATTTCTACTTCTATTCTTCTTATTCTTGGAAGTAAAACCTAGTCCGGCAAAAGATAAATCAGAGTCACTAGCAACAGACGGAGGTTTCTTTGCCTTTTGTCTCCTTGAGAGCTCGAGATCCTCAACAAGCATCTCATGATGAATATAAAGATTATCTTCATCAAAGGGCTCAACAGCAGCTTTCTTAAATAAAAGCTTCTTAGCTTCCTTAAGAACATGAGGTGTACTAGGGGGATTAGCAACTTTCTCTATAGGCTCATTTTCAACTACTCATTTCTTAGAAGCTTTTCTAAGTTCATCGTAGTCTAAGCCCATCCCAACCTTTCCACCTACTACTTGATCAGCTATCAGCTTCTTAGCAAGATTTGCAGAATCGGTAAAAGCATGTAATTTAGTTTCTAATTCTGCATTCTTGTTCCTAAGCTCTTCCTTTGTCTCAAGGTGCTTAGAAATCTTAAGCTCTAAATATTTATTGGTTTGCTTAAGATTCTCAACACTGACCCTATCTAGAACTAACTTATCATTTTCATCTTTAACTTTCTTTAGTTTTACTTTAAGGTCTTCGACATCAAGCAGAGTACATCTTAGTGTAGTACTAACATTTCTATACACTTCTTTTACAGCATCATATTGCTCAATGCATTCCTTTGTATTGCATCATGCCTTAAGATAGTGATGAAAAACAACATTTCCATACACTAGGACAGTCTGCCTGAAGGCGACACAGTGTTCATTCTCACATAAGTTATCTGGAGGTAAAGCACGAATAGTTGGAAATGTTACCTGAGATGAAGATTATGCCATCAATGCAAGATTTCCATATTGCTCTTCTTCATCATCAGTGTCATCCTAGCTCTCCCCCTCAGCTATGTAAGATTTCACTGGTTACTTCCTTGAGCTACCTGAGTCATTCTTCTGATAAGCTTTGCCTTTATCCTTTCCTTGCTTAGACTTTCTGCACTCAGTGGCAAAGTGCCCAACCTCATCACAGTTATAGCATCTGAACTTGCTTCTATCAACCATCCCTGTCTTATAACCTGATCCAGAAGATGAACTTGACCTCTGACCATGGTTGCTGCTTCCAGAACCCCTAAAGCCTTGCTTTCTTCTAAACCTGATGTTACTGAACATCCCTGCTAGATTGGCCATAGTAGGATCTTCCATGCTTTGCTGCTCCTCAGTGGTGTAGTAGTCACTTGGACTCCCGGAAAGGTTTACATCATCCATCTCAGCATCAAAGAGCGTTTCAGCTTTAGAATTAGGCTTTTCAGCAGTAATGTCAAGCTCTTTGATTCCACTGGCTACAAGAGCAGTTGTCTTGAGTAGTTCAGTATTCTTGCTATCAATTGTTCCTCCACCATAGATGATTCTTCTTTGTTCCTGATCCATTTCATGAGTCTTTAGCTTACCATACAACTTCTCAAGTGTGATGGTTTCAAAGTCAACACGCTCACGAACAGATGAAGTCTTATTCTCTAAGTGGTTAGGTAGGACTAGCATAAACTTCTTGTTGACTTCTCTATGAGGATAAGTCTTTCCATGAATACTTAATTCGTTTAACAGCTTATTCAGTCTTTCAAAGACTTGGGTAATACTTTCTCCATGCAAGGACTTAAAGGCCTCATATGGTGAAGTCAATATATCCAATCGATTATGCCTGACATCTTCATTTCCTTCCATAAGCAGTTCTACGGTTTCCAACATATGCTTTGCACTCTCACAGACCATAATTTGGTGACTCATGTCATCATCCATCGAATCCACCAAAATAAGTTGTAGGCCTTCATCCAGAGCTATCAGTTCTTTGTCACGAGCACTCCATTCTGCTTCAGAGCATGACATTCTCATATTAGGCAACTCTGGATGATCCTTTATTAGCACATGTCTTCCTTCTCTCAATACTCTCATATATTCTGGATTCGACGCCCGAATATACAATAGCATTTTCTTTTTCCATAGATTATATCTCCATTTATCAAACTAAGGAACCTTGATACTACTAACTTTCTGAGAACTCATGTTTTCAGATCTGAGAAAAATTTGCAATAAACCGTCTCAAAATACGATAACCCAGTCAATCAACAATACCAAACCAGTCAAGTCAAAATCAACAAACCCAAATCAAATCTACACACCGAAATCACTCCCAGACTCCGTACAACCAAAATCAACAACAAAACTTGCTAATCTAACGGATCAGATCTGTATATCGATCAACAAGCTCTGATACCAATTTTTAGGTCCAAATATACATAAAGAGGGGGTGAATGTATGTTTTCGTTAATTAATTGCAGCGGAGAATAAACCTCGAAAATGAAATAAACAAACACTAAGAGATTCACGGAATAATTTTTTTTATTAAGAAATTAAACCGTAAGGGTTTGCTTATAACTCCGAATATAAATAATTTGAAGCAACAAATATAGAGAGAACCAAAATAATAGCAATCAATTTGGGGTTCTATCTATCACTTTAAAAATTCAAAGCTTCTATCAAAAGATATTAAATACAATCAAGAGAGTTTTAAATAATGAGTGTTACAAGTTTGTAAGGCTTTAATGGTGTGAAATAAATTGGGCAGCACTTCTCTCCTTAATTTCAATAAATGAAATCAAACCACTCTACAAGAAAAATTCTGCAAAGCTTTATTGTGTTTTGCTGAGATGTTCTATTTTTCAATCTGCTGAAAATTGGTTTTGTAGTGGTAGAATTGTAGGAGAGATAAAAGAGACTACGTGGTTGCCTCTTGTCCATTTGTTTTAAATGGTACAGCTTGAAAAAATAACTATGGAGATCAATAATATCTGTGTAGCAGCCTTTGCCTTAAAATAATTTTTGAATGAATCTTGTGGTGACCAGAAAGGAGAGAGAGCAGCACTTGAATATTTGACTAAATCTGTCTGGAGATCAAATGCACATGCAGCTGTAGGAGAGGGAGAGATAACAAGTCGCAATACACAGAAAAACAGCCACCTTTTCCTTAGCAATTTATTCGCCTATGGCGATCAGAATGATACCCTTTTTTCTATTGCGATCAGGTAGTAGATAGCATACTTGTGTTTGTACAAAAGAAATAAACACGGTAGAACTCTTTTCTATTCAAACAAACAGGTTGGCAGGAGGGAATCGTATGACACACGCAGGAGAAATAACGCATGGGGGGAAGGTAATGCGCGTAACGCGCGCGTGCCACAGCCGAACAACACAGCCCATTTTTGTTTTATTACTTCCAGAATATACCACTTTATTTCTTTGTTTTTCTTTAAATTGTACTTTCACTCCTTTTCCCACCAATGCATGTGGGCCCATGCATGTGCTTTGCAAATTGCAAGTAAACACACACAATCTGTCACCTTCATTCCTTTTCTCCTGCATTTCATTCCTCTGCAAAGCTGAGGTGTCCGATTTCTTTTGTGAATTAACTAAACTCAACTTCACTGCATGGATGCATAATAAAAATAATAATCTGGCTGGAATTTCTAGGATTAAAAGAATACACCTTGATTATTAATTTTGTCACACCCCCAACTTAAATAGCAAAATAAATATAGCTATTACATCATTTTAATGAAGAATACACAACCAAATCCAAGATCTTACAGTTTAGGGTTTGGAACAGCCCAACACTACCAACTATTACATCTGATTACAAATACCGAGTCCTCACACAACTATTATTACTTATTCTACCTGAGCTCGAACATAAGCATCAGCATCACAGGTCTTACGGGCAGTCTGCTTGAATCTAACCATAGCTGCTAGCTGTAATATAAGGGTAAAGCAAGAAGTGAGCCAAATGCTCAACAAGTGCTAACAGTATGACACAAAACATAAATTGAGATATACTTTTAAGAATGATAATGGAAAGACATAACCAAAGGTAACGAGAGATAAAAACTATGTGAGATGGCATCATTTTGCTTGCATCAAAACAATTTTAAAATCATGTCTTAATCAAAATCATTTTATGACACTACGGATTACAGCCGGTGATCAGCCGCGAAGTAATCCCGAACCTCGCTGGGTTCTAAAACATTATTGGGAATCCCTAGGCAACTTTTAAGCCTAATATAAGTGTGGAAAGGACTCGCGTCTCAGTCCAGATCCACTATTCAAGAAAACATTTATCCCCCTTTGGGACTAAAAACCCACATTTTAATCATTTTAAAAACTGATGCCGATTTATGACAAAATCTCTTTTGACTGTAAACATTTTTATCAATGGATTATAGATCAACTCGAAACATGGGAAACAAGGTACTGAATATCAGAGCCATGATTCACAAAACTATTCTCTATTCAAGTAATTGAATGGTTTTCATATATCAAAGATTGGACAAGAGGATTTAGTGAGGCTAATGGATAATATGAAGGGTAATGCCAATTTGGGCTCAAAGCAATGGTTTCTCATCAAGGTTCAAGTGCTGGATCATCAAGAAGGTAAGCTTCATGAATACTAAGGGTGTAAAGGTATGAAGAATGATCTTTAACTCAGGACATATCAGAATTGTCAAGCTTTAGGATAAGAAAGAGGGTATCAATCAATGAGGAATCAAGCTGGTAAGTATCTGACTATCAGAATTCAAAGTAAGGTTCTATAGGGGTTCAAGTATCAGGATGAGATATTAATACTTAGGAAATATCAACATGTTAATCAAGAGGATCCATCAAGTAATATATCAATTCTTCATTTTATCATGGCATTAAACTATCATGAAAGACTTTTGAACTACTTGCAATACGTACTCGAGGGTTCATGGCATCTCTATGTAACTCAAAGATAAACAAAAGATACGTTTGATTTAAATATATCAAATGACTCAGGATAATTGTATCAATATATAAGAACTATTTGTAGTAAATACGAAGGTCAAGTTGAATCACTTGCCTTGAGATAAGCTGGTCTGGTCTGACTGGTAGGAGCAACAACTGGAGCTTCACTCGACTTTTATGGCAAGTTTTCCCTCGTCTCGAGATCCTACATAAATAATAATAATAATCCTCATTATAATATATTCTCACCAACTTAACCTATTTACAACTCGAAATTAAACACGGATGGCACTTAGGCCTATATGCACTTAATTTATATTCACTTTTAAATTATAATTGCACACACATAGCCACATATTCACATATCATATATTAATACCAAATAACACCATATATACCATAATGCAACACTAGGCTTGGATGATCTCGACTCACAACTTAAGTTTTTTGGTCGCTAAACTAGACAAGGTCTTCTAATTTCGGCTTCCTAACTCGATGTGCCTTTCCTAAATTATACAAAACCTATTGACCCTCACTTGTGCCTTTTGCTCTACTAACCTTATACTATCTTACAACTATGGTGGTCGACCTAATACTCACTTCTAAGTGTTCTAAAACTATGTGATAAGTGATAGTGCTCACTGGTGTAAATTTCAGAATGACAACTATGGTTTCTTGAGTACATTAGACACTCTTAAACTATAATTTTTTCTTCAAAACTTTTACACAAGACTCTCCTGACCTAAGGGCATCTCACAAACTTGATGTGGCTCAAGCGCCTGGCTTCGGCCTTCTTGGGCCTAAGCTAAAAGTCCAAGGTTCCCCTGTTTTTCTGGGCAGAAAATGCCCTGACTTGAATTAACTTGTGACACATGGTTCTAGCTCATATCCTATGAACTATGGTTGGAAAAACTTCTCTGACATACCCTATAACTAAGGCCCAATTGGGCCTAATGAGGGCCTACCCATGACATGGTCAAATCTCCCCATTTCTAAGTTGCAACAAAACTGTCCCCTGCTGGACAGATTTTGTGATTCTACTTGTGCACCTAACCAAATGACATGCAAACCTCCAACCAACTCCTAAAACCTATTATATACTCCCAATACTAAATTCTGGTAGCTTGGGCCTCAATGTACACACCAATGACATGGTCAAAACTCACTCTAAACCTCAGGGTGCTATACTGATTTTTCTGCAGAAACTATAACTCTCATTTTCCAAGGTTTTGACTTGACAAACCCAACTAACAACAACTAAATACTTAAACCAAGACTTATACATGGTATTATACTGAACTAACTCCCTTTTTCTCAAAATAACTTTGGTGAGATCATCCTTACCTAAGGTACAATTATGGCAAAACAAAAGACACTACACTTCACAAATCACAAATCTTCTTGCTTTTGAAACAACAAGATATATATTTTTATAAAAGATAACCACGAATTATTACCATGCAACAGGAAGCATAAATCAATATTAACACATTATTCCCACTGAAATTAAGTCTCACTAACAAAATCTTTCCAAATGATCAAAATCTTACAACATTCCAAGAGAAATCCACATGCATGCATGCCTTCGGGTTTTTCAAACCAAAACAACACATTTTCTACATATGTTCTATCATAACATTGACATGCAAGCCTAGCATAAGGTATACCTAGATGATCACTTAGCATGCAAAGAGTTTTATCAAGACTTCACTAAGATTTTCATGTTATCATCACAAAAACACACAAAGTGGAACATGACAACCAAAACACCATCCATTCGGCTCCTATCAAGTTATGGCCGAATGGATTAGGGTGAAAACAACAATTACATGAGTGTAGCATACTCATGTCTAGCCATTCTCAACCCTTTGCTACTATAACTCATGGTGAAAGCCTTGAATTCACAAGAATCAAGGATATTCACTTGGAGTTTTAACAAAACACCACCATGCAAGGTCAACACATAAGTTTTTCTACTCTACACTCTTAAGATATACAAGAACAACATGTAGGGAGTAGGATTACTTGATAATAGGATGATTATTTGAGTGAGAAATGAAGGAAGAAGGGGATGGGGGCTCGGTTTTTGGGAATTGCCGAGAGGGGAGGGGAAAAACCGAGAGGATGGGGAGGAAAGGAGGAGTGTGGAAATGGTGGGGTGAATGTGGAGTAATAATCATGTTAGTTTGGTTTTTATTTGGCCAAAAGTGAGTGGATTTGAGATTTTACAAGAGTAACCTTCCAATATAGTTAGGTAGATTTGCATGCAAGGGTAAAGGGGTAATTTGGTTAGTAGAATGAAAGTGAGTGGGGTTGGAAATGTCTTCCTTGCCCCTAAGTTGAATTGGAAGAGTATTTGCATGCAAGGGTAGCCACGTAATTTGCTAATTATAACAAATAAAATTTATAAAGATTTATTTTTATAAAATAAAATACAAGTTCAAAAATTATAAAATTTATATCATAAAATAACTTGGATTTTTAGAGACTTTATAAAATCATTTTCAAAATTTGTGAACAAAATACCTTTTAAAAGAAAAATTTTCCAAAGCTTAGAATATTCCTTATAAATCAAAAATAAATAAATTAAATAAACTCTTGCTTTGAAAAATCATATACTACACAAAGAAAATTTATAATGCAGAAATTTTCACTCACACTAGCGTACAATCATTGAATATATTTTTTTTATTTGACTTTAATATTATACCCAATCCACAAATAATATTACATAAAATGTCGGTCGTAACATCCTCTCCCCCTTAAGGGATTCTGTCCCCAGAATCTAAGAGAAAAGATGAGGATGCCGGGAACGCATATCAGACTCTAACTCCCAAGTCGACTCTTCGACCTTAGGGTTCCTCCAAAGTACTTTTACTAACTTTACTGATTTATTTCTAAGACTCTTTACTTGCCAGTCGAGTATTTTAACCGGTTGCTCCAAAAATGACAGGTCTGCCTGAATTTCTACAGGTTCATATTCTATCACATGGCTAGCGTCAGGATTGTACTTCTTAAGTAACGACACATGGAACACATTATGCACATGCCGATACTGAGGTGGTAAGGCCAACTCGTAGGCCACCTTTCCCACTTGACTCAAAATCTCAAAAGGACCTATGTATCTAGGTGCTAACTTCCCTTTCTTGCCAAATCTTATCAACCCTTTTCTAGGTGACACCTTCAGCAACACAGCTTCGCCAATTTGGAATTGAACGTCCTTACGCCTTCCTCTGTCTATCTTGAGCAGCAAGCAACCTTTTCTGAATTAACTTGACCGAGTCATGCAACTGTTGTACCAAATCCGAGCCGAGAATTCTTCCTTCTCCCACTTCATCCCAACTTGTTGGTGATCTACATTTTCGCCCGTACAAAGCTTCGTATGGTGGCATGCCGATACTGGAATGATAGCTGCTATTGTAAGAGAATTCAATCAATGGCAAATGGTCGTCCCAACTTCCTGCAAAATCGATTGCACAACTGCGCAATATGTCTTCAATTGTTTGAATTGTTCTTTCACTCTGGCCATCAGTCTGTGGGTGGTACGCCGTGCTCATATTCAACTTTGTGCCAAGACATTCCTGAAATTGCTTCCAGAATCTCGAGTTAAATCGGGGATCTCTGTCTGAAACTATTGATATGGGTACTCCATGCCTTAGTACGATTTTGCGCACATACAAATGAACCAACTTGTCCAATGACGACTTCTCGTTTATTGGAAGGAAATGCGCCGACTTCGTAAGACGATCAACTATAACCCATATTGCGTCATGTCCGGATTTCGTTCGCGGTAGTCCTACTATAAAGTCCATAGCGATATTTTCCCATTTCCATTCTGGAATCTTCAGGGGCTGAATTAATCCGCTTGGTCGTTGATGTTTTGCCTTTACTTTCTGACAAGTATAGCACTTTGCAACCCATTCTGCCACGTCTCGCTTCATATTTGGCCACCAAAAGTTCTTCTTTAAGTCTCGATACATCTTGGTGCTTCCCGGGTGGATTGAAAATTTCGAATTGTGGGCTTCATGGAGGATCTCATTCTTTAATTCAGGTACATGGGGAATCCATATTCTGGATGAAAACCTTAGTATCCCTTGCTCATCCCTTTGAGTATTAATCTCCTCTCCAGATAACTGTTTCTTCTCTTTTTCCATTACTTCCTCTTGACACTTCTTTATCTTTTCCACTAGTGTTGGCTGAAAGGTCATTGCACGACAAACTTCCTCAACTTTTCCATAAGCACAAAGTTCCAATTCCAATCTTTCGATTTCTCCAGTTAACTCTTTTGATGTTATCATCATATTCAATCTCTCCTTCCTACTCAGAGCATCGGCCACTACGTTCGCCTTTCCAGGATGGTAATTTATCGAGCAGTCATAGTCCTTGATCAGTTCCAGCCATCTCCTCTGCCTCATATTGAGCTCTTTCTGAGTAAAAATGTACTTTAAACTCTTGTGATCCGTGTAGATTTCACACTTCTCTCCATAGAGGTAATGTCTCCAGATCTTGAGTGCGAACACTATGGCGGCTAGTTCCAAGTCATGTGTCGGGTACTTTAACTCATGCGGCTTCAACTGTCTTGACGCATATGCGATCACTTTACTGTGTTGCATCAACACACAACCCAAACCCTTATGTGAAGCGTCGCTGAATATTACAAAATTCCCTTGATCATCTGGAAGTACCAACACCGGAGCTGTTACCAACTTCTGCTTTAATTCTTGAAAGCTATCTTCACATTCTGCACTCCATTCAAACTTTTGATTCTTTCTGGTTAACTTGGTCAATGGCGTGGCGATCTTCGAGAAATCCTTGACGAATCTTCTATAGTATCCGGCCAATCCTAGAAAACTTCGTACTTCCGTAGGAGTCTTTGGCCTCTCCCAACTCATAACTGCCTCAATCTTTGCCGGATCCACTTTAACTCCCTCATTTCCAATAACATGCCCCAAAAATTGAACTTCCTTTAACCAAAACTCACATTTGGTAAACTTGGCATACAACTTCTCTTATCGGAGTATCTCCAATGCTATCCAGAGGTGCTGCTTATGTTCTTCTTCTGACTTAGAATAAATAAGGATGTCATCAATGAATACCACGACAAATTTGTCCAAATACTTCTTAAATACCCGATTCATCAGATCCATAAATACGGCCGGAGCGTTGGTCAATCCAAACGGCATTACTAGGAATTCATAATGCCCATATCTGGTCCTGAATGCGGTCTTAGGAATATCTTCTTCTTTGATCTTTAATTGATGGTATCCCGATCTCAAATCAATCTTCGAAAAGCATTTTGCTCCCTTCAACTGATCAAAAAGGTCATCTATCCTTGGTAGCGGGTAACGGTTCTTGATCGTCACCTTATTCAGCTCCCGGTAATCTATGCATAGACGCATACTCCCATCTTTCTTCTTTACAAACAGAACAGGTGCTCCCCATGGTCGTATCACTCCTTTATCCAATAATTCTTGTAGCTGGCTCGCCAACTCTTTCATTTCTGCTGGTGCCATCCTATATGGGGCCTTTGAAACTGGTTCCGTGCCTGGAGCAAGGTTGATCTCGAACTCAATTTGTCGAGCTGGTGGTAAGCCTGGTGGTTCTTCGGGAAACACATCGGGGAACTCACTAACTACAGGAATATCTTCCATGCTGAGGCTGCCTCTCTCTGAATCCACTACATATGCTAGGAACGACTCACAACCTTTTCTAAGCAACTTCTTAGCCTGAACGATTGTAAGAAATAGTTGCTCTTGCCTCTGCCCCTTAAATACTACCTTATCTCCACTCTTCGTCCTTAAATACACTCTCTTGGTCTTACAATTTATCTTAGCGCTATTCTCTCCTAACCAATCCATTCCTAAAATTATATCAAACTCTCCCAACTTGAAGAGTATCAAGTCGGCTGAAAACTTATATCCCGAAATATCGATCTCACACTTTGGACAAAATTGATTCACAGGAATCTTCTCTTGGTTTGCAATTACCACATTTACTACCTCACTCATAACCATTTTATCACATTGGAGCTTATCAACAAAAGATTCTGATATGAAAGATCTTGTTGCTCCCGAATCAATCAATACTTTAGCTTTGACATTATAGAGTAAAAGTGTACCTGCTATCACCTCAGAATTATGAACAACATCTTTCATCTTTAGATCAAATGTCCTTGTTGTTGCTTGCGGGGTTGGTGTGGGTGGTGGAGGTAATGCCAATACCTCAGCTGGCATGCTTGCACTGGTACTTGCCACGTTCATCAGAACTTTGACTTGTCATGTTGCCTTACACTCCCTAGCCATGTGTCCAGTCTTCCCACATTTGTAGCACGTAACTCCTGGCTTCGGCATCTTGCACTCATTTGCCAAATGTCCCTTCTGATTGCACCTATAACAGGTCATGCTCAGCTTATTGCATACTCCGGGGTGCCTTCTTCCACAGTGCTTGTATTCCGGTCTCTGGAACCTGTTTTCTCCAACTTGCCCTTGGCTTGCCTGATTGTTCCCTTTTGATTCTTACCTTTTGCCCAAATTTCCCTTCTTTTGAAAATTTCCGCCCTTCTGGAAACCAATCCTCTTTACATTCCGATCTTGCGAACTTCCAGCTTCAGACTTTTCTCCATAAAATGGAACCTTCCTCTTCTTGTTATCCCTCTCTTTCCTTGACTGCATCCCATTATTCTCAATCAGAGCAGCTTTCTGTACTACTCCCGCATAAGTTTCAAGCTCAAACATAGCCACCCTATCTCTGATCCAAGGCTCCAATCCTTGCTGAAATTTCTTTGCTTTTTCCTCCTCAGTGCTGGTATACTTTGTCACAAACCTTGACAACTCAGTGAACTTCTTCTCATACTCCAATACAGTCATATTCCCTTGCTTCAACTCCAGAAATTTTGGCTCCATCTGATTCTGCATGTACTTAGGGTAATACTTGTCCAGAAATAACTTTTTAAATCTCTCCCAAGAAACCTGCTGAGTGACTTCCATAGCCTTTACTGATTCCCACCAATAGATGACTTCTCCCTTCAAGAAGTAAGTAGCATACGGCGTCTTCTGATCATCTCCTAACTGTACCAACTCAAAACCCCTTTCCATCTCCTTGATCCATGTGTTAGCTATCACTGGATCAGTGGTATCATGAAATACAGGTGGATTCACATTCTGAAAAGCCTTGAAAGTGACAATTTGTCTAGGTGGTACTGGTGGTTCAGGTGGTTGGTGTGGCTCACGGAAATCTTGGTTTTCAATTCGTTGTTGAAGAGTTAGTTGTTGTTGAGCTATAGCATTGGTTTGTTGTTGCAAGGTTTCCAGTAGTCGAAGAATATTTGGGTCTGTGGTGAAGGTGGTTGTTGGGTTCTTCTTTTTGGGAGGCATGATCCTGAAGTAAGAGTTGTGTCAAAACAGATATGAATGATAAAATGATTCGAGGGTATCGCATGGCATTCTCATTTACATATGGGGTCAAGTTTCCAAATTAAGCAGATATGATGATAAAAACATAAAATAACAGTTAAGAGCAAATGGAACAATAGCACATAATTATTGAAATTTTAAAGGTCATAGTACATAAGATTGGGACATAGTCTGATTCTAGGAATAACAGGCTTATTTAAAGGAAAAACGGAAACAACTGGGGATTCCATAGAGTCTGATAGTACAACAACATGAAAGTTAAATGGAAAGAACTAAGGCTCCACTCCATCTGAACGGGGCTTGGTAGTCTTTTCCTCTCGAAGTGTCTTCACAATGCTCTGGAGCTCATCTGCCACCATCTGAATGACATACTGGCTGGTACGGTCCCGATGCGCTGGCATCTCCTCAAGCTTAGTGTTGACGTACTGAACCAAGGTCTCAAGTCTCGCAGTCATCTGCTCCTTGGGCTTCCCTTCGTAGTTTCGGCTGTCCGGATACACGTTCTTCAGTCGGTCTATCAGTCGGTCGTACTTGCCCTGAAGCATGTCGAACTCGTGCCTCAACTCAGCATACACGGAGAAAGCAATAGTGTCGTCCGACCCAGAGGATGACGAGGAATGCGCCCTTTGCTGACAACCAATAAGAGGAGTACTAATAATAATTTACTTAACCTACTCTCTCGCATAATATCTATAACCTACACACAAATCCTATAACCTATTTGGGCTGTCCAGGGACTCTAAACCGTAGCTCTGATACCAAAACCTGTCACACCCCTAACTTAAATAGCAAAATAAATATAGCTATTACATCATTTTAATGAAGAATACACAACCAAATCCAAGATCTTACAGTTTAGGGTTTGGAACATCCCAACACTACCAACTATTACATCTGATTACAAATACCGAGTCCTCACATAACTATTATTACTTATTCTACCTGAGCTCGAACATAAGCATCAGCATCACAGGTCTTACGGGCAGTCTGCTTGAATCTAACCATAGCTGCTAGCTGTAATATAAGGGTAAAGCAAGAAGTGAGCCAAATGCTCAACAAGTGCTAACAGTACGACACAAAACATAAATTGAGATATACTTTTAAGAATGATAATGGAAAGACATAACCACAGGTAACGAGAGATAAAAACTATGTGAGATGGCATCATTTTGCTTGCATCAAAACAATTTTAAAATCATGTCTTAATCAAAATCATTTTATGACGCTACGGATTACAGCCGGTGATCAGCCGCGAAGTAATCCCGAACCTCGCTGGGTTCTAAAATATTATTGGGAATCCCTAGGCAACTTTTAAGCCTAATATAAGTGTGGAAAGGACTCGCGTCTCAGTCCAGATCCACTATTCAAGAAAACATTTATCCCCCTTTGGGACTAAAAACCCACATTTTAATCATTTTAAAAACTGATGCCGATTTATGACAAAATCTCTTTTGACTGTAAACATTTTTATCAAGGGATTATAGATCAACTCGAAACACGGGAAACAAGGTACTGAATATCAGAGCCATGATTCACAAAACTATTCTCTATTCAAGTAATTGAATGGTTTTCATATATCAAAGATTGGACAAGAGGATTTAGTGAGGCTAATGGATAATATGAAGGGTAATGCCAATTTGGGCTCAAAGCAATGGTTTCTCATCAAGGTTCAAGTGTTGGATCATCAAGAAGGTAAGCTTCATGAATACTAAGGGTGTTAAGGTATGAAGAATGATCTTTAACTCAGGACATATCAGAATTGTCAAGCTTTAGGATAAGAAAGAGGGTATCAATCAATGAGGAATCAAGCTGGTAAGTGTCTGACTATCAGAATTCAAAGTAAGGTTCTATAGGGGTTCAAGTATCAGGATGAGATATTAATACTTAGGAAACATCAACATGTTAATCAAGAGGATCCATCAAGTAATATATCAATTCTTCATTTTATCATGGCATTAAACTATCATGAAAGACTTTTGAACTACTTGCAATACGTACTCGAGGGTTCATGGCATCTCTCTGTAACTCAAAGATAAACAAAAGATACGCTTGATTTAAATATATCAAATGACTCAGGATAATTTCATCAATATATAAGAACTATTTGTAGTAAATACGAAGGTCAAGTTGAATCACTTGCCTTGAGATAGGCTGGTCTGGTCTGACTGGTAGGAGCAACAACTGGAGCTTCACTCGACTTTTATGGCAAGTTTTCCCTCGTCTCGAGATCCTACATAAATAATAACAATAATCCTCATTATAATATATTCTCACCAACTTAACCTATTTACAACTCGAAATTAAACACGGATGGCACTTAGGCCTATATGCACTTAATTTATATTCACTTTTAAATTATAATTGCACACACATAGCCACATATTCACATATCATATATTAACACCAAATAACACCATATATACCATAATGCAACACTAGGCTTGGATGATCTCGACTCACAACTTAAGTTTCTTGGTCGCTAAACTAGACAAGGTCTTCTAATTTCGGCTTCCTAACTCGATGTGCCTTTCCTAAATTATCCAAAACCTATTGACCCTCACTTGTGCCTTTTGCTCTACTAACCTTATACTATCTTACAACTATGGTGGTCGACCTAATACTCACTTCTAAGTGTTCTAAAACTATGTGATAAGTGATAGTGCTCACTGGTGCAAATTTCAGAATGACAACTATGGTTTCTTGAGTACATTAGACACTCTTAAACTACAATTTTTTCTTCAAAACTTTTACACAAGACTCTCCTGACCTAAGGGCATCTCACAAACTTGATGTGGCTCAAGGGCCTGGCTTGGGCCTTCTTGGGCCTAAGCTAAAAGTCCAAGGTTCCCCAGTTTTTCTGGGCAGAAAATGCCCTGACTTGAATTAACTTGTGACACATGGTTCTAGCTCATATCCTATGAACTATGGTTGGAAAAACTTCTGTGACATACCCTCTAACTAAGGCCCAATTGGGCCTAATGAGGGCCTACCCATGACATGGTCAAATCTTCCTAAGTTGCAACAAAACTTATACATTTTGTCCCCTGCTGTCCTCTAACTTAAGTTTTGTTTCTAAGTTGCAACAAAACTGTCCCCTGCTGGACAGATTTTGTGATTCTACTTGTGCACCTAATCAAATGACATGCAAACCTCCAACCAACTTCTAAAACCTATTATATACTCCCAATACTAACTTCTGGTAGCTTGGGCCTCAAAGTGCACACCAATGACATGGTCAAAACTCACTCTAAACCTCAGGGTGCTATACTAATTTTTCTGCAGAAACTATAACTCTCATTTTCCAAGGTTTTGACTTGACAAACCCAACTAACAACAACTAAATACTTAAACCAAGACTTATACATGGTATTCTACTGAACTAACTCCCTTTTTCTCAAAATAACCTTGGTGAGATCATCCTTACCTAAGGTACAATTATGGCAAAACAAAAGAGACTACACTTCACAAATCACAAATCTTCATGCTTTTGAAACAACAAGATATATATTTTCATAAAAGATAACCATGAATTATTACCATGCAACAAGAAGCATAAATCAATATTAACACATTATTCCTACTGAAATTAAGGCTCACTAACAAAATCTTTCCAAATGATCAAAATCTTACAACATTCCAAGAGAAATCCACATGCATGCATGCCTTCGGGTTTTTCAAACCAAAACAACACATTTTCTACATATGTACTATCATAACATTGACATGCAAGCCTAGCATAAGGTATACCTAGATGATCACTTAGCATGCAAAGAGTTTTATCAAGACTTCACTAAGATTTTCATGTTATCATCACAAAAACACACAAAGTGGAACATGACAACCAAAACACCATCCATTCGGCTCCTATCAAGTCATGGCCGAATGAATTAGGGTGAAAACAACAATTGCATGAGTGTAGCATACTCATGTATAGCCATTCTAAACCCTTTGCTACTATAACTCATGGTGAAAGCCTTGAATTCACAAGAATCAAGGATATTCACTTGGAGTTTTAACAAAACACCACCATGCAAGGTCAACACATAAGTTTTTCTACTCTACACTCTTAAGATATACAAGAAAAACATGTAGGGAGTAGGATTAGTTGATAATAGAATGATTATTTGAGTGAGAAATGAAGAAAGAAGGGGATGGGGGCTCGGTTTTGGGAATTACCGAGAGGGGAGGGGGAAAAACCGAGAGGAGGGGGAGGAAAGGAGGAGTGTGGAAATGGTGGGGTGAATGTGGAGTAATAATCATGTTAGTTTGATTTTTATTTGGCCAAAAGTGAGTGGATTTGAGATTTTACAAGAGTAACCTTCCAATATAGTTAGGTAGATTTGCATGCAAGGGTAAAGGGGTAATTTGGTTAGTAGAATGAAAGTGAGTGGGGTTGGAAATGTCTTCCTTGCCCCTAAGTTGAATTGGAAGAGTATTTGCATGCAAGGGTAGCCACATAATTTGCTAATTATAACAAATAAAGATTTATAAAGATTTATTTTTATAAAATAAAATACAAGTTCAAAAATTATAAAATTTATATCATAAAATAACTTGGATTTTTAGAGACTTTATAAAATCATTTTCAAAATTTGTGAACAAAATACCTTTTAAAAGAAAATTTTTCCAAAGCTTAGAATATTCCTTATAAATCAAAAATAAATAAATTAAATAAACTCTTGCTTTAAAAAATCATATACTACACAAAGCAAATTTATAATGCAGAAATTTTCACTCACACTAGCGTACAATCATTGAATATATTTTTTTTATTTGACTTTAATATTATACCCAATCCACAAATAATATTACATAAAATGCCGGTCGTAACAAATTTAATTAAATAAATATATATATTTGATTTCATTTATTTATTTAATTAAAAATCAAACCTCAATTTATTTATTTTTTCAAAATTAAAAGTTGATATTAAATTAAATAAATAAATCTTTTGAGATTAATTTATTCATTTAATAAAAATTCAATTTTTAATTTATTTATTTTAAAATCAAATTGTGATCTAAAATTAAATAAATAAATAAGATGATTTTTATTTATTCATTTAATAAAAAATCAGTCATTGATTTAAAAAATAAATCCAGTAAATCTTTGGGTTGTACTCCTCTGTATCTACAGGCCTTCTAATCTCCGGGATTTTGTACCTCGTAATATTACCAGACTCCTCAAGTACAAAAACCACTTAACAGTGTTTCTAAAAATAATACTCCATTTCCCTTTCACGGATGACTAACGTCTAGTGCACGGGTCTGGTTCACAGACGGCTATTTCCGCTCTCAGACCTTCGTATTACACCCGTATAAACTACTGTTAAGATTTCTACCAAATATAAGCAACTACACTGGGAATCCTTGAGATCTTTACACTGATTCTAACAACTGCTTCGAATGACTCCAACCTTATTCCTCCAATACCTGAACATATTAATGAACTTCATACGGATCACTGTTGACGTCTTCTTCACTGCAGCTAACAGAACCTTTTGTGCATATACCCAATAACCAATATGTACTGATTCCAGTGGAACATAGATTATTTCAAAGTCCTTGTTCTATGTTAAGTTATCCAAACCAGTATTGTTAAGTTATACATACAGCTTCAATCTTGCTCAACATACCACCACAGTCAGGCCTCAATATATGATGGACTAATCTCTTGGGGAAGGAGATCCCCATTACCCAACTGTTGATCCAAAGAACTGTCTCCAACCTCAAGGGATGCCTAATTAAGGGAAGAGTCCCAAACTGTAGATGGTGATCTACCAATGAACACTCGAATTTCAGATGTTAAAAGTTATGTTTCCCTCACGGGTGAATGATCATCCACCTTATGTGATGTAGAATTTTGAGGAGGAATGCAACGTCGAGTACATGACGAGTACGAACCTCGCTATTTATAAGGGGTAAACCTTGTTCAAGGGAGAAGTTATGATTTATATGGTTCCTATATCGAGGATAGTGATTATTCATATGAAGAGGAGATCACCTCAAAAAGAGTATAGCCGAGCAAGAAACCTATTGTTAAATGGCATTTTTAGCCCAAAAGACGTGAATGGACGAATCTCCAAATCATAAAGAAGATGATACGTGCTCATAAAGCACACATCCTAAAACCCAAAAAGATCTGGAATCACAAAGCAATCAAGATCTACCAGGCACAACTCAAGTTATCGCTTCCACCATTGAAGTACCATAACTCTTAATCACAAAACCAAGAAGCCGATCCCGTAATAATGGGATTTCTTGTGACATGAATGCTGATTCAAGGGACTGATACCAATCTCAAGGAGTAGAAAACCAATGGATGAATCCCCGATCATATTTCGGATGTTAACAATTATGTTTTCATCTAGGAGGAATGCCAACCCACCTGATTGTAGTAAACTTTAGTGACGACCTCACTAAGGGTATGAATCCTGGTATTTTTAAAGGATAAGCCCCATTCGTAAAAGAGTCTGAGATTTCTTTAGTCCCAATACTTAGGAAAATGATCTTCCATCTGATAAGGAGACTGAGCCATGAAGGAAATGACCAAGCAAAAGCTTATTGTTAGAATACGTTCTCAGTCTCGAGGGCGCGAAAGGATGGTTCCTCAAAAAAGAACTCAAACTCATGAGGAGCACATCGGTAAGATTTAACAAGTTTAAAGATGCGTTAGGAAAAGAATCGATCTCAACCTGAAGGGATGATTCAAGATCCTCAAATTCAAAAGATAGAATCCTCAAGTTCAAGGGTCGAATCTCCAATTTTAGATGGTAGTTGAAACCTTAGCTTTAGCATGCCACAAGGGTCACAATTATCTACCAATGTTCTTCTTTCTTGAACTATGGTTGACCAGGGATATGAGTTCAAAGATTATAACCAAGGAAGCAGAATTCAACATCGACCACGTAAAGGCTATACGCCCCTTTATATTTAAGGGTTGAAATACATCAATGACCAAGATGGAGGATGATAAAATCTAAAGTTATAAGGATGCCACTCCAAGATGGTGACGCCCAAGAATTGACCGATCAAAAGAGCATGTCCCAAGCCTCGAGGACTTCAAGGACTGAAAGCTTAGGATGATGAAGAGCGGATAGAGGAAAACAAACCAGAAAAAAGAACAACAAAATCAATTACTTGAAAAATTTAAAAGGCATGGATTCTCTAGGGTCGATTCCCCAATATAGTTGGTCTGAACGGCCTTCCACGAAGAAGGAAAACATAAATTCCAAGGGTTAATCCCAAAGATTTGATGCCCCTTGAAGATCTGAATGATCCAACGTATCTTTTCACGAGAGCATACGATGGAATCAGTAATCCGGCTAACCACGTAAGAAAGTTTTCAAACTCTCTACCACAACAGCCGATGCACGATTTATAAAGTGCATGGCATTTTCTTAAACATGAAGTCATGAAATGATCGACTATGGTGCAAGAGTGCATGAGCTATTTTACATCCCCCATGAACATGAAACGAGGATATAAAAACTTCTCGTAAGACCTGGACCGATTCAAAGAAAATCCATGATCACCACGTACTCGAATGATAAAATGTCGAGGATCGCCCGAGGAGGAGACTAGGATGTCAACTTTAAGTTGTCATTGGCCAAAACTAATCTGAATAGCATGCACAAGTTATAAGAGTGGGAAGACAAGCATGTCAACATAAAAATAAATAACATGATGAAGAATTCGGCCTTCAATAGGACGCGGTGAAGAAAAAGGAGGATCAAGAGTTTGATGTTAAGGATAGATATCCCCGACAAAGACTCGAACTCTCCCTCAAGAAAGAACCATCGAGAACCAAAGTTGTAATATCCCATATTTTCAAATATTATTATTATAATTATTTGGAATTATTTATGTGATTTTAGGTGAATTATCTGATAAGTGGAATTGATGTTTGGGTGTTTAGATGTGATATTATTTGAGTATTTAAATTTTTATATGTCTAGAATAAAATATAGATAATTGTGATATTTTTCTGGTAATTTTTGGAGTGTTATATGATTTTATAATGATTTATGTATTATTAATTATTTTCTGAATAATTACCAAAATTATTTTATAAAGCCGGGAATCGTCCGACTTCAACCGTTTTTGCGTTTTTACAACCCGAAACTTTTCCGAAAACTCCTTCCTAACCTAATCGGGTAATTCCGGACATTTTCCGTGTTTTGACTTTTTCGATTCGGATTACGGTTTGACCCGTGCGCGGCCCGGCGCAAGATTTTCGATACGACAGTTATTTCGGTAATCAATAAAACCCGTATTTTCGAGAGACGGGATATTTTTATATTATTCTCGTATATAATATTTTATAAAAAGCTCGGTTTTGATAATTATCCAATTTTGGTATTGAATCGGATCGTTATTGCAGTTACTTAGCGGCTAAGCAACTAATTTAATGATCCAAAACGATCCAAAACGATCCAGAACGATCCAATATTCCATAAATATAAATAGCCTATTTCTTATTTCGTTTATTCCGTTTATTCATTTGCAACCAGTTAAAACACCGTAAATACAGAGAAAAACCCGAGAAAACCGATACGTTCCCGAGAATCAAACACACGAACGAAGGCGTTATCGAACTCCGATTCGGGCGTGCAGCATATCAAAACGAAGCTCTCGGAATCCTCTTTCTGAATCAATCATCAGTTTCCTTCCAGAAATCACAGTAATTTTCTTATTTATTTATTTATATTCGAATTATTTGATAATTAAATTATGAATTTTTGTTCTTGATGTTTTTGATGTGATTTGATGCTTCCATGTTGTAGAGCATGTTTTTCTGGTCGATTTGGTATATTATACTTCAAAAATAGAGTTCAATATCATGTAGTAATTAAGGTTTTAATTTCTGAAAATTTCTTGAATATGTGTTCTTGGTGTTCTTGGAGAATTCTGAAAATCAAAGCCAATTTTGAAGGTGTTATTGAACACCAAATCACAAGTATGAATATCCGTTTTAAAGCCCTTGACCTCCTCTTTCTTAATTCATCATCAAAATCGATAAACGTTGGGTAAAATTTCAAATTCGTATTTTAGGGTTCTAGACCCGAATTGGGTTCTTGATTTTCAGGAGTTTTTGGTTGTTTTTGATGTTAGGATTAGCTTTAACATGTTATTTAGAGTCGATTCACACTATTTTTGTGTTCGTTCTATTGCCGGAATGATTAGGTCGAGTTAAAGGTTTTGTTAGTTTGTATTTTTCAATATTTTGGTTTATACGTTAATTGGTTGTTGATTGTGATGATATAATTAGATTGTACGTATTTCTAGCATCGTTTTGTGATATAGAACGTCGAGTTTGGTTGGGGATTTGCCCGATTTCGAGTTTTGACCGGAGTGTTCATCGGATTCTTGGTGGTTTGATCGGAAATCGTAGTTGATGATGTGTTGATGCTGTTGTTGGTATAATCGAATTGTGGAGTGAATTTGGTACATAAAGCCATAAAAACCCGCTTAAAATCGTGTTGTTTTGGCTACCTTAAAGCTTGCCGGACGGTCGCCGGATTCCGATCAAGTCGCCGTAGAAGGTGACCGGAATCTGGGCACCATTGTTGAGTTCTTGGCAAGCATTCAAGCCAAGAACGCGTTTGATCTTCTGAAACCCCAACTCCCATTTTCAATTATGTTTCCCAGAATTTTGTTTTAAAAATAAATCAAAATTCAGTTTTTAGTTTTAAAAATTATTTTCTTTTATTCTAAATATCATTATTTTAATTCTAAAAATTCATTTATATTTTAAAAATTTTTATTTTAATTCTGAAAATGTATTTTTAATTCAAAATAAATCTTAATTATTTAATTAATTAATTTTAGTTGATAATTAATTATTTAATTAGTCAATTGATTTAAATATAAATTGATTAATTAATTTAATTAGTTATTAATTAATTTTAATTGATTATTTAATTAGATTTAATTATTTAAAATTGATTTAAAAATTCTGAAAAATAGTTTCGAGCTTTAAGATATTATTTTAAATTATTTTCCAGGCTCGATAAATCTTATAAAATTATTTTAGGGTGTTTGAGCCCTATTATTTAATTATTAAATGATTCGGAGATCGTTTTAATTCCGAAAAATGTTCAAAAATTCATAATAAATCAACCGTTCGTCCGTTTAATACGAAACGAACGCGTACAGACTCAGAAAAATATTCTGCTTTCATTAAAAATACTTTCGAGACCCAAATCCTTTTGTTTCGAAAGGTCGCTTGTTTTACGAATCAATTTGAGTCGATTATTGATCGAAAAATCATATTTTTGACCTGATTTCAGTTTTAAGTGTACCAAGTCGAACCTTTAGACGAACTGAGTCATATGTGATATGAATTATATGATACGTGGATTATGTGCTTACGTGCTATGTGAATTATGTGCATAGGTGGGTCAAGATTCCTGTGTTTGGCTGATATAATTATGTGTGGGCTATCATATGGGTAGACGATAGGCTTTTGACGCGTAGTTCGTCGAGTGGTTATCGTTTAGACGATTAAAGTTATATCTTTTAATTATAGATGCGGATCTCTCGAGTTGATCGGGACAAGACGTTGGATAAGGAATGAGATGGAATGGTATTGGGTACCTGGCTTCTAGCAATCGCAGGAGCAGCATATCGGTGAAGTGTTGAAAAGAAAGATGGTGATGTCTTGAGACAGAATGTCAGAATAGATGCGATGTTACGAGTGTGACTAACTGCTAAAAATCTCAAAGGCAAGCACCCTAACCTCACTTATCATTCAAGTGACATTAATTTCGATTCATATTATGCAAGTACCTCTAACTTCACTTATTGTTCAAGTGATATTTATTTTAAAATTTATCATGCAAGTATTGCTTTCCTTATTCAGTTCGGAATAGATAAATGTTTTACATATCGCTGAATTAAATGATTCTGTTTATGCAAGTACTCTTCTGCTGTTCTATGTTCAGAATAGCTAAGTGATTTTACTTATCAAATTACTGGATTTACAAATGTTTTGGGTTTTGAGAAAATGAGTTGGTTTTGCGAGTATTCCTGCCCAAGTAAATGGGGGAATAAAAGTTTTTAAGGGTGTCGAGTATTATGACCCCTTTCAATAAAATGTTTTTAAGATTGGATGGTTGCGTAAGAGGCCGTGACGGCGGTCCAGTGTGAGCTATGTGTTATACAGGATATAACACCTTGCTAGGCCGATATGTGCCTTGGGTGCCCCTTTGTTTAGTTGGATATGCTTCGGCATACCGGTGTTGCTCCGCGGCTGATCACCGGCGGCAACACACCATCGTTCGAGGATTCCAATCTAAATTATGATATTGTTTTGATATTCATAGAATAAATGATTTATCAACTGATTCTGTTTTGGATTAAAAGTACTGATTCTGTTTTGGATTAAAAATACTGATTCTGTTTTGGATTAAAGTGAATTGTGGTTTTGATTCAGTTTCTTATTTTTTTTTTTTTTTTTGCTGATACTTACGTTGTTGTTAAATATCAAAGGTGGTATTAGTATAGATGATTGATGTTGACTTCAGTATGGAATGTTGTGAGCATCAAAGTTCGTATTTATATCTAATTTGATATGACAGCAAAATAAGTATTAATTTCAAGAGTTCGGTTTTGAATAAAGTTATGATTCAATCCATAATCATTGTTTCATGTTATTATTGTTTACGATATTTCCGTAAACACTGTTTTACGAGTTTTATTCTCGTCAAGATTCAAAGTATTGCTGAAGCCTTTCGCTCAAAAGTATCAAAATGGTTTTGAATATAATTAAGGAATCAATTCTGGGATTCCTCAACTATAAAATTTTATGATTCAGCAATTATGATTTTTTTTTATGTTCTGCGCTGATGCAGATGTCGGTTTTATATCAAAACGACCCTATATATGTTATAATTAACTTGCTGAGCATTTCTTTCGCTCATACTTGCCTATTTTTAAATTTAACCTCCAGTGAGGATTAGCTTGCGCTGTTTAGCTGCGTAATTCGAGGAAGCAAAGAAGAAGCTTTTGGAAGATGGTTGATCCAGGGTTTGCGGACTAGTGTAAGTCTTATTGTATAAAGTTGTTTATATTATATTATATTATAGTTGTATATTTTATTTGGGCCTAGTATACTTCATTTCGAAGTTATACTAGTGGGTTTAGTTTTGAGTTGGAATTTATTGAAAAGAGTTTAAAAAGAAAGTGAAAAATTTATTTGTGGAATTTGGATTTCTTGTTTCTAGAACTGTAACCTTAAAAGATCTTGGATTAGTTGGGGTCATTTTTGATAAATATCTTCCGCTGGCATATAATTATTGATTAAACAGGTTAATTTGGATTGAGGTTTCATAGTGACGACCAAATCCTCTGACCCCGGATTTGGGGGCGTTACAAAAGTTCACCAATTGCACGAAGCCGAATCTTGATGAAATTAGTAATAAACTCTGGAAGAAGATCAAATCTTGATCACACGTCAGAGAGAAGTGTAGCAGCTTGGATTTGAATAATATTGTTCTAAAAAAAATGTTCTAGGTCAGATATCGACAATCACAGATCAAGGAATATCCAGAAGTTTGTCGTGAAGTCCAAAATGACTTGTAGAGAAGTCCCAAGAGATATCTATAAGTTAACATGCATGTAAAGATCTCATATATAGACAAGTCAAAAAGTGCATGTAAAAATCTTAGATATCGACAAGTCAAATAGTGCATGTAGAGATCTCAGATATTGTTAAGTGGTATTTATATCCACTTAGAACACTTTATAAAGGCTCGAATTGGTGTTTTGTACTCAAGTTGTTTGTGTATTTGATGTGTTTTTGTAGTATTTTGCATTTCAGGGCATAGACAGGAAGAAGGGCTGGATTTTGCATGATATATGCTTGGAAGAGTGTGAGGATGAGGCCTTGGTCAAGTGCGCGAAGAAACCAGCAAGAGAAGTCAAGAAATAAAGAAATAATAATCTTTTCCAGTAGCTCAGCATGGCCGCGCTACACTTGGGAGCGGCCGCGCCGTATCCCAGGGCGGCCGGGCCATGACGTATTCCAGAAATCCTGATTTGAATAAAAGACTAATTTGTTCGGCTTTTAGACAGTTTGGGCTGCTATATAATGACTCTTTAAAGACGTTTTTTACAACGGAGACTAAGCAGAAGACGAAGAGAAGACCTAGGAGCATAATTACAATGAAGGAGAAGAAAAGCTTATTTTTACTTGAGATTCTTTGATTGAGTTGTAATCTTGGATGCTTGTTTTCTTGTTTGTTGAACCTATTACTCTTGATTACGTACTTTGATTATTTATTTATTTTATATAGACTTAGTTTATTATACCATGCTTTGATCGGAACCCATAGTGATGATGAGTTCGGTTATGAACTAATCGTTATCGTGGGATTCTAATGGATTTACTTATGGATTTTAATAGTTAATTTGTTTCGATATCTTAGTGTGTGGTGATTTATGATATACTAGTATTGGTTGTGCTTATTCGTCTTATGAGCGTCGCGAACTTATAAGATAGCGTGTTAATCTCTATTGAAGCGAAAGTGAATATATGGGTCTAGAATTTGCCATGCTAGCATAGGTTCATGTATTTATTATGCATGATTATTTGGTAATTTTACCCATCTAACTTGCCCCTATGTAATCATGATAGATAACTTGCGCATTAAACCTTTATGTTGACAAATTCTATAGACATATAGGGTCTCAATATAATTGGTGTATATTCAGCTTCTATCTCTTTTGTGGATGTCTAGTAGTAGGGTATTCATACAACAAAAGTTGGCGTTTACTAGTTTCGTGTAATCTGATTAGTTGTCATCACCATTGCATGCTAAGGTTAAAAACAATGACTTTGAATGAAGTAGTAATGAAGTTAAAATCCCATGTTTGTCTCGTATAAGTAATTCAACCCTCTTATTCTATTAGTTAAATTTAGTTAGTATAATCTCTTAGTTTAATCATAAAACCCAACTTGTTATTTGTCTTAGCATTGAACGATAGACATATCATTGTTGCATAAGTGCATAAATTGAACTTATCCTAACCAGTCTCTATGGGAATGAACTAGAAAGAATTATATATTACTTGTGAATGCTTATACTTGCGTGTAAAATTAGCGTGGGTTTTCATCCTAAAAAGTTTTTGGCGCCACTGCCGGGGACTCGATGTTAATTTTTAGTTTATGTGCTTGATATTAGTGGTCGTTAAAGTTCACTAACTCGGATATTTTACTTACTTGTTTGCTTGTTGCTTTTTCAGGTACTCTAGAGAGCGTTTATGCTAACGCATTCTCGATCTCGAAAGAGAACACTGGATAAAGTGGAGGAAGAAGTTTTAGTAGAAGAAGTTCTTGCAGAAGTTGAGAAAGTTGAAGAAGAAGCTCTTGTTGTACTGGGAGAACCTGAAGTGAATCCGAAGGTTTTGATGGATTACTCTCAACCGAAGATCAATGATATTCAACAACGTGTATGAAGATGCTATAAAGCTAAGGCTTTTTCCAATCTCTCTGAGGGATAAAGCTAAGTGTTGGTTGCATTCTCTACTACCAGGCTCTATCACCAAATGGGAAGATCTTGCTCAAAAGTTTCTTACTAAATTCTTCCCTATGGCGAAGACAGCTGCAATCAGGAATGCTCTTACTCAATTTGCGCAACAATCGGGAGAGTCTTTATGTGAAATATGGGATCGTTATAAGGAGATGCTTAGAAAGTGTCCTTATCATGGGATGCCTGACTGGATGATTATCAACACTTTTATAATGGCTTAGGAGCATAGTCTAGACCCATGCTTGATGCAGCATCAGGAGGAGCCTTATGGGCTAAGAGCTACGATGAAGCTTATGATTTGATTGAAGTGACGGCTGCTAATGAATACCAAAACCCTTCTGAAAGACTACCTCAAGGCAAGGTAGCAAGAATTCTGGAGGTAGATGCATCTACTGCTATAGTTGCTCAGCTTAAGGCTTTGACGATGAAGGTGGATTCTTTGGCTAATTATGGAGTTAATCAGATCACTAGTGTTTGTGAGATTTGTGTTGGTGCATATGAGATAGAGCAGTGTGCTATTTCTAGTGAATCAGCTCAGTTCGTGAGCAACTTCCAGATGTTGCAACAACCAGTTCCAGCCACCTATCATCCCAACAACCGCAATCATCCTAACTTCAGCTGGAGCAACACTCAGAATACGGTGCAACAGCCTTATCAGCAGTATGCAATAAAGCAATTCAACCCTTCTGGTTTTCAACAACCGCAATATGCACCAAGACAACAACTCCAACTACAACAATCTAATGAAAAATCTGAATTGGAGGAGTTGAGGCTCATATGCAAGAGCCAAGCGGTTTCTAATAAGACCTTGGAGAATCAAATTGGGCAGATTTCTAATGTCTTGCTGAATCGACAACCTGGTACACTTCCTAGTGATACAGATGTTCCAGGAAAGAAGGAAGCAAAAGAGCAGGTTAAGGCAATTACACTGAGGTCTGGGAAGGTTACGAGCCATGAAAAAACTCAAGTTCCAGAAGATGAATGTGGCGCCCTCCAAACCCGGGTCAGAAGTTTGGGGTCCACACACACAAACACCTTAATTATAACCTGCTTATAATAATATTAAAGATAATAATAATATGCAGTGACCCTACTTACCAACTACCACGGATCGTAACAAGTTAAAGTATGCACACAAGCCACACACACTTATATTACAAACGCTCAAATCCCAACTATTCAAACTTACAACTGAATATTAACCATTATTACAAACTTCATAAACTTAAACTATTCCAAAAGCTGTCAGCTAGCTTAACTGGATCAACCTGGACCCCCAACTCTCGCACTGGATTGGGGATCCTCGCTACCAACAGGTTCCTTCTTAACTGGAAAAGAACATAAACAACATCGCACGAATGAGCTAACTAGCTCAGCAAGTTACATTGACAAGACTGAGAATAATGATCATCAAGTGAAAAAAGTTAAGGTATCAACTGAACGATGATTAATGATTTAGAATTGGATATTATATTTTTATTTAAAAAAAAGACCAAGGTTAGGCTGCTGATCAGTCACGCACTAACCCCGAGCAAGGCACACAGCTCTGCTCTAATTACTGGATCCAAGGCACATATTAGCCTAACTTGACCACCAATCTGGTCTGACCACGAATCTGGTCCATAATTTTATAAAATAATCCAATTCTAACATAATAACAGAATAAATAATGTAAAGCAGTAAACAAAATTATAAGCAACATTGGATGTCCAATAATGAGATGGTTCCAATTTTCACAAATGAAATATGGCTATCAAATGGTGAAAGAAATGGATAACAAAAGAATCAAATTTTCAAGGTTATAATGATTTGGTCTTTTAGAACGTAAGGTATAATGGTTTGAATATGTAATCAATCTGATTCAGTGTTTGGTATTTAGTTTGCATGTATTTGTGGAGTAGTATCGTATATTTGTGGTTCGTATTCGGGGATTTAACAATCAATGGTTTAGAAAGAATAAAGTTTACGGCTCAAAGATCAATTGTTGGAATCAAGGTTTAGGGTTCAGTGCTTCAAAGCACTTGCAATATACGTCTATCAATAATCTACAATATATCTCGAGGAAGTTCAGAACACTTGCCTGGTACTAGCTTGCTATACTGCACTAACTTCCAATCACAACCGTCTTACTCCTCGACTATTTGTTTTCCTTTCCTAAGCTTTGCCTCTTCTTCTCAAATATCATAAGTATCTATCAATGCTCAACTCATACGATTCTATTCGGTATACACTTCTATCTACCCTTCGTTTTACCCAAATCCGACTAATGGATTGAAAGTTACGCTAAAACCAAGTGAACACTAAACATATAGACCGACAGTCAAACAAACAAGTCACATATAGCACATAGCATGTCATACAATCAATGAAATTTCATTTATAAGGAAGTCTCGGGTCATAAACAGTCTTTCGGATATTTAATATGATTTTTAAAACATTTTTCGAAGTCAAAACTGGTCGTTGGGTAAATTTTAAAGTAATAAACAGGGTTCGGTTGGCCAAATCTGGCTTCAAAATAATTTTATAATAATTATCGAGCATTGAAAACAATTTAAAATAATATTTTAAAGCTCGAAACTATTTTTCGGAATTTTTAAATCATTTATAAATAATTAAATCTAATTAAATAATTAATTAAAATCAATTAATAATTAATTAAATCAATTAATCATTTAATTTTTGAATTAATTGACCAATTAATCAATTAATTATTAACTAAAATTAATTAACTAATTAATTTAGATTTATTTTTGAATTAAAAATAATATTTGGAATTAAAATAATAATTTTTGGAATTTAAAATAAATAGGAAATATAATTTTTAATTAATTTATAAACAGGAATCCCTTATTTGCAAAATTTACAAACTACTGGGACCAAACTGCATCGTTCTTAAGACTACTGGTACTAAACTGCAATTTTATAGGGGTTCGCTGGAAAACAATCGGGGTTCGGTGGAGAAGACGATTCTGGCGTTCTCACCCCTCCATCACCTCCAGATCACAACTACAATTCACAAGGAACATAACCATGTAATCAAATCATTCTGATAATCCCTGAGTTAGCCGGAAATTGGCCGAGAAGTTCGCCGGCTTCCGGCAAACTCGAAGAAACTTCAAAACACAACTCCCTTCAAACCAGGGATCGTCTATTAACATACTATATACCAATCGATTGCAAATTTCAAGGGAAAAAACCCACCCATCTAGAACATCTAATAACCCCTGGAACAAAATGCCCTAAATTTCAATTAAAAATATTCATACGGGTTATAAACCCTAATTTCAAAATTCAAAAATCAGAACTCAATTTTGAACATGTTATTGAACTCCAAATCAGACATATGACATATCAAAATCATCAGGAAAACAAGCTCTAAAACATGCAAGCATCAAATCATTCAAACAATCATCTGTACAAAAATTCATATTTTTAATCAAAATAATTCAAAATTAATAAAAATTATAGAAAATAAACCTTTGATTCTGCAGTGATATGAAGCACAGATTCTGCAGTTTAATTCTTGAAAGGTTATATGAATATAAGTATTTTCTCTGTAAAATTATATAATTACTGTTTGCAAATAATTTTCGGTACGAAATAAAATACGGTAAAGGCTATTTATAATTACGGAAAATTAGTATCCCGTTGGATCATTCCGGATATAAAATAGTACGTTTATTTATAAAAACGGATCCAAACGGTATCGGTTTTCGGGATAATTATCCAAATCAGTACAAGTTATATTGCGGTCTTGGTCTCAGCGCCTGGTTACACGTATTATGAGGTGATAATTATAATAGTTTATTAAAAAGATCCCTTTTATCGAAAATACGAGTTTTATTGATTTACCGAAATGAATATTGTATCGAAAATATTACGCCAGAACCCGCAAAGGACAAACCGTACGCCGGATCGAAAAAGTCGAAACATGGAAAATGCTCGGAATATTGCAATTAGGTTAGAAAGGAGTTCTTGGAAGAGTTTCGGGTTATAAAAATTTAAAAACGAGTGACATCGGCTGGTTCCCGATTATATAAAATAGTTTATAATTACTCGGAAAAAGAATTTATAAAATCCATAAATTTCCTATAAAATCATAAATCAACATAAAAATAAATAGGAAGATATGACAATTATCTATATTTTATTTTGGACATATAAAAATTAAAATACTCAATTTATATTATTTTTAAACATCCAAACACATATACCACTTAACAAATACTTTACAGAATAAATATGGAACATGCATAATATTTATTTATTTACAAAATAATTACAGGATATATCCCAGATATTACATCCTTCCCCCTTAAAAGGATTCTGTCCTCAGAATCTCCTAAGAAAACAAATGAGGGTATTTTTCTCTCATATCACTGTCTAACTCCCAGGTTGACTCTTCAACCTTTGGGTTTCTCCACAGAACTCTTACTAATTTTACCACTTTATTTCTTAACACTTTCTCTCTTTCTTCTAGAATCTCTATCGGACTCTCTATATATGATAAATCTGTTTAAAGTTCTACTGGCTCATATTCGATTACATGCCTGGAGTCTGGATTATACTTCTTAAGCATCGATACGTGAAAAACATTGTGAATGTGCTCCATGTGCGGAGGTAACGCCAACTCGTAAGCTACTATGCCAACACGCTTTAGAATCTCAAAAGGTTCGACATATCTAGGGCTCAGTTTTCCTTTCTTCCCGAATCTTGTCAATCCTTTCCACGGCGATACTTTCAGTAATACCAGATTTCCTTCTTCGAATTCCATATCTTTCCTTGATTGATCTACATACTTCCTTTGACAGTCTTGTGTTGTTATCAATCTCTTCTAGATAACTTCAACAACTTCCTTCGTCTGTTGCACTATTTCAGGTCCAAGTATTTTGCGTTCTCCTACTTCATCCCAATATACAGGAGATCGACATTTGCATCCATAAAGAGCTTCATAGGGTGGCATCCCAATGCTGGCATGATAATTATTGTTGTAAGCAAATTCTACCAAGGGTAAATGCTCATCGCAACTTCCTTTGAAATCAATAGCATAAACACGTAACATGTCTTTGATTGTCTGGATTGTTCTTTCGCTTTGGTCATCCGTCTGTGGATGGTAAGCCGTACTCATGTTTAATCTCGTTCCCAAACATTCTTGAAAACTCTTCCAAAATCTTGAATTAAATCTCGGATCTCGATCGGATATGATAGACACAGGGACTCCATGACGAACTACGATTTCTTTCAGGTACATATGGACTAACTTGTCTAGTGAAAATCTTTCATTTATAGGCAAAAAATGAGCTGACTTGGTAAGTCTATCCACTATAACCCAAATGGCATCATGATAGGCTTTTGTTCTTGTTAATCCGACTATGAAATCCATGGCAATATGCTCCCACTTCCACTCTGGAATCTCTAATGGCTGCAACAATCCACTTGGTCTCTGATGCTCTGCTTTAACTTTCTAACATATATAACATCTGCTAACCCATTCTGCAATTTCCCTCTTCATATCGGGCCACCAATAATTTTCCTTTAAATCTCTGTACATCTTGGTACTTCTTGGATGGATTAAATACCTTGAATTATGAGCTTCCTGTAAAATTTCATTCTTCAACTCCGTTACTGGTGGAATCCAAATTCTAGAAGAAAACCTAAGAATACCTTGATCATCCTTTTACGTGCACAATTCCTCTCCTACCAAACGATTAATGTCCTGATCCATTATCTCTTCTTGACACTTCCTTATCTTTTCCAACAACTCCGGCTGGAAAGTCATACTATACGCTTTTGCTTCATCAGGCTTGCATACTCTGATTTCCAATTCCAATTTCTGAAATTCCTTGTATATCTCTTCCGGTACTGATAAAATATTCAACTTTTCTTTCCGACTTAACGCGTCTGCTACAACATTTACTTTACCGGGATGATAGTTAATCGTGCAATCATAATCCTTAATCAACTCTAACCATCTTCTCTGTATCATATTAAGCTCCTTCTGTATGAATATGTACTTCAAACTTTTGTGATCCGTATAAATCTCGCATTTCTCTCCATATAGATAATGTCTCCAAATCTTCAAAGCGAATATTATGGCTTCTAGCTCCAAATCATGAGTAGGATACTTCTGTTCGTGTGGTTTTAATTGCCTTGATGCATACACAATAACCTTACCGTGCTGCATCAGAACGCATCCTAGTCCTTTATGAGAAGCATCGCTATAGATTACGAAATTCCCTTGATCATCTGGAAGTGACAAAACAGGTGTCGTGATTAATCTTTGCTTCAATTCCTGAAAACTTTCTTCATATTTATCGTTCCATATAAACTTTTCATTCTTCCGTGTAAGCTTCATCAATGGTGTTACAATCCTTGAGAAATTTTGAACAAATCGGCGATAATATCCCACTAATCCCAAGAAACTTATTACCTCTATTGGTGTTCTCGGTCTTTCTCAATTTGTAATTGCTTCAATCTTCATTGGGTCCACTTTGATCCCTTCATTACTGACTATGTGTCCTAAAAAATGGACTTCCTGTAACCAAAACTCACACTTCGAGAATTTAGCATATAACTTTTTCTTCCTTAAAATCTTTAAAGCTATCCTCAAATATTCTGCATGATCCTCTTCTGTCTTTGAATAAATCAAAATATCTTCTATAAACACAATAACAAACTTGTCCAAGTATTCCTTGAAAATTCTGTTCATCAGGTCCATGAATGCTGTCGGGGCATTGGTTAATCCAAAAGACATAACTAAAAATTCATGATGTCCATACCTTATCCTGAAAGTTGTCTTTGGTAAATCCTCTAGCTTAATCTTTAGTTGGTGATATCCCGATCTCAAATCGATCTTCGAGAAGTACTTGGCTCCTTTCAACTGGTCAAACAAATCATCAATTCTGGGTAACAGATACTTATTATTGATTGTAAGCTTGTTGAGCTTCCGATAATCAATGCACAGTCTCATGCTTCCATCCTTCTTTTTGACAAATAGCACCGGTGTACCCCACGGGGATACACTGGATCTGATTACTCCTTTATCTAACAACTCTTGCAATTGCTTTGCTAGTTCCTTCATCTCAACGGGTGCCATTCTGTATGGGGCCTTGGATACTGGTTCCATTCCAGGTGCTAAGTTAATCGCAAACTCAATTTCTATGTCTGGAGGAAGTCCTGGTAACTCATCGGGAAACACGTCTGGAAATTCATTAACTACTGGAATATCTTCAAGTTTTGCTGGCTCCTGACTTCTATCAATCACAGATGCAACGAAATGCTCGCATCCTTGTCGTAGTAACTTTTTAGCTTGAATCATTGTTAAAAACTTCTTTGCTTGCTTCTAGCCCTTAAACGTTACTATCCTCTCGTCTGGCGTCTTTACCATTACCTTCTTATTTCGACAATCTATCTGGGCATCGTGCTTAGATAACCAATCCATTCCTAAGATAACGTCAAACTCTCCTAGCTTAAATGGTATCAAATCTATACAAAACTTATTACCAGAAATCTCAATCTCACAATTCCCACAAACTTTATTAACAGATACACGTTCTTGATTTGCTAATTCCACAGTCATTATTTCATTTAAATACTCAACTGAACAGTTTAACTTACTAACAAAATCTTGAGAAATAAACGATCGAGTTGCTCCCGAATCTATTAACACTTTGGCATATTAAGAATTCACATTAAACGTACCTGCCATGACATCAGTATCCTAGATAGCGTCCTTCACAGACATATCAAAAACTCTAGCCCTTGGAGTCTCATTTACTGCTGGAGTAGATCCCATAATTCTCAGTGCATTACTGACTGAGGCTGTTGTCTTGCAATCCCTGGCTATATGTCCTGGCTTCCCACATTTAAAGCATGTAAATCCAATAGCTAAAACCTTAACCGTGGGATTCTGAGTAGGATGATCCTTGTTTACTGGTTCTCTCGCTGGCTGATTGCGGCACTCCCTCGAATAGTACCCTTTCTGATTACACTTGAACAAACCACGTTCAACATATTACAAACTCCTCCGTGCTTCTTCCCACATACCTGATAATCGGGAAAAGTTAACCTCAACTGATTCGGCTGATTCACATTGACTGGACGGTTGCCCTGGCCTCCGTCGCCTGCATTTTGCTTCTTGACATTGAAATTTCTCCCTGCCTGAAACTTGCCCTTCTTAAAATTTGGAAACTTCCCTGGTTGTAATTGTCCTTCATTCCCTTCAAACTTCCTCTTCTTACTTTCCTTTTCTTTCTGTGACATCTCACTCTCAGTTTCTGCAATCATGGCCTTCTGTACAACTCCTGCGTAGGTATCCAATTCAAATATGGCTACCTTCCCTCTGATCCATGGCTTCAGACCTTGCTGGAATCTCTTAGCCTTCTTCCTGTCAGTATCTACATATGATGGCACATACCTTGACAATTCTTCAAACTTACTTTCATAATCAGCTACCCACATATTTCCTTACTTTAGCTCTAAAAACTTCAGCTCCATTTGATCCTGAACAAACTGGAGAAAATACTTTTCTAAAAAAAATTCTTTGAACCTCTCCCAAGTAATAACATCTGTACCTTCCAATGTCTTCACAGTCTCCCACCAATAGGTGGCCTCATTCTTCAAATAATAACTTGCAAACTCCACCTTCTCTTTTTTCCTTCACTTTACTAAAGCAAACGACTTCTCTATTTCCTTTAACCAAACATTCGCTTCAATCGGATCTAAGGAACCCTTGAATTCTGGTGGGTTTACTGCCTGAAAAGTTTTGAAAGTTACCTGGGGATTGGTTTGTCTTTGTTGCTGTTGTGTCAGGTGAACTATTTGTTGAGCCAAGATTTGAAGAATCTGGGCTATTGCTGGGTCTATGGGTCCTGGGTTTGCATTCTGGTTGGTATCATCTTGGTTGGTATTGTTGTTGTTGGTTTCTTCATTCTGGGTGTTGGTGCGGGTATTTCTTCTGGGAGGCATTTTCTGTAAAGAATCAAACAACTTATTTAGCCTTTAAATCAAATCAGGGGACAGGGTATATGGTATCACAAGGGTATAACTGGTGCAATAAATAAAGTAAAGTAAAACAGGTGCAGTAATGTAAATGACAATGCTGGAAAGGAAAAGGTACTGATATTTATATAGATCAAAAGTTTTAGGTAGTACAAGCGTTAAAACACTTCGGAAGTAAAAGCAAAAGGGTACAATAAACCTACTCACTAGTCAGCAAATCTAGTCTATAAATAAAACCCAAAAGTTAACTGATATATACTAGACACTACTGTATATACTAAACAACCACAATAGCACTGATCAGCATCTCCATTTCTGTGCATCTGGATCATGGCTAGTCTGGACCTCCAATCTCCTCAAGCTCCTCCAGAACCCACTTAGCCCACTCCACAAGAAAATTAGGGGTGATATCCTCATTGGTAGCCTCAGCAATCCTCACAGCAGCTGCTCTCCGAAATACGTGGAGTCACTCTCTGAGTCGCCTCTCACCACTCCCAACCTCTCTGGTACGCATGATATGTATTAACTCCTGAATCTGACCCCGTAGGAATCGCTGCTCCATAAGGCAAGCCTCGAACTGATGATATAGGACAGGATAGGAAGAGAACTGAAAAGGTACACCTGTAACTGAGTGACCAATAATACCTGAATCAGCAGGTGGGGGTCCTCTGATAGGTGGCATCATGCTTGGGGGTGGAATAGACTGCAGTGGTACGGGCTGCAACACAGGTGGAGGTAAAATAGCCAACACTGGTGGAACAACAGGATGTGGATCTGAAGATGGTCCTCCAACTGAGGGCTCTGAGTGATCAGCTGGTACGGAGATGAAAGAGTCGGCCATCGCTGTTATCTGAAATCATATCGCAATATAAGAATCTCGAACCACAACGCGAATTATACTAATACCTGTTATACCATCACACTCAACCTCTCGACGTTCTATTATTTTTTTTTTCTACTTCTTACTTCTGTTCCTAACCCTCTACCCATCCCCGTCAACCTAGGCTTATGTCAGTGACGTTTAACCTGTAGCTCTGATACCACACCTGTGGCGCCCTTCAAACTCGGGTCAGAAGTTTGGGGTCCATACACACACACCTTAATTATAACCTGCTTATAACAATATTAAAGATAATAATAATATGCAGTGACCCTACTTACTAACTACCACGGATCGCAACAAGTTAAAGTATGCACACAAGCCACACACACACACTTATATTACAAACAACCAAATCCCAACTATTCAAACTTACAACTGAATATTAACCATTATTACAAACTTCATAAACTTAGACTATTCCAAAAGCTATCAGCTAGCTTAACTCGATCAACCTGGACCCCTAGCTCTCGCACTGGATTGGGGATCCTTGTTACCAACAGGTTCCTTCTTAACTGGAAAAGAACATAAACAACATCGCACAAATGAGCTAACTAGCTCAGCAAGTCACATTGACAAGACTGAGAATAATGATCATCAAGTGAAAAGAGTTAAGGTATCAAGTGAACAATGATTAATGATTTAGAATTGGATAATATATTTTTATTTTTGAAAAATAAAAACCAAGGTTAGGCTGCATATCAGTCACGCACTAACATCGAGCAAGGCACACAGCTCTGCTCTAATTACTGGATCCAAGGCACACATTGGCCTAACTTTACCACCAATCTGGTCTGACCACGAATCTGGTCCATAATTTTATAAAAAAATCCAATTCTAACAAAATAACATAATAAATAATGTAAAGCAGTAAAAAAATCATAAGCAACATTGGATGTCCAATAATGAGATGGTTTCAATTTTCACAAATGAAATATGGCTATCAAATGGTGAAAGAAATGGATAACAAAAGAATCAAAGTTTCAAGGTTATAAGGATTTGGTCTTTCAGAGCGTAAGGTACAATGGTTTGAATATGTAAGCAATCTGATTCAGTGTTTGGCATTTAGTTTGCATATATTTGTGGAGTAGTATCATATATCTGTGGTTCGTATTCGGGGATTTAATAATCAATGGTTCAGAAAGAATAAGGTTTACGGCTCAAATATCAATAGCTGGAATCAAGGTTTAGGGTTCAGTGCTTCAAAGCACTTGCAATATAGGACTATCAATAATCTACAATATATCTCGAGAAAGTTCAGAACACTTGCCTGGTACTAGCTTGCTATACTTCACTAACTTCCAATCACAACCGTCTTACTCCTCGACTATTTGCTTTCCTTCCTAAGCTTTGCCTCTTCTGCTCACATATCATAAGTATCTATCAATACTCAACTCATATGATTCTATTCGATATACACTTCTATCTATCCTTCATTTTACCCAAATCTGACTAAAGGATTGAAAGTTACGCTAAAAACAAGTGAACACTGAACATATAGACCGACAGTCAAACAAACAAGTCACATATAGCACATAGCATGTCAGACAATCAATTAAATTTCATTTATAAGGAAGTCTCTGAAAGAGATGTGTCCTAAGTCCAATCATGTATAAGGATTTAGGAATAACTTTTATGTAATCTATTTTGATTTCATTGATATTAATAAAAGACTTGTTTTGTTTTTATT
Source organism: Apium graveolens (assembly GCF_009905375.1). Lineage (NCBI taxonomy): Eukaryota > Viridiplantae > Streptophyta > Magnoliopsida > Apiales > Apiaceae > Apium > Apium graveolens. Next base: position 192,212,786 of record NC_133651.1, read on the forward strand.
GCGGGCTTTATCTATTTTAAGTGTTTAAATAAGATATACCACAGTTTAGAGTAAAGATTTTTATGGATTGTGCTGAGATCATAATAATGAGACCTAAAAGATGATAACTTTAAACTTAAATCGTTCCTGATCGTAGGATTACTAACTGGTAATTAATAATTCGCAAAGATCGGTACATACTATGCTTGCTTCATTATGAAGGCTGTCTATTCTCATAGACATTTATGTGGTGACACTATAGCTAGTATGTAGGTGCTTATTATAGAATAAGTTCAGCGAACATGACTCACACAGCTGAACAAATGATGGAGTTCACTCACGTGTCAGTAGTTGTTCACATAGTGATAGTTGTACAGGTATCCTTAGACTTGAGGTCATCATAGTCATCTTGTGTACACTGAACTATGCTTTGGTTTAGTTCTTAGTCTCCAGGGACAATTATAAGGGCTCTACTGGGTATAGGAATTTAGACACGAAGATAGTGTATGATCAATAAAGGATCTACCCCTTCCAGTGAAGGAAGAGAATGTTCAATGTTGATCCACTTATGCCAATTCAGGAATCTCTGGCCAGAGTGAATGAAATTATAAAGGAGTTTTTAATTTACATTAATAAGAACTAAACATAGTGAATGGGAAAGCATATGATTAAATAAGATAGGCTTGACACAAGTTCCATGCCTTGTATTTAATCGTGACATTGCAGGGTAGAAGAAATTAATTGTACGGTAACTATTCACTGAATAGGTTCTTGGTATTCTAAGTAGTGAATTCATATTATCCGGATAGTCGCGATATGCTGAGAAGTATCCCTCACGATGTAGAATAAATATGATTAATTTATTAATTAATCATATTTAATGAATTAGAGAATTTATATAAATAATGATAAAATAGTTTTATTATTACTTATTTCTACTACCGGCATAATATTGAACCTACAGGGTCACACCATAAAAGAGAATGATTTAATGGTGGAGGAATTAATTAATAATGGCTGGTAATTATTTATTTATGAAATAAATAATTATTAACAAATTTAATAATTGATTAAATGAGATTTAATTAATTATAAATTAATTAAGAAAAGTTCTTAATATTATTAATGAAGAATTTAATTTTGAAAATTAAATCAAGTGAGAGAATTATTTTTCTAAAGTGTTTAGAAAAGGGATTAATGATTAAAAGGTGTTTTAATTATTATTTAATTGGGTAATAAGAATAATCAATTAAAGGGTTAATAATAATAATATTTTATGGGAAAATTTTCAGCTGAAAATTTTGCCTATAAATATACTATTATAAACCCTATTTGCCTCAACCTAAAAAAAAAGTCAAGCAAACCCTAATTCTCCCACCCCATCCTCCTCCATTACATTGATCTCTTGGTGGATACCGGTGGAGTGCTTCACACTTGAGGAGCAGCTGCTAGGGATCTCCGCTCATCGTTCTTGGATTGCTTTTAAAGGTTAGAAATCGATCCCATATGATTTAATCACGATTTGTATGCCTTTATTTGGATTTTATATCAAGAAAATTGTTTTACCATGCTTCTGTGATGTATAAATTCCTTCAATGGTATCAGAGCTTAGGTTGTATGCATATAGATCGGTGATAAAAATTTCAGAATTTTATGATCTTGTATGAATTTATTATGATTTTTACAAGTTATATCATGGATTAATTATGATTGATTAGAAATTGTTTCTCAAAATTATTTTGACTGTAGATCTGTGTTCTACAAGTGTTGTAGATCGTCTGGGTATTTTTTCATAATTTTCTGATGTGTGGATTAATTATTATGATTTTTTGAAGTTGTTTTAATTAAAATTCGTAATTAAATATGTATATATATATATATAATCTGTTATGTATATATATTGTGTTTGCTGCTGGAATAAAGAAAAGGGGATGTACTGATTTGATGTGCACGGCGTTCTAAGAAACTGACAGGCGCAGAAGCTGTCGGCTGCTGCAAGAGAAGGGAAAGGGGTGTCGCGCATTCCGGGAATGCGTTACACCCTATGGCGCATTCACGGAATGCGTTACACCTTTTAATGGTTTAAAAGGGTTGTAACGCATTATCGAAATGCGTTACAGGGCTTGTAACGCGTTCCTGTAATGCGTTACAGCCCATCTATTTTTTTTAATTTGATTTTTGGGAGTTTCGTAACTCCGTTTTTCGCGTGCAATATATCGTTGGATTCATTTTTCCGAGACGGATCTAATAGAGTGGTCAAATATTTTTTATATAAAAGTTTTGAACTGTTTATATTCTCGAAAGTGTTTTAAAGCATGTTTTAATTATTTTTATTGTTTTAATGCTATAATAAATTCATACATCATTATATCAATGTGTGACATGATATTGCTTGCATGCTTACTTGTTTATTTATTTTTATATATGAGATATATGTCTATCTTTACCATGCGATGATAAATTTAGGTGAACTTAAATCAATATAAGGCGTGCTCTAGAAAATCTAGAATATGAGTCATTTCTTGCCTTAACAATAATATTATGAATACAATCATGAGATTCTTTTGTTTATGAAACACGTAATTAAATATGAATTTTCAATATTGAGAGAAAGGATGATTCTGTCAAAAGCAGATTTCTATCTGTAAGAAAGGGGTATTAAGTGACGCCTCTTGACAATGCTCCCCCAGATCTGGGAATCATCTGATTATCAATTATTGATTTGAAATATTTAATTTAAAAGGAAGAATCTCTTTATAATATGATTATGATTGTAACATAATATAATCCCTCTAAAATTAAATAATATCAAGCAGTAATTGGCCAATGACACAACGGGCTTGTGTTAGTCAAAGCCTTCCAACATGTTAGAAAGTAGTTCTTATTTTTAAATCATTGTCGTTTCGTGCTACAACCGAGGGCTTTGATTTCGAAATAAGAAATACTTGTCTATTACATAGAGATGTGTACATTGAATTAGAATCTAAAGGTCGTTACGTGCTGCAGCCGTGGGCCGTTGGAGACTGATTCAATTGTACGAAATGTTGGGTTAGACTTTACTTAGAATATTGAGTCTGTCGTGCTACAACCGTAACTCAATCATTCAAGAGGCTAAAGTTTTATTAGGGAATAACATAAGATGTAATTGACAAGAGTTGTCTGCCTATTGAACATCACATGACGTTTCGTGCTACAGCCGAGGTTGTGTGATGGAATGTAAGATCCCTATTCCCACTAGCATTATGAATGCTTAATTTTTCACTTAAGGGGGTTATTTAGATAAACTAGTGGGAGCCACTTATGAATAAAGACCCGATTCATATAGTGTTTTGAAATGAAATTGAATATTTGCTAAGTGTTATTATGTGTTCATCATTTACAGATTTACTATATACGTTTTGTCTTCTACACTATCACTCCGGAGTATACTAGATGCTCACAAGTTGACTGGTCCTAATTTTGCTGACTGGCTTCGAAACTTGAGAATTGTTCTCAGGGTTGAAAAGCTGGAATATGTGCTTGACTCACCTAAGCCTACTGAACCTGCTAGCGATGCACATAATGATGAACATGTTATGTATCATAATTGGATAGATGATGCAAATGTTGCTCAATGCATCATACTAGCTTCCATGAACATTGAGCTACAGAAGTAGCATGAGCATATAGATGCTCACACTATCCTTATGCATCTACAAGAGTTGTATGATGTGGCAGGAAGGACAGCTCGATATGAGATATTGAAGGAGATGTTCGGTTGTAGGATGTCTGAGGGATCATCTGTGAATGACCATGTACTTAAGTTGATCAATTTGATTGAACGTCTTGGACAACTTGGTTTTGCCATGGATAGGGAGCTGAGCCAAGACTTGGTCTTGCAATCACTTCCGAGTTCGTTCTCGTAGTTTGTTGTGAACTTTCACATGAATAAGCTGGATGTCAGCCTGCCTGAACTCCACAACATGTTGAAGACTGCGGAATCGAATTTTCCCCCTAAGAAGAATTCTGTTCTTCTAATTGGTGAAGGTTCCAATCCTAAGAAAAGGAAGAAGAACCCTTCCAAGAAGAAGAAAGTAGGTGAGAAAAAGCCGGTTCCACCAAAAGATGAAGACCCCAAGAGCAAAGCTATTTGCTTTCACTGTAACAAGGTGGGACACTGGAAGAGGAACTACAGGTTTTACCTTGCAGAATTGAAGAAGAAGAAGAAGGGTAGTGAGACTACCGCTTCTGATTCAGGTATGTTCATGATCGAAGTTAATATGTCACTAAGTCAAATTTCTACTTGGGTATTAGATACCGCTTGTGGTTCTCATATTTACAATTCATAAGGGACTAAAGGGAAGTAGGACTCTTGAAGAAGATGAGGTGATTCTACGTATGGGCAATGGAGCAAGGGTTGCCGCCATATCTGTAGGATCATTTATTTTACATATGCCTACGGGCAAGACTATTATTTTGAATAATTGTTATTACGTTCCCTCTATTGTGAGGAATATTATTTCTATTCCTATGTTGGATTTGGATGGTTTTTTATTTATTATTAAGAATAATGAATGTTCTATTCTTAGAGATAATGTTCTTTATGGACGTGGTACTTTAAATAATGGTCTGTATGTATGTGGCGTAGAGCATAATTTACTTCAGATTGAACAAACTAATAAAAGAAAAAGGGATGATGAAAATCTCACTTTCTTGTGGCACTGTAGACTTGGTCATATTAGTGAAAATAGACTATGTACATTGCATAAGGAAGGGTTACTTGACCCCTTTGATTTTGAATCATATCCTACATGCGAGTCTTGTTTATTGGGTAAAATGACCAAATCTCCATTTAGTGGACATGGAGAGCGGGCTGCAGATTTGCTAGGATTGGTACACACAGATGTATGTGGACCAATGTCTACGCAAGCCATGGGTGGATTTTCATACTTCATTACTTTCATAGATGATCGATCTAGATTCGGATATGTGTATTTAATGAAACACAAGTCTGAAGCCTTTGAAAAGTTCAAAGAATATAAGTATGAAGTGGAGAAACAAACCAAACATAGTATTATAACTCTTCGATCAGATCGAGGTGGTGAATACTTGAATGGAGAGTTTCTAGATTATCTCAAAGAAAATGGTATATTCTCCCAGTGGACTCCTCCATATACTCCACAGTTGAATGGGGTATCTGAAAGGAGAAATCGAACTTTGTTAGACATGATTCGGTCCATGATGAGCTATGCGAATCTTCCAGTATTCCTATGGGGTTATGCATTGGAAACCTCAGCATATTTACTGAATAAGGCACCTTCCAAATCTGTTCCTCAAACTCCATATGAGATATGGAAAGAAAGGAAACCGAGTCTTAAACACGTTAAGATTTGGAGATGTCCAGCTTATGTCAAGAAAGTTGACCCAGATAAGCTGGAATTTCGATCCGTAAAATGTAATTTTATGGGATATCCTAAAGAGACTTTAGGGTATTACTTTTACACCGATCATCGGGTGTTTGTCTCCAGATATGCTACCTTCTTGGAAAAGCAGTTTATCCTTGAAGGAAATAGTGGGAGCAAAATTGAACTTGATGAAGTTCAAGAAGCACAAACTACTACGGATCAAGTGGAAACACCTATTCAGACTAAACGACCTTCTGTGGAACAGCCCATTCGTAGGTCAGAGAGAGTGTCTCGCCAACCTGAGAGGTATTATGGCCTTTTTATTGAGAATGACAATGAGTTGTCAATCATTGATGATGACGGCCATGTGACCTATAATGAGGCTATGAGTAATATTGACTCAGAGAAATGTCATAGTGCCATGAAATCCGAAATGGAATCTATGTATACCAACCAAGTATGGACTCTAGTTGAGGCGCCTGAAAGTGTTAAGCCTATTGGGTGCAAGTGGGTATACAAAAGAAAGATTGGAGCAGATGGCCAGGTGGAGACCTATAAGGCCAGGCTCGTGGCAAAAGGATTCAAACAAAGGCAAGGGATTAACTTTGATGAAACTTTTTCACCTGTAGCCCTGTTAAAATCAATTCATATTTTGATTGCGATTGCTGCTTACTACGACTATGAGATCTGGAAAATGGACGTGAAAATGGTCTTCTTAAATGGGAAACTTGAAGAGGAAGTGTATATGACACAATCAGAGGGTTTTCTTTCCAAGGAAAATGAACACCTAGTGTGTAAACTGCTGCAAACCATATATGGTTTAAGGTAAACTTCTCGTAGATGGAACATCCGTTTTGATGAGACAATCAAAGAGTTTGGTTTTATCAAAAACATATGGCTATCAAATGGTGAAAGAAATGAATAACAAAAGAATCAAAGTTTCAAGGATATAAAGATTTGGTCTTTCAGAGCGTAAGGTATAATGGTTTGAATATGTAAGCAATCTGATTCAGTGTTTGGCATTTAGTTTGCATGTATTTGTGGAGTAGTATCGTATATCTGTGGTTCGTATTTGGGGATTTAACAATCAATGGTTCAGAAATAATAAGGTTTATGGCTCAAATATCAATAGTTGGAATCAAGGTTTAGAGTTCAGTTTTTCAAAGCACTTGCAATATAGGACTATCAATAATCTACAATATATCTCGAGAAAGTTCAGAACACTTGCCTGGTACTAGCTTGCTATACTTCACTAACTTCCAATCACAACCGTCTTACTCATCGACTATTTGCTTTCCTTCCTAAGCTTTGCCTCTTCTGCTCACATATCATAAGTATCTATCAATACTCAACTCATACGATTCTATTCGGTATACACTTCTATCTATCCTTCGTTTTACCCAAATCCAACTAACAGATTGAAAGTTACGCTAAAAATAAGTGAACACTGAACATATAGACCGACAGTCAAACAAACAAGTCACATATAGCACATAGCATATCAGACAATCAATTAAATTTCATTTATAAGGAAGTCTCTGAAAGAGATGTGTCCTAAGTCCAATCATGTATGAGGATTTAGGAATAACTTTTATGTAAGCTGTTTTGATTTTATTGATATTAATAAAAGACTTGTTTTGTTTTTATTGTGGGCTTTATCTATTTTAAGTGTTTAAATAAGATATACCACAGTTTAGAGTAAAGCTCTTTATGGATTGTGATGAGATCATAATAATGAGACCTAAAAGATGATAACTTTAAACTTAAATCGTTCCTGATCGTAGGATTACTAACTTGTAATTAATAATCTGCAAAGATCGGTACATACTATGCTTACTTCATTATGAAGGCTGTCTGTTCTCATAGACATTTGTTTGGTGACACTATATCTAGTATGTAGGTGCTTATTATAGAATAAGTTCACTGAACATGACTCACACAACTGAACAACTGATGGAGTTCACTCATGTGTCAGCAGTTGTTCACATAGTGATAGTTGTACAAGTATCCTTAGACTTGAGGTCATCATAGTCATCTTGTATACACTGAACTGTGCTTTGGTTTAGTTCTTAGTCTCCAGGGACAATTATAAGGGCTCTACTGGGTATAAGAATTTGTATACGAAGATAGTGTATGATCAATAAAGGATCTACCCCGTCCAGTGAAGGAAGAGAATGTTCAATGCTGATCCACTTATGCTAGTTTGTATCGAGAGTGAATGAAATTAGAAAGGAATTTCTAATTTACATTAATAAGAACTAAGCATAGTGAATGGGAAAGAATATGATTAAATAATATAGGCTTGACACAAGTTCCATGCCTTGTATTTAATCGTGATATTGTAGGGTAGAAGGAATTAATTGTACGGTAACTATTCACTGAATAGGTTCTTGGTATTCTAAGCAGTGAATTCATATTATCCGGATAGTCGCGATATGCTGAGAAGTATCCCTCACGATGTAGAATAAATATGATTAATTTATTGATTAATCATATTTAATGAATTAGAGAATTTATATAAATAATGATAAAATAGTTTTATTATTATTTATTTCTACTACCGGCTTAATATTGAACCTACAGGGTCACACCATAAAAGAGAATGATTTAATGGTGGAGGAATTAATTAATAATGGCTGGTAATTATTTATTTGTGAAATAAATAATTAATTAGAAAATTTAATAATTGATTAAATGAGATTTAATTAATTATAAATTAATTAAGAAAAGTTCTTAATATTATTAAATAAAAATTTAATTTTGGAAATTAAATCAAGTGAGAGAATTATTTTTCTAAAGTGTTTAGAAAAGGGATTAATGATTAAAAGGTGTTTTAATTCTTAGTTAATTGGTTAATAAGAATAATCAATTAAAGGGTTAATAATAATAATATTTTATGGGAAAATTTTCAGCTGAAAATTTTGCCTATAAATATACTATTATAAACCCTATTTGCCGCAACCTAAAAAAAAAGTCAAGCACCCCTAATTCTCCCACCCCATTCTCCTCCATTACATTGATTTCTTGGTGGATACCGGTGGAGTGCTTCACACTTGAGGAGCAGCTGCTAGGGATCTCCGCTCATCGTTCTTGGATCGCTTTTAAAGGTTAGAAATCGATCCCATATGATTTAATCACGATTTGTATGCCTTTATTTGGAATTTATATCAAGAAAATTGTTTTACCATGCTTTTGTGATGTATAAATTCCTTCAGTTTAGGATCATAAACAGACTTTCGGGTATTTAATATGATATTTAAAACATTTTTAGGAGTCAAAACGGGTCGTTGGGTAAATTTTAATGTAATAAACAGGGTTCGGTTGGCCAAATCTGGCTTCAAAATAATTTTATAATAATTATCGAGCCTTGAAAACAATTTAAAATAATATTTTAAAGCTCGAAACTATTTTTCGGAATTTTTAAATCATTTATAAAGAATTAAATCTAATTAAATAATTAAATAAATTCAATTAATAATTAATTAAATCAATTAATCAATTAATTTTTGAATTAATTGACCAATTAATCAAATAATTATCAACTAAAATTAATTAACTAATTAATTCAGATTTATTTTTGAATTAAAAATTATATTTGGAATTAAAATAATAATTTTTGGAATTTTCAGTAATTAAAAATGAATTTTTATAATTAAAATAAATAGGAAATATAATTTTTAAATAATTTATAAACAGGAATCCCTTATTTGCAAAATTTACAAACTACAGGGACCAAACTGCATCGTTCTTAAGACTACAGGTACTAAACTGCAATTTTACATGGGTTCGCCGCAAAACAATCGGGGTTCGCCGGCGTCCTCACCCCACCATCACCTCCAGATCACAACTATAATTCACAAGGAACACAATCATGTAATCAAATCATTCTGATAATCCCTGAGTTGGCCGGAAATTGGCCGAGAAGTTCGCCGGTTTCCGGCGAACTCGAAGAAACTTCAAAACACAACTTCCTTCAAACGAGGGATCGTCTGTTAACATACTATATACCAATCGATTACAAATTTCAAGGAGAACAAAACCCACCCATCTAGAACATCTAATAACCCCTGGAATAAAAAGGCCTAAATTTCAATTAAGAACATTCATACGGGTTATAAACCTTAATTTCAAAATTCAAAAATCAAACTCAATTTTGAACATGTTATTGAACTCCAAATCAGTCATATGACATATCAAAATCATCAGGAAAACAAGCTCTACAACATGCAAGCATCAAATCATTCAAACAATCATCCGTACAAAAATTCATATTTTTAATCAAAATAATTCGAAATTAATAAAAATTATAGAAAATAAACCTTTGATTCTGCAGTGATATGAAGCACAGATTCTGATAGTACTCCTTAAACCCTTCGATTTGGTTACTCGAGCTTTCCAAACAAAGATCAATAACACCTTCGATTTGCAGTTTGATTCTTGAAAGGTTATATGAATATAAGTATTTTCTCTGTAAAATTATATAATTAATGTTTGCAAATGATTTTTGGTACGAAATAAAATTCGATAAAGGCTATTTATAATTACAGAAAATTAGTATCCCGTTGGATCATCTGGATATAAAATAGTACATTTATTTATAAAAACAGATCCAAACGGTATCGGTTTTCGGGATAATTATCCAAATCAGTACAATTTGTACTGCGGTCTTGGTCTCAGCGCCTGGTTACACGTATTACGAGGTGATAATTATAATAGTTTAATAAAAAGATCCCGTTTATCAAAAATATGAGTTTTATTGATTTACCGAAACGAATAATGTATCGAAAATATTGCGCCGGGACCCGCACAGGACAAACCGTACGCCGGATCGAAAAAGTCGAAACATGGAAAATGCTCAAAATATTGCAATTATTGATTTCGAGGAGGATAAAAAGATTCCCATAATCTTGGGGAGACCATTCCTAGCTACTGGCCGAACCTTGATTGATGTGCAGAAGGGTGAGCTCACTATGCGAGCACTGGACCAGGATGTGACTTTTATCATATTCAATACCATAAAATTCCCTACTGATAATGGGGAGTGCTTAAAAGTAGAATTGGTCAGTTCTGTGGTTACTTCAGAATTTGATCAAATGCTAAGGTCTAATGCCTTAGAGAAAGCCTTGTTGGGAAATTTAGATAGTGAAGATGATGAAGGTGATGACCAGTTACAGTATTTGAATGCTTCTCCTTGGAAGAGAAGGCTAGATATGCCTTTTGAATCTCTTGGAATGTCAGAACTCAAAAATGCTGAGGGGCATCTCAAGCCATCTATTGAGGAAGCTCCTACACTTGAGCTTAAACCATTGCCGGAACACTTAAGGTATGCTTTTTTAGGTGATGCATCTACTTTGCCTGTTATTATTGCATCTGACCTTTCAGGTAGTGGTGACAAAAATCTCTTGAGAATTCTGAGAGAGTTCAAATCGGTAATTAGACGGACTATAGCAGATATCAAGGGAATCAGCCCGTCTTATTGCATGCATGAAATTCTGCTAGAGAAAGGAAGGAAGCCAATTGTTGAGCAATAAAGAAGGCTAAATCCAATAATGAAAGAGGTTGTGAAGAAGGAAATTCTCAAGTGGCTAGATGTAGGGATCATATATCCTATTTCTGACAGTTCTTGGGTGAGTCCAGTTCAGTGTGTGCCGAATAAAGGAGGCATCATAGTGGTTGCTAATGAGAAGAATGAGCTCATTCCTACTTGAACAGTCAAGGGGTGGAGAGTTTGCATGGATTACAGGAAGCTGAACAAGGCCACGAGGAAGGATCACTTCCCTCTTCCTTTCATTGATCAGATGCTTGAAAGGTTGGCTGGGCATGAATACTATTGTCTTTCGGATGGCTATTCGGGTTATAATCAGATTTGCATCGCTCCAGAAGATTAAGAAAATACTATCTTCACCTGTCAATTTGGTACTTTTGCCTTCTGAAGAGTTTCTTTTGGTTTGTATAGTGCACCTGCCACATTTCAGAGATGCATGATGGCTATCTTTTCTGACATGATTGGTCAGAATATGGAGGTGTTTATGGATGATTTTTCTGTGTTCGGAGATTCTTTCAATGAATGCTTACAAAATCTTGGTGCAGTTCTTAAAAGGTGTGTTGAGACCAATCTGGTTCTCAACTGGGATAAATGTTACTTTATGGTGTAATAGGACATCATTCTTGGGCACAAAGTCTCTAGTCAAGGTCTTGAGGTGGAAAAAGCCAAGGTGGGGGTCATTGAAAACCTTCCCTCATGCCCGGAACCCCCACGACTGATTGGGAGAAAGAGCGAAAGCGGGAAAGATGGTCCACCAATATCTGTCAAGGGGATTCGCAGTTTTCTTGGTCATGCGGGTTTCTATAGGCGGTTCATCAAAGACTTCTCTAAAATCTCTAAACCATTATGCAATTTATTGGAGAAAGATGTCCCTTTCAAGTTTGACGATGAGTGTCTAGCTGCTTTTGAGATCTTAAAGAAGAGTTTGATTACGGTACCAGTCATAACTGCACCTGATTGGAATGAGCCATTTGAAATGATGTGCGATGCAAATGACTTTGCAGTTGGAGCAGTTCTTGGGCAAAGGAAGAATAATATATTTCATGTGGTCTACTATGCTAGTAAGACCCTCAATGGTGCTCAACTGAACTATACTACTGCTGAGAAGTTTCGTTCTTATTTGCTTGGGATGAAGGTGACAGTTTTCACTGATCACACAACTATTCGCTATCTCTTCTCGAAGAAGGACTCGAAGCCTAGATTGATTCGCTGGGTTCTTTTACTTCAGGAGTTTGAGTTGGAGATCAAGGATAGGAAATGTACTCAGAATCAAGTCGCTGATTATCTCTCTCGTTTTGATAAGAGAAAGGAAAATAAAAAGAAACTGAAGTGGAAAGGAATATAAAGGCAATAGAGTTTGAGGAATAATAAGGAAGTTGGATATGAGGAAACCCTAAAGACTCGTAGCAATAGAAATAGAAAAGTATGTAATCGTCAGGATGAGGGTGATTCACCATGAGTGAAATTGATGGTTGAAGGCATAAGAGATACATATATTTTATCCCCTGTAAGTTGGGAGGATTCGAGGAAACCTTGAGATAGTTCGAAGGATAAATAATGAGACGCGGATAGACTGAGGAGACAAGGAAGTAAGAAATTAGGAACATTGGATGAAGGAAGTGACCTTCAAGAATGTGAAGTGTAAGACCGGTGGCTTGATACCCAGAAAGGGAGACGCCAGGTATGAAAGATATCCCAACATTGAGATGACTGTTGAGATAAACAACAAAAGTAAATAAGGAATTATTAAGAAGAAGTTCACATTGAACACGACCAATATCTTCCAGAACATCCTTGTTATCCTTACCAAATTAGGCATATACTATCGAGGAGGAAATGATGGAATAAGACACCCTTATCAGGGATATATGACTTAATTTATCCATGGAAGGATGCATGTACCTTTTTAAAGGTGGAATTAAGGATAGAACATCGGTAACTTAAAATGAATCCTAGGGGAATGCATAAAGGATTGGCATTTCACCCTTAATAGGGATAGTATGAGTTTTGACAGTATGAATTGGAAAGGATTAAGGTAATAACAACCTTTAAGGATCAGTGGAGAAATTTTTCAGAAATATATAGACAATGATTCTGGTATTAATAAAGGGTATCTTGATATGCCCTGTATCTAGGGAATACAGGAGGAACGATTCAAGGATAACCTTAGAGGTTTTACAAGGAGAAAGGTAATATTCAAATTTCTCAAGAATAGAAATGTTGATAAAGGAAATATGATGTAATTATAATGATGCCAAGTGGGGCACGTGTTAAACCACGAGAAAGTATGGATCGAACCAGTAAAGGTCGAAATTGTTCAGGGCAATTAGGGCCTAAGATAAAAGATGTTCTAAGTATGATTGAGAGTCAGTCGTGACAGTGATTAACCTCTAAAGACTGAGGCAATAACTTATGGAAAAATGGTGATATTTTTTTTACTCATCAGATTTTAAGGAAAACATCTTCACACAAGTAGTGATTTAAGTGAGGTAGAAAATTTAGTTGGAGGTGGTTAAAAGGACATGATTGTAAGGAAATTTTACTATCAGGAAAGGCCAAAGAGGTGGCCAACACTTTAAGTGTAAGAGGACAATTATAGGCGCTTGTGCCAAAGGAATATAGTGATGATGGTTAAAGCTGTGAAGGTTGTATTATGGTTTGGAAGATTGACATTCCTTCTGATGATTGTGCAATACCCAACCGTAATAGTAGTTGGTAAAGGTTTAATTCGTGTAATCGCCATGAGCAGGCTATCTATCTCAGAAGGTACTATCTTGAGATAAGCCAGGACCATGTTTCAAAAAGGACTAGACGAACCTTTGAGTTAAGTCTTCTATTTAGGGCGTATGATTAAGAATGGTATTAACCTGCTATCGTTGCTTTGATTGAAACTCTTCTGTAATTTTATCTGCTTCATGTCATGAAAGTACGTCATAATTTGGAGTGTTCTTCATGAATTATGAATGGTGATTATGTTAACTCCTTAGAAGAATTCTATACGACATGTATGGACTCCGTATGGTTAGATATTAAGATTTCATGGAAAGTGAATGACGACAGTAGGTCAGTGGTGGACCATAGTGTTGTAGCAATGATTCTGCGAGTAATGAGCTGATTACAACCGTGAGAGTTGTATTGGAATGGATGTTGAAATTAAGTACCACTAATAGGGTTGTGGTGATGTATAAGTTATCTTTGATAGAAAAAAAACTAGGTCGATTATTTACCTATTGAATATTTATTCCTTCTAATCAATAGAGAGTCGTATTACTATACGAGGAAGGTTGCAGTGCAAGCATAGAATTCTAGTAACGATGATGTCTAGAATGAGATCCCAGATTCGATTTTCGATGTCGAAGGAGTTTCAAAGGTGATTGTGTATAAGCTCGAGGAAGAGCATGGGTCCATAGAATGATGGATGGAATAGTAAATATTTAAGCATGTGAAATGCGATGCTATTATATTTGATGTGGATTATATACATATATGTCTTGTTCTCCTATGTTAAACCTCTATAGTTCAGAGGTAGATTCCAAGCCAGATATTTTGTGGCAGTATATTTTATATATATATACAATTCTCTTCCGTTCATTATTTTCTCTTCTTTTCATTTCATGTAAGCTGAGAAGAACAACCCTTTCAGAGGGGGAGGTACTGCCGAATGACTATCTATCTGTGTGATAGAAGCCTAGTAGGATACCACATGTTGTTTAATTGCTTGTCAAGTACTAAAGGCTGGCCACCTTCTATACTAACTATGCAATAGAACAAGTGTTCATGATCATAGTGATCTCTCAACAAATTCCTTTACTTCTATATGATTGATCAAAACTTTGGAAAATAGAAACAGCTGAAAAAGGAGTAGTAAAGTTGTGGTGGTATTCGGAATGGAAACACATTCGTGATACTAAGGTTGATGTGGTTATTAAAAGGTTATAGAACGCTAACGAGCAAAAGTATAACCAGTATAATATTAGGAACGGAAGGTAGTAGTGATTACGAACTGGAAAAGAATGGGTATTGAGAAGTAAAAGCTCTAATACTAAAAGCTATAATGAGAGTCTGTGCAATAGACTTGAAAGAATTTGGAATGATCACTTAACGCGGATTAAGTTATCTCACGATAATTGATCGTATGTTAGTATCGAGGTATCGCCTTATGAGATCCTTGAGGGAAGACAATGTCGATCTCCCTTATGTTAGGATGAAGTTGTAGAGCGCAAGATGCTCGGACCCGCAGTAGTCCAAAGGACCAAGAATATAATAGATCTAATCAGAGGACGGCTGGGAGTAGCCCAAGATGGACATAAGAAGTATGCTGATTTGACAATGAAAGGACAAAGAGTATGAAGGAGGGAACCTTGTATTGTTAAAAGTATTCCCTTAAAAAGGAATTGATGAGGGTTGGAAAGAAAGGAAAGTTTAAGTCCACGAATTGTTGGACCCTTGGATAAATTAAGACGTATTGGGAAGATAGCATATGAGCTAGCCCTACCCCCGAGCATGTAGCAGGTCATAACGTGTTTCACGTATCAATGTTAAGGAAGTGTAATTCGGATGCCAGATAAATAGGAGCATATGAGCGCCTAGACATGTAACCAAACGTAACTTATATGGAGCAACCAGGAAGGGTTATGGATTGAAAAGGAACAAGTGCTTAGGAGAAGGGTTATCAAACTAGTCAGAGTTGGTGGTAGAACCGCAATGTGGGAAAATTTACTTGAGAGTTAGAAAGTGCAATGCTAAAAAAGTATCCCTATTCATTTTCTATCTGATTCCGAGACGAAATCCTTTTAATAAGGAGGGGAGACTGTAATAACCCCAAATTTTGGAATTTTTGAAACCCTTATGAATAGTGCTTTTTGCTGATTATGTTGAATAAGAAAACTTTTCATGCCACACTATGTAGAGGTTCTTTTATTGATCTTCTGGGATATTATTAGTACTCTATGTGGTATATATATGTAAAGATCGTCAGAATCCAAATCCGAACACTTTGATTTTTCCCTGAAATCTACCAGATACAGAAAGAATTGAGTATAAGGTAACAGAATAAAAAGGATTTAAATTCAAGGATTATAAGAGAGGATCATAAAAGGAATATAATGTATTGAGAAAGGTTAAGGAAACCTAAGTAATAAGATCCCGGGTATGATCCCTCAAACGATAAACGAAAACGAAAGTTAAGCGAACCGCATAACAGATCAGCGGTCATTAGCCAAGTAATTAGAAGTTAATCAAGGAGTTAGTGGATGATGATGTCATCACACCAACAAGAGGAAGACAAGTGTAACAAGATGACATAGTAAAGGTGACATAAGCATGACATAAGGGAAGGAGGTGTGGTTGATTAATAACCACACAATTTTTCATGGGTAAAAAGGTAATTAATCAAAAACAAAAGCTAGCAACCAAGCAAACAAATAAAAAAACACAAAACACTTCCATTTTCAAGAAGAGCTCTCGGCTTTTCTTCTTTTTCAAAGGGGAAAATTCCAAAATTCAAGATCCAAGCCTTGTTAATTAGTGAGGTAATTATCTAAGGTTCCTTGTACATAGATATGGATATCCTATAAGTTTAAGCTTCTAATTCCTTCACAATCTCTTCCAATAAATCAAGGAAAAAGATGGTGAATAGTAACCTTCAAGAAATAACTTTGGTTTTCTTGATTTTTATAAAAGTTTAAGGTAGCTTAAGCATAGATCAAGGCTTCCGTGGGCATTCCAAGGATCTTTCATTGATTAAAAGCTTCAAGGAAGGTATAACTCTAAATTATCTTAGCATTAAGTTGTTTGGTATAAATGATTATGATGATGGAATGATAGATTAAGTGTAGTAGTTATTTGTCATGTTGAGATCTTAGTTGTTGAGTGTTTTTGTTAATTTTGGGAGTTAAGAGTAGCACTAGTTGTTCTTGATGATTCATGGTATGATTTGGGCTTGGTTTAAATGGTTTAAAGTGGTTGATGAGTGATATTGTCATATGGTTGTATTGGGATTGATTGGTGATGGTTTGGTGTTGAATTGGTTTGGTAAAATTTTGGGAAATCGCGTAAACATAGTCGTCGTAATGTCCGATTTACTTTAGACTGTTTTTGTTCTTAATATTAGGACCCGTGAACTCACTGCTAGGTTTTGACCATTGCCATGTTTAGATAGTTCATGTTACGAGCTTCGTTTTGATATGTGGTTCGTTTGCATCCGATGTACGGTTTAGGAGAAACGACCGTTTTAAGTAACAACGTTTCGCGAACGAACCATTACCCCTCGCCTTACTTTGAAACCTTTGTTAAGGACCTTAAATGACTAATTGGGGTATGAAACATTTATGTAAAGTGGATTAGGCAGTTGGTAAGGTAGCGCGAAAGAATCGCTTTAAAATTCTTAATGGTAAATTTATTAAAAATGGTGGAGCCGAGGGTACTCGAGCGACTTAAGTGAATCGTTAAGCGCGAAAGCGAACGTTAGGACTCTAAATGGTTAAAGTCTAGTTTCTTAAGCGATCGGGGTTTAATTCTGACTTATGTTGTTGTTCATAGGTTATCGGACCCACTCTAAGCTTAAGTCTATCCGGGAGCACTCAGGCAAGTTTTCTACCCGTTATACTGTTGTTGTGATGTATACATTTGTAAATGCATTATCTTGCGATAGATGCATGATGGTTAATTAGCAAATTCTTGCGATATATTGTAGCATGTGATATGATATATATGCATGTTTGTTTCGTATTCTTGATACATATATCTGTTGATTCAGTTGATAATACCTATGCTAGAGATAAGCGGTAATTTGCATATACCCTTAGTATAGGGGACCCAAAGGTGAACATTTTTCTAAAACCGGGAGTCGAGGCTCCCGAGTATAATATATATATTTATATATATATAAATATGAATAGTTTTCAAAACTATGAATCGAATAAGGTTTATTCGATAACTTTATTTTATTAATGAATATTATTTTGAATATTCATTCGAGGGCTTATGACCCCGTTTATTTTATTATTGAATATTATTTTGAATATTCATTCGAGGGCTTATGACCCCGTTTATTTTATTAATGAATATTATTTTGAATATTCATTCGAGGGCTTATGACTCCGTTTATTTTATTATTGAATATTATTTTGAATATTCATTCGAGGGCTTATGACCCCGTTTATTTTATTATTGAATATTATTTTGAATATTCATTCGAGGGCTTATGACACCCCGTTTATTTTATTAATGAATATTATTTTGAATATTCATTCGAGGACTTATGATTCCGATTAATTACTAATTATTATTCTTTATTTTATTAAGGAATAATGTGTCGATAATCAAACTCATTTTTGATTATTCAAATAAAGATATTACTTTCGTATAAGTGTATCTTTGGTTATTTAATATTCATTTCAAGTATAAGTTTTACAACTTCTACTTCAATTATTTTTATAAAGATTATTCTTTATGAGAATATTATTTAAATAATAATATTCAGATATTTTCTAATATATTGGGACTGATTTATTTTATTAGATCAGCATTACTCCAAACATTCTTAAAAATGTTTGCAAGTCTTCAAAATGATTTTAAAAGTTAGAGCGGATCCCAAAACTCATTTTTTTATATATTTAAGATCTTCCTTTCAAAGGGGATTTAAATATTCGCTCAAAACCTGAGGGATCCGGCTCTGTGGTGTGTTGTATATTCGCAACAAGGTTGCTATTTTGATAAAAGAGTTTTGATTACTTACCCAATACTCGGGAAGTAAAATTCTTGGAACAAGTTAATCCATTAACAGGCATCGCCTGGGAAATATCGGTGAGTTTTCCTTTCCAACTAGATACGACTTCTTAGTGGAGCCGTATCAACAAGTTTCTACTTGGGGAAAGTGGGGACGAGCTTTACGTTTCAGAGTCATAGATTTCATCTGAACTAGGAGTGGCGTAAGTGGTCGAGTGGCGCCGGCCCAGCCTTATTATATTGGCCCAAATGGCCTGGAAGTTCCGCAAGACGGTACATTCCTTAGGAGTCCAGTGTTCGGTTGACAAGTAAATCCGACAGGTTCTCCTCTACATGTAGAAAATGATGGGGTTGTACTACTGCGACTGATCATCGTAAGTGGTCTTCCTGGCGCGACAAACTCTCGTAATGAGTTCATCATCCAGTTGGATATTTCTGCAACACTACCCAGAGCACTTCGATAGAAAGGCTACGGCTGGGCGATTGTTGAGTGTTGGCAGGGTCGAGTTTTCAAAATGGTGTTTCCATTGAATGAAGTATCTCGTAACTTCATTTCTTTTGAATGATATTTCAAAGATTGATTTTATACAGGTTATGCCTTGTAGCTTCATATATGCGATGAACTAATTATAACTTGAACGGTGGTAGTTCAAGTAGTATTCGGAAAAGATATAAGTATATTGGAGTATCTTGTAACTTCATCTTTTAAACTTATATCTAGTAAATGATTATCTTGTGCATGTCAAAGATTTTCAGAAAAATGTTGAGACAAGGTTAGATATACGAGATCACCTTGCAACGATATTTTTATCCAGTTGTAAACTGGAACTCTGTGTATATTATACATGTCAGAGGATTTCAAAGATTGTGAAAAGTATATATGTATATATATACTGAATATTTTGCGACTTGGTCGCGTTAAGATAACAAACTTGGTTCATTTCTTTTTGACCAAGACTTTCATGAGTACTATGAGAATGCTCATATATTGTTAATCATTATACATATTATTTTGGTGGGCTTGTTGCTCACCCTTGCTTTCTTTTTTCATCACACAACAACAGATAGAAAAGATGAACATGACTAAGCTTCCAATTCGCAAGCGGCTAGGAAACGTTCCGTAGTTTTCTGGAAGCGTTGATGCCACTGTAGCTGAGGTAGAAATTACCAATATGCTAGACTTTCAACTTCTGATGTACCAGACTTATGTATCTATATGAATTATAATAATGGAAAAGAAATGTAAATTTATTCAGAAACCCTTTTAAGGTGTAATGGCATAAAATTTTGGAATAAAATGACTCGTGTTATTTTTGGATATTCATCTCTGAGACTATAACTTGTGGTGTGTGTGTTTATTGTGGGGTCACAATACAGAGTAGTTGATTGTTTATTAAGATATGGTGTTATTAAGGTAAATGGAACTCGTGACAACCCGGATCCCCGACCCCGGATTTGGGGGTGTTACAGTAGAAGTCAAGGCTTTGCCGACAAATGATGTGAAAGTAGTGCTAAATTTTCTTCACAAGCAGATATACACAAGATTTAGAACTCCAAGAGTCATAATCAGTGACGAGGGATCGCATTTATGTAATCGTAAGTTCACTGCTATGAAGCATAGATTTAATGTGAATTATCGTATTGCTACAGCCTACCATCCTCAAACTTATGGTCAAGCTGAGATATCTAACAGAGAGATCAAGTGTATTGTAGAGAAGGTTGTATGTCCATCATGGAAGGATTGGTCTTTGAAGTTGGATGAACCTATTTGGGCATATCAAACAACATACAAGACTCCGCTAGGCATGTCTCCGTTTCAATTGGTTTATGGTAAGGGATGTCATTTTCCTAAGGAGCTAGAGCATAAGGCATATTGGGCTTTGAAGAAACCGAACCTTGATATGCATGCAGCTGGTAAGAAAATGATGCTTCAATTGAATGAACTCGATGAGTTTCGACTTCAAGCATATGAGAACAACAAAATGTATAAGGAAAAAGTTAAGAGGTTGCATGATAGGAGTTTAGTGCTCAAATTATTTGTGCCGGGGCAACAAGTTCTTTTGTTCAACTCTCATCTCCGTCTTTTTCCTAGAAAATTGAAGTCGAGGTGGTTAGTGCCATTTTATTGTCCACTTGATCTCTGGATTCTACTTAAGCTAGCGACGTAAACCAAGTGCTTCTTAGGAGGCAACCCAAGCTTGTTATACATTAGTAGGAAGAAACGAAGTTAGAAGGAAGAAAAAAGAAGAAGAAAACATAAAAAAATCAGAAAAATAGAAAAAGCAGGGTTTTAACAGAAGCACGGCATGCCCGCACTGCCTGGCGGGGCGGACGTGCTGAAAGTAAAGAAGCACGGCGCACCCACGCTGGGATGCAGGGCAGCCGTGCTGGTTTGACAGAAATATGGCGTGCCTGCGTTTCTCGGCGGGGCGGCCGCGCTGACCCCCTGGAGAAAAAAAAATCAAAAATCGAAAATTCAAAACAAAACATTACACCTTGCCAAAATTCCTTCCTTCCACTACCATAGTTCCTCCTCCAAATCAATTCCAATCACCCCATTACTCCCACTATTCCTATAATCAATTATCACTTCTATTCCAAAACTAATTCTCAATCATTATATATACATACACTTATACACAATCATCTCCGCCATATTTTTCTATTCTCAAAACCCTAAATCTCTCTTATACACTTCTCTTTTCTGAACTTATTCAAATTCAATGGCACCCAAGAGATAAAGGACTCAAGTTAGCAGCAGCACCACTGATTCTTCGAGTGTTGGAGGTGTGAGGCCAGGTTTGCTACTCCGGAGGCTGAAACGGAGTATACGAGGCTTCTATCAAAGGCCATAGTGAAGGAGAGGGGTTTTCTACCATCGGGAAGGGATGGTAAACTTTTGGAGATGATTCTGGAGATGGGTTGGGTCTCTTTTTGTGAGGCACCCGCTGCTGTGCCCATGAGTGTTGTTCGCAAGTTCTATGCGAACGCGAATGCAGATAAGAATGGGTACTCGGTGGTTCGTGGTTTGAATATGGAATATACTGTGGAGGCTATTCGTCGGGTGATTAACCAGCCTGAGAGACAGCCGGCTCAGGAGGATTAGGTGACTAAGACCATGGAGGATTTTAACTTGGACCTGATTGTTTCGACGCTGTGTGTCCCAAGCACTCATTGGAAGTTCAAGAAGGGCTCGAATGAGTATGCCACTTTCCCTGCCTCTTGCATGAACAGGTTCGC
Organism: Apium graveolens; assembly: GCF_009905375.1. Classification (NCBI taxonomy): domain Eukaryota; kingdom Viridiplantae; phylum Streptophyta; class Magnoliopsida; order Apiales; family Apiaceae; genus Apium; species Apium graveolens. The sequence continues at coordinate 192,234,662 of NC_133651.1, forward strand.
TCGTGCATGGAACTCTTTTATCTGTGTGAACATCATGCCTTCTTCACATGTGCATGATGTTATTGTGGATTGTGCAAGGTTGTTGTGGGGGATATTGTAGGGAGATTATGTGGATCTTGGCTCCATTATTTATCAGGGTATTCTGAGGTTTCTGCGTGGGAGCACTACGGGTTCTATTCCCTATGTGTCGATTGTGATGAAGCTCTGTGTGGAGGTTAGAGTTCATTGGCCCCCACACAAGCAGGTACAGTTACCTAGTGCCCCTATTGATAGTTCGACAATAATAGTGATGCAGGAGTGGTACAGTGGGAAGGCTGATGAAAAGGGGCTCGGTTACTCCTATGATCACTTGCCGGGTGGCCAGCCAGCCGATCAGACTTATGATGGTGGTTCTTCTCAGACCCACAGAGCAGCATGGGGACATTAGATGAGGGAGGCTGGTTCTTCCCAGCAGCAGCAGCAGCAGGATATAGAGGACAGTGATGGTTTGGGCTTAGCGCAATATAGGCACTTGATGAGGCGGATGGATGCGATGCATGACACCCATAGCAGGTTTGCACATGACCTTACCCAGGCATTGGGTACAGCTTTCAGAGCCATAGGAGTTAACATTCAGTGGCCAGTTTTTGGTGAGGATTTTGTGTATCCGCCTCCTGAAACTCCACCCGCAGAGGGTGATGACCATCCCGATTCCGAGTAGGTATGCCTTTATTCCTTATTATTACCTTCACTGAGGACAGTAAAAATTTTAAGTTTGGGAGTGGTAGTTAAGGAATATGCTTGTGTGTGTCCATATAATTTTATATTCATGATAATTTAGTTTATATAGTTGCATATTTGTCATGTAGTTTTTTTATTTTGCATGTTAGTATGTTGCATATAGTTGCATGTGCATTTTATCATGATCCCTTAAGTTTGCTTTTCCAATTAATTTGTGATGTTAATGCGAGTGTATTGATGTCATATAAAGGGATATTAAGTCCTATCGAGTTGATTTGCATGCTAGAAACAATAGAATTTTTCACTAAGTCTTATAGGTTGCTTGCGTTCTAGATCATGGTCATGGTTTGTTTGTCTGTCGAGGTTTAATCACTTGTTTATGTTTAGAATGTATGATATTCTCTTAATGGTAAAATAACATGGATTTTTAAAAATAAGAGAAAATATTGGATTTCGTTGCTAGTTGTTGTGGCTAGGCGAACGGCTAGTAGCCGGCTCATTTTATATGAGTAGTCTAGGTTTGAGCGAGATGGAGCGCAATGCACTCGTTCAGAAATAATATGAAAAAAAAGAAAAAAAAAAGAAAAAGGAAAAATATGTGTTATGCAAAATTGATCATGAGTGGGCTCTTTAATACTCGAGTTATTAACTTCTAGGGGACTTTGTGCCTAGTGACCCAAGGCTTTTGTAGTCTGGGATCCGCTAAACCAACGCTCGCTATATGGGTATTATTGCATAAGTCTTTTGTGGACCTCACTCATTGCACGATCAAATAAACATGTTTGTGTTTGTTTATGTATTATCAACAAAAGCATGAATCCTTGTATAACTCCAAAAAAATTAAAGTGTTTTCAGTCATTTTGAGTTTAGTATTTATTCTACTTATAATCTTGTGATTGTCTTGATGAATAGTGAGTCATGGTTATTGATCTAGTTATGAGAGTATATCTGTTAAGCAATTGTACCCACGCACGTTTCTGGCTTGAGAGTTGATTTGTGGGATTTGATTGATTTTTGTGCGAATAATTGCATTTGTTGGGATGTTGCTCATTGGTTGGTCTAGTTTTTCTGAGGTGATCGTTACATTCATGATAGTTGCGTTCATGCATTTTTATTTCTTGTTTTTGAGTTTGTTTATGTTTGAGGACAAGCATCGATTCAAGTGTGGGGGTGTGTTAAGTGGAATTTATATCCACTTAGAACGCTTTATAAAGGCTCGAATTGGTGTTTTGTACTCAAGTTGTTTATGTATTTGATGCAAAAGTTACCATGGTAAAAAGGTAATAAAACAAAACAAAACAAATCAAAAAATCAACCAACCAAGCCAACAATTCATTTTCACCAAAAACACAACATTTTCTCACCTTCTTCCATGCTCTCGGCTTTTTCTTCTTTTCCAAAGCAAGAAAATCAAAAATCAAGTTCCAAGCATTGTTAAATCACAAGGTAATTATCTAAGACTCCTTATGCATAGTTATGGATATCCTATAAGTTTGAGCTCCTAAATCATTCACAATCTCTTCCTAAAAATCATGGAAGAAGATGGTGAATAGTGTTTTTCAAGAACTAAAATTTTTGTTCTTGAAGTTTTGTTTAGTTTAAGCTTGGATAAGGACTTTAAGGGTGATTCCAAGCCATTCTCTTGATTCTCCACTCTCCAAGGAAGGTACAACCCCTCCAAACCCTAACTTTATTTGAGTAATTAGGTTTAGTTTTGTTGATTTTAATTCATGGGAGGCTTGCTTGTTGTGAATGTAGAGATTACTTAGTTTTGTGAAGTTTTGGAGTGGTAATTCTTGGATTGTTGATTAATGAACTTAAGTTTAGTTAAATTCAAGTTTAAGAATAAGTATAAATTATTAATGTTAAGTTGTTGGGGCTGTTATGATGTAGTATGGATGGAGTTTTGATTGGGTTGTGATTGTGGATTGATTGTGGGTTGAATTGGAGTGTTTTAAATTTGGGTAATCGCGTAAACATAGCCGTCGTAATGTCCGATTTACTTTAGGCTGTTTTTGTTCTTAACATTAGGACCCGTGACCTCACTGCTAGGATTTGACCATTGCCATGATTAGATAGTTCATGTTACGAGCTTCGTTTTGATATGTAGTTCGTTTGATTCCGATGTACGATTTAGGAGAAACGGCCGTTTTAAGTAACGACGTTTCGCGAACGAATCATTACCCCTCGCCTTACTTTGAAACATAGGTTAAAGACCTAAAAGGACTAATTGGAGTATGTAACATTTATGTAAAGTGTGTTAGGCAGTTGGTGACACTCGCGAAAGAATCGCCTTAAAACTTGTAATGGTTAATTTATTAAAAATGGTGGAGCCGAGGGTACTTAACAACACACTTGCTTGGTCATGCTTATGTCACCATGTGATGTCACCCTCCCTCCTTTTTCCTCTTCTCATTGGTTTGATGACATCATCCCCACTAATCTCTTTGATTAGCTTTTAATTATTTGGCTAATGACCGCTGATATGTTATACGGTTCGCTTAACTTTCGTTTTCGTTTATCGTTTGAGGGATCAATCCCGGGATCTTATTACTTAGGTTCCCTTAACCTTTCTCAATACATTATATTCCTTTTTATGATCCTCTATTAAAATCCTTGAATTTAAATCATTTTTATCCTGTTACCTTATACTCAATTCTTTCAATATCTGATGGATTTTCGGGAAAAATCAAAAGGTTCAAATTTGGATTCTGACGATCTTTACATACACTTATATATCATATAGAGTACCAATAAAATCTCAGAATATCCATAAAAGAAACCCTACATAGTGTGGCATGAGAAGTTTTCTTATTCAGCAATATCAGCAAAAACACTATTCATAAGGGTTACAAAAAGTTCAAAATTTTGGGGTTATTACAGTCTCCCCTCCTTAAAAGGATTCCGTCCCGAAATCAAATAGAAAACAAATGGGGGTACTTTTCTAGCATTGCGCTCTCTAGTTCCCAAGTTGATTCTTCCACATTATGATTCTGCCATAGCACTCTGACTAGCTTGATCACTTTATTCCGAAGCATCTGCTCCTTCTTGTCCATAATCTTTACTGGTTTCTCCACGTAAGTCAGATCTGGTTGCATATCCACATGCTCGTACTCCACTATGTGTCTGGCATCCCGATGATACTTCTTTAGCATTGACACATGGAACACATTATAAATTTGTTGTAGGTTCGGGGGTAAGGCTAGCTCGTAAGCCAACTTCCCAATCCATCTTAGTATCTCAAAAGGTCCAATGTATCTTCGGCTTAGTTTTCCTTTCTTTCCAAATCTCATTAACCCCTTCCAAGGGGATACTTTTAGTAGCACTAAGTCCCCTACTCCATACTCCTTGTCCTTTCGGGCTAGGTCTGCATATTTCTTCTGTCTGTCTTGGGCTGCTATCAATCGTCCTCTAATGAGATCCATTATGTCTTTGGTCCTTTGGACCACTTCGGGTCCGAGCATCTTCCGCTCTCCTACTTCATCCCAGTATAAGGGAGATCGACACCTTCTTCCATACAGGGCCTAATAAGGCGGCATTCTGATGCTAGCATGAAAGCTATTGTTATAAGAAAATTCGATCAACGGCAAGTGATCATCCCAACTTCCTTTAAAGTCTATTACACAGACTCTCAACATATCCTCTAGTGTCTAGAAGGTCCTTTCACTCTGCCCATCCGTCTGGGGATGGTAAGCGGTACTCATATTTAACTTGGTCCCCGCACATTCTTGAAAGCTCCTCCAAAATCTGGAGTTGAACCTGGGGTCTCGGTCTGAGACAATGGACGCTGGGACTCCATGTCGCGTCACTATTTCCTTAAGGTAAATGTCCACCAGTCTATCGACTGTGTATCTCTCATTGATAGGAATGAAATGAGCTGACTTTGTCAGTCGGTCTATAATCACCCATATGGCATCATGGTTGGCTTTCGTCCTTGGTAAGCCGACAACAAAATCCATGGCTATCTGTTCCCCTTTCCATTCGGGAATCTCCAGGGGTCGTAAAAGTCCACTGGGTCTCTGGTGCTCTGCCTTTACTCTTTGGCAAGTCAAACATTTGCTTACCCATTCTGCTACGTCCCTCTTCATGTTGGGCCACCAGTAATATTCCTTCAAATCCCTATACATCTTGGTGCTTCCCGGGTGAATGGAATACCTTGAACTATGGCTTTCATCCAACATCTCATCTTTAAGCTCTTGAACGTTCGGAACCCAAATCCGGTAGGAGTACCTCATTATCCCTTTATCATCTTTCTCAGAATGGATCTCTTCTCCAGTCATTGACTCTCTGCCTTCATTCATTATTTTCTCTTGGCACAATCTGATCTTTTCCAATAACTCTGGCTGCATTGAGATCTCAAACAGCTTTTCAGTTCCGGTTCCGGTTACCTTTACTTCTATTTCCATCCTCTCGAAATACTTTATCAATTCTTCCGAAGTCATTATCATTCTGAGTCTTTCCTTTCTACTAAGGGCATCAGCCACCACATTGGCTTTCCCCGGATGATAGAGAATCTCGCAATCATAGTCCTTGATTAGCTCTAACCATCTCCTCTGGCGCATGTTGAGCTCTTTCTGCGTAAATATGTACTTGAGGCTCTTATGGTCTGTGAAAATCTCGCACTTCTCTCCATACAAGTAGTGCCTCCAAATTTTTTGGGCAAAAACTATTGCTGCGAGCTCAAGGTCATGAGTAGGATATCTAATCTCGTATTCCTTCAGTTGTCTCGACGCATACGCAATCACTTTACCGTGCTGCATAAGCACACACCCTAATCCTTTGTGCGACGCGTCACTATATATCACAAAATCTCTTTTTCCGTCTGGCAATGCCAACACCGGGGCCGTTACCAACTTTTTCTTTAATTCCTGAAAACTGTTCTCGCATTTCTCCGTCCATTCAAACTTCTCTGTCTTACGAGTAAGTCGTGTCAAAGAGGCTGCGATCTTCGCAACGTCCTGTACAAATCTACGATAGTAGCCGGCCAATCCTATGAAACTACTTACCTCTATGGGTGTGGTTGGCCTTTCCCAATTTGAGACCGCCTCTATCTTGGAGGGGTCGACCAATACTCCTTTATTGATCACATGTCCTAAAAACTGTACTTCATTCCGCCAAAATTCACACTTCGAGAATTTGGCATATAACTGTTCCTCTCTGAGTATTCCTAGAGCTATCCTCAAATGCTCTGCATGCTCTGCCTCAGTCCTTGAGTAGATTAAAATATCATCGATAAAAACTATCACACACTTGTCCAAGTACTTCTTGAATACTCTGTTCATTAAGTCCATGAAAGCCGCTGGGGCGTTGGTTAATCCAAAGGACATTACCAAGAACTCATAGTGCCCATACCTGGTACGGAACACTGTTTTGGGAATATCTTCGGGTTTAATCTTTAGTTGGTGATATCCAGTTCTCAGGTCAATCTTGGAAAAATAAACAGCATCCTTTAGCTGGTCGAACAGATCGTCTATTCTAGGTAACGGGTACCTGTTCTTTATGGTTAGCTTGTTCAACTCTCGATAGTCGATGCACAGCCTCATGCTCCCATCCTTCTTCTTAACAAATAACACTGGTGCTCCCCACGGAGACACACTGGGTCTTATCATACCCTTATCCAAAAGTTCCTGCAATTGGGTAGCTAATTCCTTCATTTCTAATGGGGTTAACCGGTAAGGTGCTTTTGAAACTGGCGCCATCCCAGGGGCCAACTCAATAGCAAATTCAATCAATCTATCGGGTGGTAATCCCGGAAGGTCTTGTGGGAATACGTCTTCAAATTCGTTGACTACCGGAATATCTTGTAAGTTGGGCACCTCGTTCTGCGTGTCCACCACATAGGCTAGGTAAGCCTCATTTCCTTTTCGTAGCATCCTTCTGGCCTGGGCCATAGTCAAAAATTTCTGCGTCTGCCTCTTTCCTCTAAATATGACTTCTTTCTTTCCTGGGATATTTAACTTAACTTTCTTCCCCTTACAGTCTATCTGAGCATCATTGCTAGATAGCCAGTCCATTCCCAAAATTACATCAAACTCCCCTAATTTAAAAGGAATCAGATCAACACTAAAATATTGTTCCCCTATGCCTAACTCACAGGCGGTGTGAATCTGGTTAACAGGAATAATTTCATGATTAGCTATTTCTACTTGTAAGGGTTCTATCAAGGGTTCAGCCTTAAGTCTTAATTTACGCGCAAGGTCCTTTGATATAAAAGATTTAGTTGCTCCCGAATCAAATAAAACGTTTGCACTGACTGAATTTAGAGAAAGGGTACCTGCTATCACATCTGAGTCTTTCATAGCATCATGGACTATCATGTTGAAAGTCCTCGCAGTAGGTGGCTTATTGGAGGCAGCCCTGCTGGCTCCTGAAGCTGCTGGTTTGTTCATTGAGCATTCCTTCTTCCAATGACCCGGGCGTCCACAGTGATTACAAGTGGTGGTTGGAATGACGGCAGGGGCTGACGAAGGGCATTTGTGGGAATAGTGGCCCACTTGCCCATACTTAAAGCAGGTTACTGGCTTTCCCTTACATTCCCCAGAATGCATCCTTCCACAAGTGTTACAGGCTGGCAATGGGGGTCGAGACTGGTGGGAATAGGACATTCTTGACTTCTGGCCGCTCTGGCTCACATTCACACTCATTGGCCGCTTAAACCCAGTGTTCTTTCCCGGTAGGGACACTGCTCCTCGATTAAATCTAGTTGGGAAGCTCCTTCCTGCGGAACCTCCACCCATGCTCATGCTTTTCCTCTTTATTCCCTTCTTCTCTCTTTCCTTCTGCATTTGTTCACTTCCGGCTTCTACAATTGTTGCCTTTTGCACCAGAGTGGCATAATCCGTAAGCTCAAGGATTGCCACCCTATTCTGAATCCACGGTTTCAGTCCCTGCTGAAACCTCCTAGCTTTCTTTTCCTCGGTGCTCACAAATTCCGGCACAAACCTTGATAACTCAGTAAATTTCACTTTGTACTCTGCTACATATAAGTTATTCTGCTTTAGCTCCAAGAACTTGAGCTCCATCTGGTTTTCCATAAACCTCGGGAAATATTTTCCCAGAAACAACTGACTGAATCTCTCCCAGGTTATAATAGCATTTGTCTCCATATTTTTCTTGGCCTCCCACCAGTAGTTAGCCTCTCCTTTCAGAAGGTAGGTAGCAAATACAGTCTCCATTTCCTTTAACCATGCCCTTGCCTCAACTGGGTCGGCTGATCCGTGGAACTCAGGGGGCTTAAGGGACTTAAAAGCCCTGAAAGAGTTTTCCACAGCATTGTTATTTCCTTGAGGGGGTGGGTTGGGTTGACGTTCCAAGTTCTGCCTTAGTAGTTGCATGAACTGGCCCATGGGATCCATGCCTGGGTTTGGTATTGGTTGCTCAACCTCAGTTTCTCCTTCCTCAGCCTCTATCTCAAATCCCTCAACATCATATGTTTCCTCCTCCTTTTTATACAGGGAGTCATCCTGTTCAACATAATCCTCGTCTTCCTCTTCACTGCGTTCCTTGTTCCTATCGTCCTGGTTATGGCTTCCCTGGTCCTCAGATCCAGGGTTCGCCCTAGTTCCAATCTTTCTTAGCGGCATGATACTGATAATAAAAAAAATTATTGGGAAAAAATCAACGTTAGGTCACAATCATACTCAACATTGTGCCTTGCACAGCTCTATAATGGGGAGAATGTATCTCGCAATTCTATTATTTTATGACAGTTCTAATAAGAAATGTAGTAATAATAATGATAAAAACAGTGATCTCGTCACTAAGGAACTGAACTGAAAGGAAACAAATATATACATAATGCGAGAAATACATAGTTTGATCTTGTCAAAAGTACAACAGTGCTACAACCATCTGCCTCAAAAGTGATACACAAGAGTCTATCTGTCTAGTCAGAAAAAGGGATGTTATATACAAGTCAACTATCCCGGAAAATTGGCTCTTACTAAGGCCTCGACTAACTAGACAACTAGACTATCCCATCGTCAGTCCTGAATCACACACCGAAGCGGGTCAGCTCCCATACCCTTTCCATCGCACGACGGAAGATATAGTCGGCCTGCCGCCTGGAGATCCTACCATGCCTGTCCCCCTAGAGCGATCTGAGTCTCGCTCGGGACGTGAGCTCTATCCCCGTCAGCTCTCTCCTCAAGGATCGGGGTATAGCAGCCCTAGTCTCATAAGCTCGGGTACGCCTACCCACCCTCTCCGCATCCAACTCCCTCCTGGCCTCATCCAGCCGGGCCTCAGCAACAGCCACTCGGGTCCTCAGTACATCCTGAACATAGCCGTGGGCTAACAAAGACTGCCTATGAGCAGGGTCGAGAGGTGGTGAATCCGGAGCCGCTGGGGGTGCCTCCTCGGTCTGCCTAGGCTCGGGAGTATGGGTCTCTGAGCTGTCATCATAGGGGCTCCAGGATAGTGGTGGAGGGGTAGGAGCTCTGACCACCGGGAGTGTGGGTAAAGGGGTACCAGTGTACACTACCATAGCTCCGACACGCTCCTCAGCCACTGGGACCTCATCCGGGTCCTCCTCATCTGAAATAGCAACAACCTATGTCTCTGACTCCTCTGAGGGGTCCTCCTCATCTTCCTCCATCTCAGGCTCCTCCTGATCCTCGGCATCAAGCAGTGCCTCATCATGCTCACGCTCGAACATCTCAGGGTCCTCTATCTCATGCGCCTACACATTAAATGAGCTAAGTTACTATCATGATACTTATAAGGGTTCCCGTAAGGGTTTTAACTGTCAGCGCTACTTTAAGTAGTCCGACCTTGAACTTGGCAAGAGTTCTTATTATCTTTGTGAGTTTATTATTACATCGTCGCATCATCTCTGAGGTTTATAACGCTTAGCTCTGATACCATTTCTGTGACACCCCCAGATCCGGGGTCGGAAATCCGGCTCGTCACGGTCTTTCTTTCCACAATATCACTTCACTTAATTAATAATAAATAACCTTATGCTATGACCCCACACTAACACACACCACAACCCGTTATAGTCTCAGAGATGAAATTGAAATAAGTACAAGTCCTTGAATCCACAATTTAAAAGTTATTACAACCCAAAATGATTACTTGATAAATTTACAGTTAATTGCCATTATCTGCCACAAATTATAACTATACAATATTTGGTTCCCAAAAGTAGAATGCCTGATCTACCAATAGATCTACCTCTGCAGCTATAGCAGCTACAACATCAACGGGAAGACGCGGGACGCTTCCCACGCGCTTGCGCTAGGTCTGCTTGAGTCTGGCCATCTATCCTAACTGTTGTTATGTGATGAAGAAATGAAGCAAGAGTGAGCATTACAGCTCGCAAGATAATATATAGTGTAACAATAATGCAAGTATCTCAATGGATAACTTACTAGAATCCTTTATCAAGTGTAAGGTAATTACTTACTGGATATAAGCAAAAACAAGGGATGAAGTTACCAAATACTTCACTATACTTATATCATTTTTAGAAATCTACTTGAACTACTACTGTTCAAAGTATAATAAGCTTCAAAAGGTCATCCCCTAGATGAGACCACAAGTTAAGACTTGAATAGATTCAATCTTTGAAATATTTTTAAGGAAATGAAGTTACGAGATACTTCATTCAATGGGAACACCATTAAAACTATTTGACTTTGTCAAAGCTTCGGAAACCACCCATTCGTAGCCTTTCGATCGAAATGCTCTGGGTAGTGTTGCAGAATTGTCCAACTGGATAATAAAATCATTACGGGAGTTTGTCGCGCCAGGAAGACCACTTACGATGATCAGTCGCAGTAGTACAACCCCACCATTTTCTACATGTAGAGGAGAACCTGTCGGATTTACTTGTCAACCGAACACTGGATTCCTAAGGAATGTACCGTCTTGCGGAACTTCCAGGCCATTTGGGCCAATATAATTAGGCTGGGCCGGCGCCACTCGACCACTTATGCCACTCCTAGTTCAGATGAAATCCATGACTCTGAAACGTAAAGCTCGTCCCCACTTTCCCCAAGTAAAAGCTAGGTTGATACGGCTCCACCAGGAAGTCGTATCTAGTTGGAAAGGAAAACTCACCGATATTTCCCAGGCGATGCCTATTAATGGATTAACTTGTTCCAAGAATTCTACTTCCCGGGTATTGGGTAAGTAATCAAAATTCTTTTATCAAAAATAGCAACCTTATTGCGAATATAAAACATACCACAGAGCCGGATCCCTCAGGTTTTGAGTGAATATTTAAATCCCCTTTGAAAGGAAGATCTTAAATAAATAAAAATAAGTTTTTGGGATCCGCTCTAACTTTTAAAAATCATTTTGAAGGCTCGCAAACATTTTTAAGGATGTTTGGAGTAATGATGATTTAATAATATAAATCAGTCCCAATATATTAGAAAATATCTGAATATTATTATTTAAATAATATTCCCATAAAGAATAATCTTTATAAAAATAATTGAAGTAGAAGTTGTAAAACTTATACTTGAAATGAATCTTAAATAACCAAAGATGTACTCATACGAAAGTAATATCTTTATTTGAATAATCAAAAGTAAGTTTGATTATTGACACATTATTCTTTAATAAAATAAAGAATATTATTTAGTAAATAATCGGAGTCATAAGTCCTCGAAGGAATATTCAAAATAATATTCAATAATAAAATAAACGGGGTCATAAGCCCTCGAATGAATATTCAAAATAATATTCAATAAATAAAATAAACGGGGTCATAAGCCCTCGAATGAATATTCAAAATAATATTCATTAATAAAATAAAGTTATCAAATAAACCTTATTCGATTCATAGTTTTGAAAACTATTCATATATATATATATATATATTATACTCGGGAGCCTCGACTCCCGGTTTTTGAATTTGGGTCCCCTATACTAAGGGTATATACAAATTACCGCTTATCTCTAGCATAGGTATTATCAACTGAATCAACAGATATATGTATCAAGAATACGAAACAGGCATGCATATATACCATATACATGCTACAATATATCGCAAGAATTTGCTAAATAACCATTATGCATCTATCACAAGATAATGCATGTACAAATGTGTACATCACAACAATAGTATAACGGATAGAAAACTTGCCTGAGCGACTGGGGGTTATAAATGGCTTGGGACGAGTCTGGTAACCTATAAACAACATATGAGTTGGAATTAAACCAAAGTCACTCATAAATCTATACTTTAACCAATTTAGACTCTAACGCTCGCTTTGCGCTTAATGATTCTCTTAAGTCGCTCGAGTACCCTCGGCTCCACCATTTTTAATAAATTAACCATTACAAGTTTTAAGGCGATTCTTTCGCGAGTGTCTTACCAACTTCCTAACACACTTTACATAAATGTTTCATACTCCAATTAGTCCTTTTAGGTCTTTAACCTATGTTTCAAAGTAAGGCGAGGGGTAATGATTCGTTCGCGAGACGTCGTTACTTAAAACGGCCGTTTCTCCTAAACCGTACATCAGAATCAAACGAACTACATATCAAAACGAAGCTCATAACATGAACTATCTAATCATGGCAATGGTAAAAACCTAGCAGTGAGTTCACGGGTCCTAATGTTAAGAACAAAAACAGCCTAAAGTAAATCGGACATTACGACAGCTATGTTTACGCGATTACCCAAATTTAAAACACTCCAATTCAACCCACAATCAATCCACAATCACAACCCAATCAAAAATCCATCCATACTACATCATAACCGCCCCAACAACTCAACATTAACAATTTATACTTATTCTTAAACTTGAATTTAACTACACTTAAGTTCATTAATCAACAATCCAAGAATTACCACTCCAAAACTTCACAAAACTAAGTAATCTCTACATTCACAACAAGCAAGCCTCCCATGAATTAAAATCAACAAAACTAAACCTAATTACTCAAATAAAGTTAGGGTTTGGAGGGGTTATACCTTCCTTGGAGAGTGGAGAATCAAGAGAATGGCTTGGAATCACCCTTAAAGTCCTTATCCAAGCTTAAACTAAACAAAACTTCAAGAACAAAAATTTTAGTTCTTGAAAAACACTATTCACCATCTTCTTCCATGATTTTTAGGAAGATATTGTGAATGATTTAGGAGCTCAAACTTATAGGATATCCATAACTATGCATAAGGAGTCTTAGATAATTACCTTGTGATTTAACAATGCTTGGAACTTCATTTTTGATTTTCTTGCTTTGTAAAAGAAGAAAAAGCCGAGAGCATGGAAGAAGAAAGGTGAGAAAATGTTGTGTTTTTGGTGAAAATGAATTGTTGGCTTGGTTGGTTGATTTTTTGATTTGTTTTGTTTTGTTTTATTACCTTTTTACCATGGTAACTTTTGTGTGGTTCTAATTCAACCAACAACACACTTGCTTGGTCATGCTTATGTCACCATGTGATGTCACCCTCCCTCCTTTGTCCTCTTCTCATTGGTTTGATGACATCATCCCCACTAATCTCTTTTATTAGCTTTTAATTATTTGGCTAATGACCGCTGATCTGTTATACGGTTCGCTTAACTTTCGTTTTCGTTTATCGTTTGAGGGATCATACCCGGGATCTTATTACTTAGGTTCCCTTAACCTTTCTCAATACATTATATTCCTTTTTATGATCCTCTATTAAAATCCTTGAATTTAAATCTTTTTTATCCTGTTACCTTATACTCAATTCTTTCGATATCTGGTGGATTTTCGGGAAAAATCAAAAGGTTTAAATTTGGATTATGACGATCTTTACATACACTTATATATCATATAGAGTACCAATAAAATCTCAGAACATCCATAAAAGAAACCCTACATAGTGTGACGTGAGAAGTTTTCTTATTCAGCAATATCAGCAAAAACACTATTCATAAGGGTTACAAAAAGTTCAAAATTTTGGGGTTATTACACTTAGTGTGTGGTGATAGTATGATATCCTAGTATTGGTTGTGCTTATTCGTCTAATGAGCGTCGCGAGCTTATAAGATAGCGTGCTAATCTCTATTGAAGCGAAAGTGAATATAGGGTTTAGAACTTGCCATGCTAGCATATGTTCATGTATTTATTATGCATGATTCGTAGGAAATTTTAACCATCTTGCTTGCCCTATGTAATCACGATAGATAACTTGCAAATTAAATCTTTATGTTGTCAAATTCTATAGACATAAAGGGTCTCAATATAATTAGTGTTTATTCAGCTTCTATCTCTTTTGTGGATGTGTGGTAGTAGGGTATTTTTAACGACTCGTATATTTTGTATTATTTTAAAGGTGTAATTGTTGAATAATTAATTAAATAAAATCCGTGCATTGGTTTTGACAGAGGTGTGTTGCTTTTATTATTTATGTGTGATTTATTGGTGAATAGGATTAAATTGTGTAATTAATTATTGAGTTGTATTATTTTATTTTTTTATTAAAAGTGATTTTATTGCAGTTTTATTTACATAAATATTTGGATTGTCTATAAATTTGTTTTTATGATTTTATAATTTCAATAATTATTTTTGGGATTATATAAAATTGAGAAATCAATATTTCATTAATTATTTATCTTTAAATGATTTTCTCATTGCATTTATTTGTAAAATCCGTATTTAATTTCAGGATTCTTCAAAAAATATGAAATTCATATTTTATGAAGTTTGTAATATTCTGAGAATTTTAAAATTATTTTGGAATTTTTGGGATTAATTTCACCCGCGCGTTGATTCGTTTAATTATTAAAAGCGGGTATAAATTGCATTTCAAAAATTGTTTTAAAATTAAGAAATTTATTTTTCAATTAACTTTGGGATATTTCTAACATTTTAAGACAATTCTCGTAATTTTCTGAAATTGTTTTATGTGCACCTCGGTCCGTTAATTTTGAATTGCGGGGTAACCGAGCCTTAAAAGTTCGTAATTATATTTGCAAAACGTGTCGATTTATTACAGCAGGGGGACACGTGTTGTTTTCTTTTTGCAGCAGCAGTCAAACAAAAAATAAAAAGATAAACACCCCCCTTTGTTCATTGTCTCTCTCGACTGTATCTCGAACTCTATCTCTCTGCTCTCTTTCTTGATCATCTCTCTCTATATCTCACATCTCTCTCTAATCTCTCCCTTCCCTCTCTCCTGTTCTTTGCCATCCCTGTTCTCTGTGTGTCCACCATTTTCCGGTGAGTTTCCGGCTGGTTATTCCGGTGATTTCCCTGGTTCCATCTTTATGCATGCGTATATATATATACGATGATTTATGTATATGTTTGAGTTGTGTGTAGTGATTTCTTGCTTCTCTGTTGTGTTGCTATGTTCATTTTTGGTGGTTCTGGCGGCGCGTGCCTTACACGCGCGAGTGTGTGCCTGTTTATGCGGTCTGTGTTGCCGAATTGATTTGTTATTTTAGTAATTTTAATTCCTTCTAATGCAGGAAATTATTTGATTAAGTATCCGTGATATTAATAATTTTCATGCGGGAATTTCGTTTAATCGGTGGAATTTTCGTGTTGGAACCCGAATAATCGGGTGTCCCGAAAATTTTGCCGCCGTCCGCGATAAATTTTTACGAGCGGACGGTGGACCGCGATGATCGTTATCTGAGTCCTAATTCTATAAAATAATAAAAATGAATCGTATAATTGGTTTTGTACGTAAATAATTGTGTGATTGTGAAATTTGTATTGTGACGAGACTTGTGGATTGTTGTGAATATTGACGTCGATTATGATCGACGGGTAGGCTTATAAACAGGAAAAGTTGCTGTCAAAATTTTTTTTCCTAAAAATTATTTTAAAATACGAGAAATGTACTATATAATACAAATCGCTTTACCCCTATTTGAATACGGATTACGTGATATGTATATAATTATTTGAATAATTGGGTTATTAGGATTCGAGGATATCAAGCATGTCGGTATAACTAATTAGGGTATTCTGTTACTGTAGATCCCGGTTGAGTCTCGCAAGGAATAAAGTCAGCGTGAAAGCTACCTAGGGTTTTATAAAGCGTTGCAAGCCAAGTACCCTGACCATTCTTTATAGTTCAGTACGTATGTATAGATTGTTGTTTTATTCTTGTTTAGAACCGTTTTAAGTTACGTATCCCCTGTAGTTATAAATCATTATTTTAAACATGTTTTGGGGAAAAGTAACTTCGAAAGGTACCTCTCTCGAATGAAAATGATTTAGGAACCAGTTTTACGTGTGCTGTTAAAATAAATGGTTTTGAAATGAGATAGGTACAAGTGTTTCAAAAACTGGATAAAACGATCAGATATGGGATACATAGGGGCTAGAGTGGCCTAGTGAGGTTGCGTAAGAGGCTAATTCGGTTGCACGTATTACATAACCGATGAGTCCAGCATGTCAGAGGCCTAGCTAGTCTCTGAGTTCCAGATAGGTTTATGGGATGGCAGTTGGAGCCGTCTGGTGTTGATAGCCTGATCAGCTGTCTTCACATAGCCGTTGCGTATTTGATTTGATTTGATTTGATTTCGAGATTCCCGTAAGGGAATAAGTGATTGATATAGTTGATTAATAAATGTGAATAGCATGCTAAAATTGGACTCTGGTACTTACACAACACACAACTACGTATGTTTTATTAAGAGCATGCTAGTCAGAGATATCCAGTTTCTTTATTTACAGATACTCGAAATGATTTACAGGTTACAAAATTCATGTTGATTTATAGTTCTGTTCATATAACTGTTTACATTACTATTTTTATCTTGATATTCATATGTTGGTACTGCTGAGCGATTATGCTCACCCTTACAACCTGTCATATATATATCGGAGATGCCTAGAAGACTGATCAGACCTTGGCAGAACTGTGTCACAACCCCTTCATGACCCGGCTCCTCAGAGGTAGTTAGTATTAGACCATGTGCGGTCTGATGAGTTGCTGAATAAGTTTAGTGTGTCAGACTTTTGAATAAATGGCTTGTAATAATGTGTGGCTTGAATCATACTTGAACCTGGATTGGATCTTGGTTTAGGGTCGTGATAGTTTAGTATTAATAATAATTTTATAGTTATATTGTGGTTTGTTGTGTTTAGTAACGTCAACTCCTGACCCCAGGGTTGAGGCCATCATAATTGGTATCAGAGCTATAGGTTCAAGACCCTGATTCAGGTTAGGGATTGAGTTAAAAAGGTATAGAAACTGTGTCTTAAGGTGTGAGTCAGCAACTCTTATAAAGGAACAAATCTTAGAGTCAATCGAGGGTTCCGACGACGATACCCTGGCATCTATTGATGTTTTGATAGAACTGCCTTAACCTTGTTATGTCTTTTCCGTATATTTATCCAGTTGACAGTGGCCTATCGTGATTTCCAATTCTCCATCCTGGGAGAACAGGTCAGACTCAGACAGTTCCGACTCAGAGAGGACCATAGATGTTGTAGATGGGGAGACTCATTTGCCTCCCCCACCAGTTCCTCCATTTGTACCGAGGGATATACCTGGACCTAGTGCCCGTCCCCATTGGATACGGAGGTCAGTATCTGCTATTAGGGACTTTCCACCAGGCTGTGGTCCCAGTTCCTCTTCCTCAAAAGCTCCGGTTACTCCATCTGCTCCTACAGGTGCCTCTTCCCCGATTCCCTATCATGTTCACCGAGCGCTGTATAGGTCTTTCATTAGAGACCAGAGCCCGGAGCTAGCCGCGCATCTTAACCAAATACCAGTTGGACTTTTTCAGGGCATCCCTGCCCCTTCACCTGATGATCAGGCCCAAGTTAGGTCTTTGAATCAGATTGTTGTTGAGAGAGCTAGGTCTATTGACCCTTTTATTAGCTCAGAGTTCAGGGCCATTCAGTACCAGGACCTGGTTAACTGGTTGGTGTTCGAGTTAGGCTCTATTGGTGGCAGCGGTAGTGACAATGGTTAGATCAGGATTGCAGCTGTGAGATACATAGCTCAGAGTTGGTTTCCAATTCTGTAGTTGTTTTCTTTATATATGTACATTATGTTGTTGTAGTTTGTAGTAGGCGGAGGCTGCTATGACAGCCACTTTTGTTGTGTATTCGGATGGTTTTCTAATTGGATATCAGTTGTACTTGTTGGATTTCCGTTGGTTGTTATATAGTAGCTGCTTTATTATGTAGTTCAGTTTTCATATATACTTTTGCATTGTCATTATTGTTGTTACTATCATTGTTGCTTCTGTTGTTGGTATTTCTAGAGTGTGATCATTCACTCAGAATGGATCCCTTTAACGGAGGAAGAGGATATTGTCTTAGTGGCAACACTCTCCTGATACATATGTATAAACTGTTGGAGCAATCCATTTCCTTATATATGACTGTTATGTTTCAGGAGAATGCCACTAAAGAAGAATTCTCAACCCAATAATGGATCTGTTGGGGATCCCTCCATGAGTGAATTGATGGATTTGTTGCATCAGCAGTCTACCCACCTGGCCCAACAGCAACAGCAATTCCAGCAACAGCAACAACAATTTCAGCAACAACAACAACAGCTCATACAACAACAACAACAGCAGCAAATCCAATAGCAGCAGCTACAAATCCAACAGCAACATGAGATTCAGGGGACGACCCAAGATGTTAGTTTTAGGTCTTTTTAGGATGTGAAACCCCCAAAATTTAAAGGTGAAGTGGATCCTGTTGCTGCCAGGATCTGGTTGAAGGAAATGGAGAAGGCTTTTGCACTCATCAAGCTGAGTGAGGATTTAAAGACAGATTATGCTAGTTATTTCCTGAAGAATGATTCAAATTATTAGTGGGAGTCTACCCGAGCGTTAGAAGGAGAGGGTCCTATTTCATGGACCCGATTTACAGAGCTGTTCTTGGAAAAATATTTTCTGGATTGTCTCCAGAGTCAGATGGAGATGGAGTTTTTAGAATTGAAGCAAAGAGACAGAAGCGTCACAGAGTATGAAGCCAAGTTCACGGAATTGGCTCGTATAGCACCAGAGTATGTGAGTTCGGAAGCTCAGCGAGCAAAACGGTTTCAACAAGGATCGAAGCCAGAGAGTAGGAGTGGAATTGTAGCCTTACAACTCAAGACGTATACTTCGATAGTTCAGGCTGCCTTAGTGATAGAAAGTGACCAGAGGTTAGATGCTAAGGAGAAAGGTGAAAAGAAAAGAAATTTTGAAGGTGGAGCTGCAAGGTCAGAACAAGAAGGAGTAAGCCAGAAGTTTCAGCGTCGGTTTGGAAAGAATAAAGATAGGAAGTTCAAGAGACAGAATTTCCCGCAAGCTAGGCCCAGTACGACCTCGGTTAGTTCTACTCCGATAAAGTTCAACAAGCCAGTGATCGACTGCAAGACATGTGGAAAGAAGCATAGTGGTCAGTGCAAAGAGAACGCCAACTATTTCAAGTGTGGCCAGAAGGGTCATTATTCCACTGAGTGCAAATCCGAGAACCAAGGAGTAACCTGTGTCATCTGCGACAAAGTGGGGCATATTGCTAGGAATTGCAGATCAGTTACCCAGGGCAGTGTAGGAAGAAGTGTGTCTCAAGGACCAACAACAAGTACCGCCAGAGCTAGAACTTTTAAGATGATTAATAAATCTCCGGCTCCGGATTTCGATGTAGTTGCAGGTACGCTTTCTCTTAATTTCGTACCTGTTAACATTTTATTTGATTCGGGAGCGTCCAAATCTTTTATATCCATTAACTGTGTGAATAAAATGCAATTAATGTTGGAAGACCTAGATGACCCTTTGAACATAGAGGTGGCTAATAAGGATACAGTGCATGTTAGTCAATTCTGTCCTAAGTGCTCCATAGAGATTTCAGGACATACTTTCCCTGTCGACCTAATACATTTTGAGTTAGGAGAATTCAATGTTATTTTAGGCATGGATTGGTTGTCTCTGTATAAGGCAAATATTGACTGCAAGAAAAGGAGAGTTATTATGTATACCACAGATGATGTAAGGATAAGTTATCAAGGACAGAAGCAGGACAAGAAGTTTATTTCAGTACTACAAGCAAAGAAATTGTTGCGGCAAGGATGGGAAGCATATTTGGCTCATGTGGTGGACACAAAGAAAGAGACCCCTACCTTGGATGAGATCCCCATAGTAAGAGAATATCTCGACGTCTTTCGAGAAGAATTTCCAGGATTACCACCTGATCGAGAGATAGATTTCTCCATTGATTTGATACCAGGAGCCGAACCAGTTTCCAAAGCTCCATATCGAATAGCTCCAGTGGAAATGAAAGAATTGGCCAAGCAACTTCAGGAACTGTTGGATAAAGGATTTATCCGACCAAGTGTTTCTCCATGGGGTGCTCCAGTGCTATTCGTAAAGAGGAAGGACGGAAGTATGAGGTTATGCATTGACTGTAGGGAGCTAAACAAGTTGACGATAAAGAACAAGTATCCTTTGCCGAGAATTGATCATTTGTTTGATCAGCTTAAAGGAGCATGCTATTTTTCAAAGATTGATTTAAGATCTAGCTACCATCAAATGAAAATAAAGCCCAAAGATATCCCCAAGACTGCATTCAGAACAAGGTATAACCATTATGAGTTCTTAGTGATGTCGTTTGAATTGACCAATGCACCAACGGTTTTTATGGATTTAATGAACCGGGTGTCTAAGGAGTACTTGGATAAGTTTGTTATTGTATTTATTGATGACATCCTCATCTAGTCAAAGACTCCAGAAGATCACGCAACACACATAAGGATTTCCCTTCAAAGGTTAAGAGAAAAAGAACTGTATGTGAAGTTTTCCAAGTGTGAGTTTTGGTTAACAGAGGTACAGTTTCTTGGACATGTGGTAAGCAAGGAAGGCATCAAGGTAGACCCTGTAAAGATTGAAGCCGTATCCAAGTGGGAACAACCGAAGACTTCAACGGAAATAAGAAGTTTTCTTGGACTAGCAGGATATTACCGAATATTTATAAATGATTTCTCTAAGATCGCATCTCTATTAACCAAGCTAACTAGGAAGAACGAGAAATTTATTTGGACGGAGAAGTGTGAAGAAAGCTTTCAGGAATTGAAGAGGAGACTAGTGTCAGCTCCAGTACTAGCATTTCCAGATGAGACGGGAAACTTTGTGATTTATAGTGATGCCTCTTTGAAAGGTTTAGGTTGTGTACTAATGCAACACGACAAAGTCATCGCTTATGCCTTCAGACAACTAAAGTCTCACGAACAGAAGTATCCAGTCCATGATCTTGAGTTGGCAGCTATAGTTTTTGCTTTAAAATTGTGGAGACATTACATGTATGAAGAAAAGTGTGATATTTACACGGATCACAAGAGCTTAAAGTATATATTCACTTAGAAGGACCTGAACACGAGACAGAGAAGGTGGTTGGAGTTGATCAAGGATTATGACTGTTCCATTAACTATCACCTAGGTAAAGCCAATATGGTGGCTGATGCCTTGAGTAGAAAAGAGAAATTAAATATGATTTAGATTGTAAAAGAGCTAGCATGAGACTTGGAAAAGATGGAAATTGAAGTTCGGATACCAAGAAAAATTAAGGAACAACTGTACGAGATTACCTTCCAGCCAATATTGATGAAAAAGATCAGATGATGTCAAGAGGAAGTTATGAAACAAGAATCGGACACTCTGAAAGGTGAAGAAATGTGTACCCAAAAAGATAATCGGGGTATATTTAGATTCTCTTCCAGAACTTGGATTCCCAACATGACGGAATCAAAGAATGATGTGTTACACAAAGCGCACAACTCTCAGTTTTCCATCCACCCTGGTAGCACTAAGATGTACCAAGATTTGAAAAAAAACTTCTGGTGGCCAGGAATGAAGAAGGATATTGCAAACTGGGTTGGCAAATGTCACGTGTTCCAGACGGTAAAAGCGGAACATCAACGGCAAAGCGGATTATTACAACCTTTGGAGATTCCCCAGTGAAAGTGGGAAGAGATTGCAATGGATTTTGTGGTGGGATTGCCAAAGACGAGAGTTAATCACGATGCTATTTGGGTAATCATTGATAGATTGACAAAGTCAACACATTTCCTCCCGATCAACGAAAGGTATTCCTTGGAAAAGCTAGTTAAATAATATTTGGATGAGATAGTGACCAAGCATGGAGTTCATATGTCCATTATATCATTTCGATACCCGAGATTCAATTTAAGGTTTTGGACCAAGTTTCAATAATGTCTAGGAAACAAACTAAATATGAGTACTGCTTATCATCCTCAGACGGACGGTCAAAGTGAGAGAACAATCCAGACCATAGAGGATATGTTAAGAGTTTGTGCTTTGGATTTCAAAGGAAATTAGGATGAACATTTACCTTTGATTGAGTTTTCGTACAACAACAGCTATCATGCAAGCATTGGAATGCCACCTTATGAAGCTTTGTATAGACGTAAGTGTAGATCACCATTGTATTGGGATGAAGTAGGAGAGAAGAAAATGTTAGGTCCCAAGCTGGTTCAGCAGACCAAAGATGCAGTGGTATTGATTCGGAAAAGGTTGGAAGCAGCCCAGGATAGACAAAGAAATAATGCATATTTGCATCGTAAAGACATGAACTTTGAAGTAGGGTCACTAGTATTGCTAAAAGTGTCACCTTGGAAAGGATTAGTGCGATTTGGTCAGAAAGGTAAGCTTAGCCCCAGATTTATAGGACCATTTGAGGTTTTGAAGAAAATAGGGAAAGTCGCCTACGAAATAGCGTTGCCGCTACATTTGTAGAACATCCATAATGTGTTCCACGTATCTATGTTAAAGCCTTATACTCCTGATTCGAACCAAGTTATGGAGTACGAACCGATTGAGCTTCAACCAGATTTTTCCTATGTGGAACAACTAATCCAGATTTTAGATCGTAAAGAGCGAGTCCTTAGGAGTAAGTCAATCCCCATAGTGAAAGTCCTTTGGAGAAATCCTCGAGTAGAAGAGTCAACTTGGGAGTTAGAGTCAGACATGCTTGATAAATATCCTCATTTGTTTAGTTAAGTCAGATTATGGGGACAAAATCTTTTTAAGGGGGAAAATATAACGACTCGTATATTTTGTATTATTTTAAAGGTGTAATTGTTGAATAATTATTTAAATGAAATCCGTGCATTGGTTTTGACAACGGTGTGTTGTTTATATTATTTATGTGTGATTTATTGGTGAATAGGATTGAATTGTTTAATTAATTATTGAGTTGTATTGTTTTGTTTTTAAAAGTGATTTTATTGCAGTTTTATTTACATAAATATTTGGATTGTCTCTAAAATTGTTTTTATAATTTTGTAATTTCAATAATTATTTTTGGGAATTTATAAAATTGAAAAATCAATATTTCAATAATTATTTATCTTTAAATAATTTTCTGATTGCATTTATTTTTAAAATCCGTATTTAAAAATTATGAAACTCATATTTTATGAAGTTTGTAATATTCTGAGAATTTTAAAATTATTTTGGAAGTTTTTGGGATTAATTTCACATGCGCGTTGATTCGTTTAATTGTTAAAAGTGGGTATAAATTGCATTTCAGGAATTATCTTAAAATTATGAAATTTACATTTTAGTTAATTTTGGGATATTTCTAACATTTTAAGACTATTCTGGTAATATTCTGAAATTGTTTTATGTGCACCTCGGTCCGTTAATTTCGAATTGCGGGGTAACCAAGCCTTAAAAGTTCGTAATTATCTTTGCGAAACGTGTCGATTTCTTACAGCAGGGGGACACATGTTGTTTTTTTCACCAGCTGTCAAACAAAAAATTTAAAAAAATAAACACCCCATTTGTTCATTGTCTCTCTCGGCTGTATCTCGAACTCTCTCTCTGCTCTCTTTCTCAATCATCTCTCTCTCTATATCTCACATCTCTCTCTAATCTCTCCCTTCCCTCTCTCCTGTTCTTCGACTTCCCTGTTCTCTGTGTTTCCACCATTTTCCGGGGAATTACCGGCCGGTTATTCCGGCAATTTCCCTGGTTTCATCTCTGTGCATTCTTATATATATACATACGATGATGTATGCATATGTTTGAATTGTGTGTAGTGATTTTTTGGTTCCCTGTTGTGTTGCTCTGTTCGTTTTTGGTGGTTATGGCGGCGCGTGGCTTACACGCGCGAGTGTGTGCATGTTTGTGCAGTCTTTGTTGCCGAATTAATTTGTTATTTTACTAATTTTAATTCCTTCTTATGCAAGAAATTATTTGATTAAGTATTCGTGATATTAATAATTTTCGATCGGGAATTTTGTTTAATCGGTGGAATTTTCATGTTGGAACCCGAATAATCGGATGCCCCGAAAATTTTGCCGCCGTCCGTGATGAATTTTTACGAGCGGACGGTGGACCGTGATGATCGTTATCTGAGTCATAATTCTATAAAATAAATAAAATGAATCGTATAATTGGTTTTGTATGTAAATAATTGTGTGATTGTGGAATTTGTATTGTGACGAGACTTGTGGATTGTTGTGAATATTGACGTCGATTATGATCGACGGGTAGGCTTATAAACAGAAAAGTTGTTGTCAATTTTTTTTTCTAAAAATTATTTTAAAATACGAGAAACGTACTATATAATACAAAACACTTTACCCCTATTTGAATACGGATTACATGATAATGTGTATAAGTATTATACGAGTCAGGTTATCGAATTGGGTTATTAGGATTTAAGGATATCAAGCAGGTCTGTATAACTAATTAGGGTATTCTGTTACTGTAGATCCCAATCGAGTCTCGCAAGGAATAAAGTCAATGTGTAAGCTACCTAGGGTTTTGTAAAGCGTTGAAAGGCAAGTACCCTGACCATTCTTTAAGATTCACCACGTATGAATATATTGTTGTTTTATTCTCGTTTAAAACCGTTTTAAGTTACGTATCCCCTGCAGTTATAAATTACTGTTTTAAACCTGTTTTGGGGAAAAGTAACTTCGAAAGGTACCTATCTCGAATGAAAATGATTTGTGAACCAGTTTTACGTGTGCTGTTAAAATAAATGGTTTTGAAATGAGATAGGTACAAGTGTTTTGAAAATTGGATAAAACGATCAGATATGGGATACATAAGGGCCAAAGTGGCCTAGTGAGGTTGCGTAAGTGGCTAATTCGGTTGCGAGTATTACATAACTAATGAGTCCAGCAGGTCAGAGACCTAGCTAGTCTCTGAGTTCCGGAACAGGTTTATGGGATGGCAGTTGGAGCTGTCTGGTGTTGATAGCCTGATCAGCTATCTTCACATATCCGTTACGTATCTGATTTGATTTTGAGATTCCCGTAAGGGAATAAGTGATTGATACAGTTGATTAATAAATATGAATTGCATGCTAAAATTGGACTGGTACTTACACAGCACACAACTACGTATGTTTTATTAAGAGCATGCTAGTCAGAGATATCCAGTTTCTTTATTTACTAATACTCGAAATGATTTACAGGTCACAAATTTCATGTTGATTTATAGTTCTGTTCCTATAACTATTTACATTACTATTTTTATTGATATTCATATGTTGGTACTGTTGATCGATTATGCTCGCCCTTGCAACCAACAAAAACGGGACGGAGGGAGATAAATATTTTAATATTGTCTAATAATACATTGGTTTGCTTGTAGAGATAATAACAAATAACATCATAAATAATTTTTGACAGCAAAAGTATGATGCATAACTTTTTTTTAATTACAACAACATTACAATACATTAAATTCAAATGTTATGATACAGAGTACAAAAAATATTAACTAAACCAAGAATCTTAAACGCAGCTCAAATTGAAGAATATTTTTGGAATAAAAAGAAATAAATTATCCCTTAATTATCTCAAATAATAATTTTCTATCTTAATATTTGAATTGATGAAAATACTCATCCCTCCCTTATTGCTCATACAATTTTAATAACGATTAAAGTTTAACCAATGTTTTTTAATGGTTACAAATTTAATTCATTCCAACAAATTATATCATTGAAAATAATATTTATTCTATATTTAGAGCATAGTAACTTGATATCATAATGAGCTAAAAAATATTCATACTACTAATTACTCGAAATATATGAACTGTGATATTACATTTTTGTGGAGTAAATAAATATACAATTTCTAGGAATATCAATGATTGTTACGTTAAGAGCATAGTTCCTCCATACGAGGTCAATATTACCGTTTATCATAAAAAAATTAATTACTTATTAATTATTGAAAATTTTTCTAACATTGATATCCTGTCACCTATGCAATTAATAATATCTATGGCGTTGATGACATAATAACAATGCTTCTCTATTTATGGATTACATATTTCTTAATATATATATCATAAAATTAAAACTTTATATATCAAAAAATAAAACAAATTTTTATACTTTTATTAAAAATAATTTAATGTTAGCGGTCAGAAACATATATAAGTATAAAGGTTTACCAATAAAATATATCTTAAATTTTGATAAAGTATACATTTATCCATCATGAAAATTTAAGTTATTGAATAACGGGGGCTCAACACGCATTTTAAAAAAAACTTAAAAACTGTATATTACTATTTTTTTTTATTAATCTTATTCCTTCCAACTAAAAAATTAACAGTACACATTTATTTTTTATGATTTCTTATTACGTAATTATAATTCTTTGGACACTATTGATAATTTGTTATTTATTAAAAAATTTAGACATTGCTATTTCCTCACACATATAATCAATAATGTATTGGTCATAAAAAATCTATTTGTTAATTATATAACTTGTTCAAATGTATATCCTAATTATTATACTAACTGGTGAGTTAAATGTGTGTGTATTAGTGGTAAAGGCAAACAATGAAAATAGCAATATAGGGGTATACATAAAAAACAACGGTACGAGATTATATTGGAATAAGAATGATACAACTATTTAGTTATAATTTTTCTCCCCAAATGTTAAAAATAAAATTGGAGGGAGTGAGTATAGTACAGTAGTTTATAATATCCTTAAAATGTGTGCCAATGATGATTTAATATTATAAATAAACCTTAAAATGTGTGTTAACGATGATTTAGTAACATAAATAAATGAGTTACATGGAAGAAATAGTTATTCACATGAGAAAAAATATGTTAATTCTATAACTCTCATTCTAATTCAGTTTTAAATTTAAATACTCTAATAAAATAAATATCAAATTATTGACTTATTTATGTAATTTAGTTAACTCCATTAATGACATTAGATTTTTATTACATTTTAAAAACAATATATAATATTAATTACGTATAGAGATGTGTATTAGTGGGCTTTGTAATACTGTACTTTTGTAGTAATTTTATGATTTTTTAGATCGCGACCCAAATAAACCCTTTACATGCAAAACATCATAATACTTTATTACTATCTTAAAACTTTCAATCGGAAGTCTGCTGGAGTTGCTAAATCAAGTTTGTGAATCTGTCAAAGAAAATAATATTTTCAATCTGATCAGACAACTGAACTTATGGCGGTATGTATCATCTCCATAGTTTAACATTCAAGCAGATGATCCAAATTTGAACAGAAAATCAAATAAATCTCCAATATATGTTTACTATTCTTGCTTTATTGAATCCTGATAATCAATGTTATACGAATAGGCAATATGAATAGTTATGATTTTAACTTCATCCTAATTAGTATTTATGTCTGAATAGCTCTGAATTTATGATGATATATTGGTTTATTTTGATAGATTTTTTCCTATTGAATTATCACTCTTATCCAATAGGCTATATGTTAATCTCAATGTTGGTGATTCAGTAGTATATTATTGATCGAGAAGTTGTAGGTATTAGCTTCATATTAAAAATAATGAATTTACATTTTTGGGTCTATTACTACCGTTTGTGATAAATTGATTCATAATTGTGTTGAAAAATATATAGACATTGAACATGGAGAACGACCTTTCCTATGTTTGACAAATATATTAATTAGTGTTATTCCCTAACAATATAACCAGAATTATAGAAGGGGGGGTTGAATGTAATTCTGGCTTCTTTTTGAGATTTTTAAAACTGTTCTAACTTAATAATATATAAGTGTTTGATTTGCAAAGTGCGGAACGAAAGAATTATATAAATCAAAACACAAGTAATAAAAATATAAGTCTTTAAAACTTTCTGGTGGATTTGAATGTATCCACCAGATATATATATATATATATATATATATATATATCAAGAGAACCCTGTGAAGCTTGAATAGCTCACAGCTGCTTGTACAAGTGAACAAACAAACTACATAGAAATTCTTAATAGTTACAGCTTTTTCTATTTCTCTTCTAAAATGTGGTTGCTTAGTTGTTTGTTCTACTAGCTACACTTGGTTTATATATCACCAAGTAAGACAGGATAATAAAACAAAACCTATCAAGTCTAACTCCATGCTGCTTCACTACTATATTCCAACATCTTTGAATATCTTCAAAATAGCATGGAAATGGTAATGCTTTATTGTTCTCAAAACCCTGCTAAAAAGGCTGCCACATTCCTTTTGCAAATACCCAACGCATATGACTGTGTTGTCACTGTCAACAGATATTTGAATCGATCATCCGTCGGGTACATACTTATTATCCGTCTGGTAGCCTTGTTGATCATCCGTCGGGTAGCTATTTGACACTAGACTCCATTTCATTTATGTAGAATTATAAGACATCTAATATTTATAATTAATCAACCTAATCTGCATATCTACTAGTAGTCAACATGACTCATATGCTATTACAGAATCTACACAAAGTTGTTTGTAGAAATGTGCTACATTACTTATTGTTACATAAGCTACTCACCCGGTGGATATCAATTAGTCATCCGTCGGGACTATATTGAATCATTCGTCGGGACTATAATTGATCATTCACCGGGTGCTATAATTTTCAATAAGTTAAATCTACTAAGGTGTTTTGTTTAGCTTATCATAAAGTACACAACATATTCCTAACAATCTCCCCTAATTTATGTCTACTAGCCATAAATTAAGAGAAACTTGATGATAACAAAACATCCTAAAATTACAGATTGAAAAATAATAGATAAAACTGATAAGTGCTACAAAGTGTTGAAAATTGAACAATGCAAAGTACACAAAGAAATTGCTCACAATTGTTATCAAGGTGCTCCTCTAGTCTGAGCAGATAAATTTATTTTCTTAATTTTCTGGAATTCTTCCCAAGCTTTCTGTTGTTTTCTTCAGTTTGATTCTGGAGTTGTCTGTGGAATTCAAGTTCATCAACTTATGAGAGATCTAGCATTTCCTGCAATTCCAAAAGAGTCTCATTGCTAGAGATACTCAATTGGTCCTCCAATCTGAAGAATCTTCTAAGTCCTTTTTCATCCTTGAATTCCATCATCCAATAGGGCCTCAGATGCACTCTCTTTCATGTAAAGGGACTAGATAGAGTTTTTGGAAGTGCATCTTTGGCTCTAATACTCCTCAGCTCCTCAATCTTCTTTAGAACTAGTCTTCTTACAGTCACATTGTAACCATAATTCTTTTTGAATGAAGAGTAGACCTTTATTAGTACAGATTGGCTTTCTAGGAGAATCATGTGAAGTGGCCATATGAACTTTCTTCCTCTCTTGTATTTGAATACCAGCCTTTCAGGGAGATGTCTGTGAGCATCAATTCCTCTAACTTCTTCCAATTCATCTAAGTAAATGTTTATTTAGAAAACTCCCTGATGTCACAGATGAATAACATGTCTCCCTTGTTGACTGTAGACTTAGCTTTGATTGAGGTCTTGGAATTGAGAATCACAGGCTTCACTTTCTTGCTTGCTCTTGTCTTTGTCTTCTTTGGCTTGAAAATGGGTAAGTTTAGCTCAGGAATTGGTAAACTATCCCAGTCTACTGGCTCATCCTTAGGAATAATTGGCTCACCATGAATATTCCTTGTTGGATCCACCACTTTGAATTCTTCAAATACCACAGAGGGTTTTGATGCTCGAGTTGTAGATGTAGGCTTCTTGGGAATAGAGTCTTATTTTTCTTCATCACTGAAGTCCAATTTTCTCTTGGAGGGTAGCTTGTATCTGAATCTTCTTTTCTGTTCTGGTTCATCTTGCACTTTTTGATCTTGAGGTTCAGCAATCACAGATGGTTGTGCAGAGATCTCAGTTGTAGTCTTCACAGCTTGAAGTTTTGGCTAAGATAGCAGCTTGCTCCTTCTTTTATTTGAGCTTCTTAGCATCTAAGGCAGCTTGCTTCTTTTCTTGCCTTATCCTCTCTTTCTCTTTCCTTTTGGCTTCTACAAACTGAGGGTGTCCATCCACCACACATATTTCTTTACCATTTCTGTAGATCTTTGCAACTCTCTATTTAAGTGTTGAATCTGCTGGATCCTTATAAAATACAATTGACCTTGCCAACAGCTTCTTCTCATCAGGTGTAGGTGTCTCATACACAGTGTCCATGGGATTCTTTTCTGAAAACTTTGGATAGTTTCTTTTAGGCTTCATGATTAAATCTGCTTTTGGAGATTTGATGCAGAAAGTTTGACCCTTTTCCAGATAGTTCATACTTATGTCATTCACAGAGATTTTCATGACTTGAGAGTGATGACTAAAGACTTTATCTGGTTTCTGAATTGGCCCAAACTTTTGTTGAATCTCTGCATCTATCTTTCTCCATTTTTCCTTTAATTCCTTCTCAGCTACTACTGCTATATCAATCTTTAGCAGTTTATCATCTATGTTCAATTTTGCTACTGCCAAATTTATGATATCAATGATGTCCAGGGCTGGTGGCTTTGTGAAAGCAATTGTTGGCACAATCACTTTGTTGAATTGTATGTTTAGCTGTAGCTCCCCCTCACTTGAGCTTTTCTCCCCCTTTTTGTTAGCATCAAGTTGTTGAGTGGAGGGGAGTTGAGCAGCCACCAACTGTTGGAGTAGAGCAATTTGAGTTTCATGATTGGTAAGTATCTTGGCCATTGACTTCTCTACATCAGATAATCTTGAGTCCATGGCCTCAACTTTTCTAGAGAGATCAGTTTCTTTCCTTAGCTTATGAGCTATCTCAGTCATGGTAGTTCCAGGCATTCTAGCATCCAACTTGCTATGAAATCCTGTTTTACTTCAGAAATTTCTTGTTTGATCTTATCTACACTCTGACTGTGATTAAGAGCTTGGATTTTGTGTAGTTGAAGTGCTTCAAGGTGGGCTGTAAGTAGCTTCTTTGTGCTAGCATTATTAGATGATTGAATTGCTGCTTGGGTGTCAT
The DNA here is from genome assembly GCF_009905375.1 of Apium graveolens. Taxonomy (NCBI): domain Eukaryota; kingdom Viridiplantae; phylum Streptophyta; class Magnoliopsida; order Apiales; family Apiaceae; genus Apium; species Apium graveolens. The sequence continues at coordinate 192,265,532 of NC_133651.1, forward strand.
GGATCAGCTTGAATAATGTTGATTGGAGATGTGAGAAGGAACAATCTTTTGTTAGCATCCAGGCTGGAGTGTCTGCATCTCCCCCTATACTCATGTTGTCTTCCTCACCATCCCCACCAGCATCTCCAAATGAATCTTCAGCCAATTCAAAATCACTGCCAGTATTGGAAGGCATAGCAGTGATTGCATCTTTTGCTCTTTGTAGAGATTGTGTAGTTTGCACCAATTATAGCATCCTTTCAGCCTCCTCATTGCCCTGTACAACTAGAGTTTGGTAAGCTATAGCAGGGTGAGTAAATGTCTCAGCATCTAGGGAAATAGAGTCTATAGCAGCTTGATAATCTTGCTGAAATAGTCTTTTCCTCTCTGCTTCATTGACACTCCTTGACTCACTTACAATGATTTCCATCCTTATCACTCCTGTACCTGCTTTTCTCTCATAATCTCTCTATTTTTGCATCAAGGGCTCCCCTTGGCTTCCCACCCTCACCTTCACCATCTAAGGTGGGACTCCTCTAACTCACTTTTGCCAGTCCTGAAGAAATGGACTGCATTGGTTCACTCTTTTCCTATCCTTTTTCCTGGGAGCAACCCAGACTCTCACTCAAATCACTCCCTTCCCTCAGTCCTAGGAGTGATTGCACTACTACTAAGTCTTTCGCACTTGTAAGAAATGAAGAAATTTGAAGTTGTGCAGAGACACCCGACGGATGAAGAATATCCACCGGGTTAGTAGTATGGCTATCTGAGGATGACTTCTGTTAAGCTTATCCGTTGGGATACAATCACTACTCGACGGATGATGAATATCCATCGAGATTGTAGAAATGAAAGAGTTTGGAGTGGAGACTATTGTAGACTTTGTGCAGATTGATGAAAATTTTGGCACAGATGTCTCAACAGTCTTAGAAAGAAATGGTAAATGAGCCAACAAATCATCTAAAAGATGATGCTCACTTACTTGGATTTTTGGCTTCTCTAAGAGAGTTAAAGATGAAGAATTTGGAAGTGATGTATTGATCATGTCAACATCCAGTGAGTGTGTGGGAGAATTTGGTGTATCAGATGCTTCAATTTTGAGAGAGTTTGGCCGTGACTCCATATTTATTGGAGCCACATCAACCTGACTTTGAGAAGGTGCAATGACTGTGTCTTTAGCACCAGTTTGCACAGTGTGTGAGCCCTGTGCATCCCCAAGGGTTTTTGATCTTTTCTTTCTAACATAAGTTTGTGGTGAGCTAGTGTCCCTACCCCTCTTGGCCTGTGCTCCTGGTTGAGAGCTTGTTTCAATGGTAACATCCTTTTGGGAGGATGAAGCCAGTAATTAGCTAATTTCTTTATTAACAACCACAGTTTGTTGGGAAACTGTGGTGTGGCTAGGTTTGGGTACACTCTTCTCACCAGCCTTATCCTTAGGGCTTTTTTGATTTTCACCCTGTCCATCACCTTTCTTACCCTCCTTCACACTCCCCTCTTTAGGTTTAGTAGATTTTACAATTGATTTGTTTTGAAAGAAATCAGAGGGGGCTTTCTTAGCTTTGGATTTAGAAACTTTTGTTGGTTTGGTAGCTTGGGTAGGCATTTGTTTGGTCATTGGCACAGATACCATAGCTACACTAGAAGGCAAAGAAATGTGTGAGGTTGGAAGAGTAGAGACAGTAGAATTTACCTGACATACCTGAGGTCCCTCCATTATTGGAAAATAATACAAGGGCACCTCCTTGTGATGATTTGCTCTATTTAAATCTGCAATAATCCTTCTTTCTTGAACCCAACAATTCAGCTTGTTGGTTGGGTTCTCAATCACAATATTCTCAATAAGATGGTTAGCAAGCATCATAACGAATCTAGCATAATAGACACTTCTACCTCTCTTATTAAGTTCTCCTAACTTAAAGCCTAACTCAAACAAAACCAAGTCACTGAAATTGAAATACTTAACAGTAACTAGCATGTAAAGCATGTTAAGCATAGATATATTGGTAGAATCAAAATTGCTAATCTTACTAGAAAATACTTTAGTTACTACATCACATAGATAACTCCATTCTTTCCTAAGACCCGATCTCCTAATTTCACTTAACTTAGAGGTAATGAGTGCATAGCCCATAGAGTTAAGCATGTTATCAATATTAGTGTCTGTGTGTGGAGTAGTAACATTGTTATCAGGGATTTTAAAGCATGCTTTGACAATATCACTAGTTATGCAAAATTGTTTACCTTTTAGAGTGAAAGTGATGGTCTTGTCTGTTAAGTTGTACACTACAGTTGTCCACATTTCCTCTATAACCTCACAGTAAATGGTGGGTGATTCCAGCATGGCATAGTTGAGTTTGCAATTCTTCACAAAATCCATCATTTTGTGGTAGTCACCAGACTGTTGAATCTCCTTGTTTACCAAAGCTGAGAAGTTGTTTTTCTCATAGATGTAACCGATTTGAGACATGATTTTCACTACAGGTGCCACTATTAAAGATTTGAAAGTTTGCAGAGAGAGAGTTTACTTTTGAGAAGAAAGAAGTTAAAGCAATTGAATCTTGAGAATGATAAAAGAAAAGAATGAAAAAGTATTTAGCTTTTATATTATCTCAGAGATAAAGTGAAAAAAATTAATAAAGTTAAATAAAGGACCAATAAAAATTGCCCAAAATAGCCGTTTAAAAAAAATAAATAAACTGTAAAAATTTTGTCACTTATCCGTCATATCATGCTTACAAACTGTAAGTATACTCGATTAATGTTCAGAGAATTAACGGCTAGGATTGAGACAATTCGACGGATGAAGATAAAACAGATATCCGTCGAGTTATAAAATATTCCAGAAAGATGATTGATTTTTATTGACAAATTGTATTCCGGCGGATGATCAAACTCGATGGATAATGATCATCCGTCGGGATGTAAATTTTGATTTAGCCAAAATTTCATCCAAAATAGAAAAATCAATTAAATTTCTGGCTGCATAACAACTTGCAAAATATCTGAAATGATTCAAGAATAATTAAGCATACCTAACTCACTTACCAACCTTGAAAAGGTGGATTCATCAAGTGGCTTGGTAAATATATCTGCAAGTTACTTTTCACTTGGAACAAAATGCAGTTCCATAGTACCATTCATCACATGTTCCCTTATGAAGTGTTACTTGATGTCTATGTGCTTTGTTCTTGAATGTTGTACTGGATTTTCAGTTATGGCAATTACACTTGTGTTATCATAGAAAATAGGAATCCTATCCACTTGTAGACCATAGTCCAACAACTGGTTTTTCATCCATAAAATATGTGCACAACAACTACCAGCAGCAATATATTCAGCTTCAGCTGTAGAGGTAGAAACTGAATTTTGCCTATATAATGAGTCTTACCCCCACAAATTAGAACTACATTTTTGTCTTGATTCTCTAACTCACGGAGATACGTAGGCATCTCGTAAAGGCCGAGTTAAGCTACGAAACATGAGAGAAGCCATTAAAGGCCTTGAGCTCCCGAACCTTAGTAATAAATACAGCAGTTAATATACCCTAAGTTTTTATCTATAACATTTGGCGCCGTCTGTGGGAAAGCATAACAACAACCAAGGCGAGAACACGGAGTGGATAAAATGCCCCTGGAGGAACACCAGCTGGAACGACCCAAACAATTTTGTCAACGGTGGAGATACCTCCGCATTCGACCTATGTCGCCACCCAAGGAGGAGCCCAGGTAGGGGAAACTGAACCTCTGTCATAAGGGACGATTCCCCCGCCTCCTCAAGGGACGAATTCCCAACTTCAACAGCTACATACACCTGTGAATTCTCGACCCGTTGGGTCTGAGTATTGAACTGTTGTGACCACTAACCCCCTTATGGGATGCCCCTTTACCCCGAGGTTGGAGGAAGTGGACATGCCAATCGGAGTGATGTACAAGGGCAGACACCCCAGTATATACGCGGTTTGGCTTCTATCCTAGAGGATCAAGAATTCTCTGGTCCTTACACTGAGAGAGACTCCGAATTTTCGGATGATGATATGGCCCCAAGAAGGAGGCGTGCTGGTAAAGAGCCGATGCCTGATGGTAACCAGCACCCTAGGAGCACCCGAGGGACAAATCCCCAAGAAGTGCAGGAGAAAATCAAGGCTCACGAGGCTGAGATTCACAGGATGAAACGTGACTTGGAGGTGCATCAGACCTCCAGACCCCCACTACCTCCAAGAGGGAGAAATCCTCCTCCAATCATAGACCTGGATGGTCCACTACAGGGAAGGACTGTTGTCCCAAGGGCTGATCCAAGCAATCTTCTTCCCCTGGGAGATCCTGATGATCCTACACCACCATTCACTGAAGAAATAATGAATGCCCATATCTCAAGGAAGTTTAAGATGCCCACCATCAAAGCTTATGATGGCACTGGAGATCCCGCTAACCATGTCAGGACGTTCTTTAATGCACTGTTGTTGCAGCCCGTGAACGACGCTATTAAGAGTCGGGCCTTTCCTCAAACCCTGTCGGGAATGGCTCAAAGATGGTATAGCCGTTTGCCTCCGAATTCTATTGGGTCTTTCAGAGAGTTAAGTCAGGATTTTATTAAGCAGTTCATCAGTGGGAGAGTGCACGAGAAAAGCTCAGCATCCCTCATGAGCATTGTGCAAGGAGCAAAAGAGTCCTTGAGAAACTATCTAAATCGTTTCACCAAGGAAGCCTTGAAGGTCCCAGATCTTGATGATAATATGGCTCTGATAGCACTGCAGCAGGGAATTAGGGACGAGTTCTTCAAGATGTCGTTGGCCAAGCGCCCTCCTGAAAGCATGTTACAGCTCCAAGATAGGGCCGAGAAGTATATCAAAGTAGAGGAAAATATGAGGAAAACGGTAGTGAATAACGAGCCTGCTGGTGGCAAAAAGTGAAGGACTGATCTGGAATATATTTCCAAGGACAAGTATCCTAGAACAGAGCAAAGCAATGATTCAAACCCGAAGAAGGGAGGACCTGGATAAAAGTTCACTGAGTATGCTAAGCTGAATGCTCCTAGAAGCCAGATCTTGATGGAAATTGAGAGAGATAGAGATATTCGTTGGCCTAAACCCCTGAAGGATGATCCTACCAAACTAGATAAGAGTAAATATTGCAGATTTCACAAGGATGCTGGTCATGACACTGATGAGTGTAGACAATTAAAAGATGAAATAGAGTTTCTCATTCGAAAAGGAAGGTTGAGCAAGTACACTGGAAATGGAGGAGATAGGAATAACATTGGGAGAAAGAACTTTAATGATCGAATGAGAGATCAAGACGATCAGGGGCGAAATCCCCAGCCTAGGGGACCGGTGATAAATGCGATCTTTGGAGGACCGCGACCCCGAGGGCCTGTGATAAATACAATCTTTGGAGGACCAAATGCTACTGGCTTATCCAAGAACTTAAGGAAAACATATACTAGAGAAGTTATGCATATTGTTGGGGAAGCCCCGAAGACGGCTAGGACGGGAGTGATAATGGCATTTGATGATTCTGACTTGAAAAGTGTAAAATTTCCTCATGACGACCCGCTGGTCATAACACCGATAATAGGGAACATCCCGGTGAAGAGGGTCCTTGTAGATAACGGTGCCTCGATGGACATCTTACTCCATGATACCTTTTTAAGGATGGGTTACAATGATTCTCAATTAACCCCGACAGATATGCCGATATATGGGTTCGTAGGAGTGGAGTGCCCCGTGGAAGGGATAATTAAGTTGCCAACGACCATAGGTCAGGAACTAAGATAAGAGACACAGATGTTGGACTTTATGGTGGTGAAGGCTAGTTCAACTTACAACGCGATCATGGGAAGAACAGGGATACTTGCCTTCAAGGCAGTCCTTTCTTCCTATCACTCAGTGATGAAGTTTCCCACCCGAAATGGGATTGAAGAAGAGAGAGGAGACCAAAAGATGGCAAGAAGTTGTTATGTGGCCTCTCTTAGGGCAGATGGATTTGGGGTGCAGGTTCTGCCTATTGAAGACCTCGAAATCCGGGAGAATGACGAGAAAGAGGGAAGCCAGCAGAAGATTTGGTTCTGATTCCTTTAGCTCCTGAGGATCCTGAGAAAATGACTTTTATTGGAGCAACATTAGAAGACCCCCTTAAGGGAAGTTTGAAAGGCATATGTCATAGCCTATTCGTTAATTCGAGGATTTAACTCAACTCAAATAAGAATGTAATAAGTAAATAGTGGATCTATCATCAGAGAGATCTCACAAAGTAACATATGTCAAAGGATAAAGAAACATTGTTCATCTGCAGACTTGAAGATTCACTGGAAGAAGTTCAAGAATTTGATCATGCCTCAGTGATATAAATCAAGATCGTGGATTTAATCAAGTGACAGAGATCTCGTCAGGGTATCATTTATTACAAGGATTTAATCAGAGTATCAAAGTCAAGACATGAAGAAACGTCACGGAAGTTAGTCACTCATGAACCAGACAGTACATCGAGTGTCAGCATTGAAGTGGCGGAATTGATTCATAAGTCTCAGTGATTTTCAGAAGATTGTCAGAAGAATGGATGCTGCTCAGGGTTAGTATTAATTCTCTATTAATTAATTAAGTCATATAATTTAATTAAGAAAATAAATTATATCTGCAAAGATTAATTTATTGATTAATTGAATTAAATTGATTAATTAATTTAGAATTAATATTGAGGATTTACAAGATTTTAATTGGTTTAAAATCTGCTTAAATTCAAAACAAGACAATTCATTTGAACTAGTATGACAATCGGTATGACAATTGATAGTCATACCGAAAGTCATGCCAATACATTTAATTGTCTTATTAGAATTTCTGTTTAGATTAAAATCTGTTATTAATTCAGCAAGACAATTTATTTGAACTAATATGACAATCGGTATGACAATCAATAGTCATACCGAAAGTCTTGCTAGTTCATTTTGATTGTCTTGCTAGTTGTAAATATTGTCATACCGAAAGTCTTGCTGGCCAAAGAGATTGTCATGCCAGTACATTTTTCAGTTCGGTGTTTGATAAAAGCAGCAGAAGACTTTTGTTGATCAACACTTACAGAATTCAATCAAACAGAACACACAAGAGAAAAAGGAGCAGAAAACAAAAGCATAACATTTTATTTTTCATCTGCTTTTCTTCAAGATTAAATTTCTAGATTGTAAAGTTAAATCCAATCAACTAGAAATATTTATCTTGTTCTTGTGTATCAATCTAGCGGATTAAAATCCCTAGAACTTAATCTCAAATCGCATTTAGCATTTGATCTTTTAATTACAAAAATAGAAAAAGTTCATGTCGAATTTATTCTAGATTTGTAATAATTGATTTGAGATTAATCCCTTGTAACCGATACCGTAGTTGTAACACCTTTCAAGTTTAATAAAAGTTTTATTTAACTTGAATTTTGTTTCACAATTTTATTCCGCATTTTATTCGATTAAACGGTATTGTTTGCATTCAACCCCCCTTCTACAAACAAATTGGGACCTAACAATTGGTATCAGAGCCTTCTGATTAACGTACAAATCTAGATCCTAGACTTTTGTGTTTCTTTCATTTCTTGAATTTTTTATTCACTCAAAAAATTCATAATGACTACACAAAAAGTTGGAACCGTTAAAATCCACTTTTCGATAAAGAAAATTATGTTATGTGGAAGAAGAAGATGCTACTGTTTTTACAGGTTGCTAATCCCAAATATTTGCAAGTGTTGAAGAAGAGTCCAAAAATTCCTATGGTTATTGAACCAGAGGTAATAGAAAATGATGTGGTGATCACCATAGCGAGAACTTATGTGAAGGATCCTGAGGACTTCTCTCCTGCTGAAATAGAAGAAGCCTCCCTGGATGCTAGCCTTCAATTAATCTTAGTAGATTCCCTTAATCCCCTGATGAATAGACATGTGATGAATTGTAAAGATTCCAAACATATCTGGGAAACTATTGAGATTATTAATGAAGGCACAGAGGAAGTTAGGGAGAACAAACTAGAAATCCTAACCTCTGAGTATGAATACTTTAAATCCAATCCAGGGGAAGGAATCACTGAAGTGTTTGAGAGGTACAATGCATTGATCAACAACCTGAACATTAATGGTAAATACTATTCCATCAGGGAGGTCAACAAAAAGTTCCTTTTAACACTGCCAACTCATCTCGAACATAGAATCACTGCCTTAAGAGAAGCAAGAGATCTGAGTGAGATTTCTTTGGAAAGGCTCTATGGTGTGTTAAAGACTTATGAGTTGGAGCAGATTCAGCAGAAGGAAGTTTATGGGAAAGGAAGAGTGGTCAGCACGTCTACTGCTCTAGTAGCTGATGAACAACAACAACAACCACAATATCAACAACAATCTCAACAGTCAGAAAGAATGGTACAGTCTTCCAAGGTTGAAGATAATATGATAGTAGCAGAATTTGATTCTCCTACTACAAATCAATCAGGAGATGATTATTATTCCTTGGAAGAACTGGAGCAATTGGAGGATGAGTCAATGGCCCTGATTGTCAAGAGATTCTCAAATGTCAGATTCAAAAGGAATCCCAAGTTCAAGTACAAGTCCAACTACAACAGATTCCAGAAAGGTGGATCTTCATCCTCTAACACCAGCAGTGGTGGGTATAAAACAGGGATGGTTGATCGAAGCACCATTCGATGCTTCAACTGTAATGAGTTGGGACACTTTGCCACAGAATGCAGGAAGCCAAAACAAGCTAGGAAGAACTCTTACGATTCTAATCAGAAGAGTAAATCTGAAAGGGCTTACCTGGCAAAGGGAAGAAGCTGGGATGATACTGACAGTGAAGATGAAGAAGTTGGGAATCTTGCTCTCATGGCTAGTGATGCAAGCACCTTATCGTCAAGAAAAGAGGTAAAATTTACTGATGCTGAATTAGTTTATCATCTAGGAGGTTCCTTAGATTGTGCTCGTCGTGATAATGAATTGTTAAATCAACAAATCAAAGACCTTGAGAAAGAGGTCAATGAATTAAGACTTGTACACATTAATCAAGATAAATTAAAAGATCAAGTGTCTTTTCTAGAGAATAGAGTTGACTGTTATAGAAAACTTGAAACTATTCTTAAAGACAAGATCACTGGTTTTGAGGCTAAGGTTAAAGCTTACTTTAATTCTTGTTCGAAGTCCAAAGAGTTTTACAATAAGCAAGCTGTTAATCAAACATCTGGTATAGGTTATGATTACAATGCTGCTATTAGAAAATTAGGCATAAACTCCCCTCCTCATGTCTGTGCTAAAGGCAGGGAAGTATCACATGTGCTTAAGGGTGTTGATGAACCCCTCTATAAAGAATCAATTGCTGAACCATTTGATGAGACCTCTTTTATTATTCAAGAAGAAATCCGTGCTGAAGATAATGCTAATGGGAAAGCTGTCTCCAAGTCAAGTGTGTCAAAAGTTCCAGTCAAGGTTGTGAAAGCAACTGAGACTAACTCAGACACACATGAGTTGGATAACACAAATGCCATGTCTACCATGCATAAGTTGCCTATTGTTAATCCTTCTCATAAAGCATGTGGTGTTCCTGATTGTATGTCTTGTGCTTTTAATCTGATGTTTGCTTATTTTAATGGTAAGCATGTTTCTAATGATAAGACTACTCCTCGTCAGCATGTGAATAATAGAAAGCATGATAGGTCTAAGACTGCTAGTCCTCCTAAAGCTAGAAAGGAGACATTTGTGCCTAAGCCTAAACAGAAATTTGTCAAGGCTGTTCACAAGGTCAAATGTTCAGTCATTGAGAACGTTGAGAATATTAAAATTAAGAATGTTGTTTTGCCTGATAAAGGCCAATTTTACAAGAATGTCGGACCCAGCCAAGCTTGGGTTCCGAAGAAGGTCTAATCCATTTGTATTGCAGGGCATTAAACAGGTACAACCGGTAGTGTGGATTCTTGACAGCGGATCATCAAGACATATGACCGGAGATAGAGCCCTGCTATCAAATGTGGTTGAGAAAGCTGGCCCAGTGGTTACCTTTGGAGATAACAGCAAAGGTTTAACGGAGGGATATGGCTGTTTGCTAGCTGGAAATGTTATCATTGAAAATGTATATGTTGTGCAAGGACTTGAACACAATCTGCTTAGCATTAGTCAGTTCTGTGACAACGGCTACAATGTTTTATTCGACAAGCTGAAGTGTCAGATTCTGCACAAGAAAAGTGAAAAACCCTCCTTAATGGGAATCCGTAAAGGAAATCTGTTCGTAGCTGACATGAACTCTGGAAGCAATCTTGAAGTCAATTGTTTCTATGCAAAGGCATCGTCAGATGAGAGTTGGCTATGGCACAAGAGACTTTCTCATCTAAATTTCAAAACAATGAATTCTCTTGTCAAAAGAGAATTGGTAAGAGGTCTGCCTCAGCTGGAATTCTCTCCAGAAGGACTATGTGAGGCTTGCCAGAAAGGAAAGTCAAAGAAAGCAAGTCACAAAGGCACTGACACATCTTCCATAACTGGTGTTCTGCAATTATTGCACATGGATTTATTTGGTCCAGTTAATATCCTTTCAATGTCAAAGAAGTGTTACTGTCTTGTGATAGTTGATGACTATTCCAAGTATACGTGGGTTTTATTTCTTCACTCTAAGGATGAAACACCACAAGTTGTGATTGATCATATCAAGATGATTGAGTTAGATTCTAACGTCCCTGTTAGAGAAATAAGGTCAGATAATGGGACAGAATTCAAGAATGCACTTCTCAATGGATTCTGTACAGACAAAGGGATTACCAGACAATTTTCAGCTCCTAGAACCCCTCAGCAAAATGGAGTGGTAGAAAGGAAGAATCGTACATTGATTGAAGCTGCAAGAACGATGTTAAGTGAATCAGGTCTTCCAATGTACTTTTGGGCTGAAGCTGTCAATACTGCATGTTATACTCAGAATCGAACTCTAATCAACAAAGACTTCATGAAAACTCCTTATGAGATTTTGAATGAACAGAAACCTTATATCAAATACTTTCATGTATTTGGTGCCAGATGCTTCGTGCTCAAGGATGGAGATGATCGTCGTGGTAAGTTCGAGGCAAAGGCATATGAGGGTATTTTTGTTGGATATGGAAGAAGATCATATAGAGTGTATATCATTGATCAACACAAAGTAACTGAAAGTGTCAATGTTACATTTGATGACACTAAACTCCCTAGTATCCAAACTGAAGATCCTTCTGAGAAACTGAAGTTTGATGATACGTCAGATTCAGAATCAGAACATGGTCAAGAACCTGAGGTTGTTGCTGGTGAAGAACCTGTTAATCATGATGATACTCAAGGTAATAGTGATGGAAACTTTGGCAACAATAAAGATACCACTGCTACTGACGGAGAATCTTCAAGTCAACATGGCAACAACTCAGGGGGAGATACTGAAGGATCATCTAGTAGGACACAACATCACAATGAATTTCAAGGCGAATCTTCAATATCAAATCTTCCAAGACAGACTGTCTGGAATAAAGCTCACCCTTTTGAGTTGATTATTGGTGATCCAGATGTTGGAGTCAGAACTAGACGTGCTACTCAAAATGAGTGTCTGTTCTCAGGATTTCTTTCTGAGATGGAACCTAAGAAGATTGAAGAAGCACTAACTGATCCAGATTGGGTGATTGCTATGCAAGATGAGCTCAATCAGTTTGAAAGTCAACAAGTCTGGAAACTAGTACCTAGACCTACACACAAGAAAGCTGTTGGTACTAGGTGGGTATTCAGGAATAAACTAGATGAAGATGGTGTGGTTACGAGAAACAAGGAAAGACTGGTAGCAAAAGGGTATTCTCAAGCTGAAGGCATTGATTATGATGAAACCTATGCTCCAGTGGCTAGACTTGAGGCCATCAGGATATTTCTGGCATTCGCAGCATTCTCAAACTTTAAAGTTTATCAAATGGATGTCAAGAGCGCCTTTCTGAATGGAAAGCTGGATGAAGAGGTATATGTAGAGCAACCTCCTGGTTTTGAAGATCCAGATCATTTGGATTTTGTCTTCTTTCTTTTCAAGGCTATTTATGGGCTAAAACAGTCTCCAAGAAAATGGTATGACACACTCTCTGAATTTCTTATTGAAAATAGCTTTATTAGAGGTGTCATAGACAAAACTCTCTTTTCTAAAAAACATAAGAATGATACTACATTAGTCCAAGTCTATGTGGATGATATAATATTTGGGTCTACTAATGATAATCTCTGTAAGAGATTTGCTAAGTTAATGCACAGCAAGTTTGAAATGAGCATGATGGGAGAGCTAAAGTTCTTTCTTGGATTACAAGTAAATCAAAGGTTAGATGGAACATTTATTTGTCAATCCAAGTATCTCAAGGAACTCCTCAAAAAGTACAATCTAGAGGATTCTGCATCAGCAAGGACTCCATCAACTACAGCTGTCAAGCTTGGACCATGTGAAAACTCCATTAAGGTAGATGTCACAAGCTACAAAGGTATGATTGGCTCGTTACTCTATCTTACTGCAAGTAGACCAGATATTATGTATGCTACATGTTTATGTGCAAGGTTCCAAGCGGATCCTAGAGATATTCATCTCATTGCTGTTAAACGAATCTTAAGATATCTTAAGGGAACACCAAATCTAGGTATTTGGTACCCTAAAGAATCTGGTTTTAACCTTGTCGGATATACAGATTCAGATTATGCAGGAAGTGTTGTTGATAGGAAAAGCACCTCAGGGAGTTGTCAATTCCTAGGTAGCAGACTAGTCTCATGGTACAGCAAGAAACAACAAACAGTTTCCAACTCAACGGCCGAGGCTGAATATATTGCTGCTGGAAGCTGCTGTGCTCAGATCTTGTGGATTAGGAACCAACTACGAGACTATGGCTCTGTATTGAACAAAATTCCTATTTTATGTGACAATACAAGTGCAATAGCCATCACCAACAACCCTGTGCAGCACTCGAGGACAAAGCACATTGACATCAGGTATCATTTTATTAGAGAGCACGTCATGAATGGTACTGTTGAACTATTCTTTGTTCCAACAGAAGAACAAATAGCAGATATTTTCACTAAACCACTTGATGAATCCACATTTACCAGATTAGTTGGTAAATTGGGCATGTTGAATAGTTTTAGTGATTAATTTAATTAATATCTGAGATCTGTTCTTGAATAAATTTACAAATGAATTTTTCATAAATAAAAAATTCATTTGCAAATTTGTTTTATCATTCTATCATATTTCTTGCTTATTTCTATGGAATTTTTATTATCTTATCGGTTTTATTTACTCGACTTGTTAACTTCAAATATCTCAGAATATTTTATTTTATCTAAAAATATTTTTCTATGAATTTTATTTGCTAAAATTCAACAGAAATCTATTTTTGAAATAAAAATAATTAATTCTGAAATATTGTCTTTGATTTTGTAAATATTTTCTGATATTTTTACTAAATTATATAAGTCTTTATTCCAGTACATATTTATATATGTGTGTTTCTGTGTTTAAAGCTGATATGACAATCGGCAAGACAATTGAAATTGTCTTGCTGAAAGTCATTTCAGTTTAAATTTTGTTTATTATGTTATTCAGTATAGTTTTATACTGGCAAGATAATCGGTATGACTATCAATTGTCTTGCCAGTTATAAACCTTATATATAATTATTTTCCTTTTATTATTATACTGGTATGACAATCGGTATGACTATCAGATTGTCATACCAGTTATAATTTTAGTATTTATTCTTTTATTTGTTTTCTTTCTTTTTACCTGGTATGACAATCGGTATGACAATCCCGGATTGTCATACCAGTTATACTACTTAATCGTTTATGTGTGTTTTTATTTTCATTCAGTTTCTCTCTTTTCAAATTCCAACAGTTATCTTTTCTCTCTTCTCTCTCTTCGATCAAAATCAAACTAAACTGCCATTTGATTCTCCTTTGCTCGAGTTCTTACTCAGCATACCAATTCATCACTCTGTGATATATACATACAAGTATATACATACAGAAGTGCTGTTGGATTTTTGATAAAAGAAATCAAACTAATCAAAATCAGTTTCTGTTTTTTGATTTTGGGTATTTTTTTATTTATTATTTTTTTTATTATTTTTAATTTCTGATTTGTGTCTTTTGGCTTGTTTAATCTGGGTTTGTGAGTTAAGGATTTTAACGAGATACATTCCTGTCTAAATTTTTCGATTATAATTAATTTAATTCGAATTATTGAATTAATTTAATTAATTCGAATTTTCTTAATATTATTCTTAAAATTCTGAAAGTGTGTGTCTTATTATTATTTTAAATGGCTCTCAATTTCCAAATTGTCGCGCATAATCAGGTTGGTTATTTTAATTCGGAAAAATGTGATGTTGAAAAATTTAAGCCTTGGATTAGATTTTTTAAATGACCATTCGATTGTTAGCTCTGCTATAAAATCAAATGTGATTTTAAATGTCGATCTTCTTAGACTGATTTGCACAACATCTACTGTGGCCGGTGATTCAAAATCTTTTTCATTCACCGTGGCACACACAGTATGTAGTTGATGAATCAGTCATTAATCAGGCGTTAAATTTTCCATTGGACAATTTCTGTAATTTACCCTCTGAAAATGAAATCACAAACTTTTTCCATGCTATTCACTATCAGGGGGTGATCAATTTAACCAAACTTTCTAAATCCAATTTGGTGTCTGAATGGGATATTTTCTTCGATACACTTTCCAAAGTGTTTGCCAACTGCACAAAATCCAATTTTCATAACATCACTTCCACTCTGCAGTATATTGGTCTTGCGGTTGTTTTCAATCAAAGGATCAATTTTGGCAAACTACTTTTTCCCATTCTCTTGAGACGTCTAACTTCTGCTTTACGTGATCATTCTACAAATCGTAGGGTATCATGTTACTATGCTCGTTTTCTCATGCTTATAGCAGATCATCTTCTCACACCTGAACACAAAGCCCTTTTTTCTAACTCTGTAGTAACCGAACCCCCTCCAGTTAGCAAAAAGATTTACACTCGCCAAGACACAACCTTCAAATTCATGCAAGTTCCAGTACTTGTATCTGCTTTCATGGCCACTTATATTCCTTTACCTATTTTCAATCTTCCCGGTCATGAACAGCAACCTCAACCTCCAGTGGTTCAAGCCACCCAGGCTCCTCCAACATCAGATGCTCTTCCATTACAGGTAGTAATTCCTCACTCTCACTCCCTTCCTACTTCTGTTGAAAGACCCCCAGTGGTTGATAGGGCTGACCATGAAGTTGTAGAACCACAGCTTCAATCCCAGGTCATAGAGCCAAACACAAAGTCACATTCTATCTCAACCTCTCCCCCACTGTCTAAAATGTTACCCAGAAGATTACTAGGAAGTAGTGCATTGTTAAATATGAGTGAACCCTCAGCTCTGCCTCCTCCTAAGAAAAGAAGAACATATACTGAGGCATCTGAAAGCCCATCCTTGTCCTCCCAACAGGACATGGACTTTGAAATGGCCAATGAACAGTTACTAGAGGCATTCTCTCAACATGATGCATCTATTGAAATTTGCCATAGGGCCATGGCATCTTGTACTGAGTCAAGCACAATTCCATTACTCACAATGGAACCATACACTGCCCCAGATCATACTCAGGACACAGAACGAGGAGTGCACGTAGAGTCGGTTACAGTGCCTGCCATAGTTACGGCAGAAGAGCAGTCACATGCTTTAGAGGGAAAATCTGACTCTCCGCCATCTTTAATAGAGTCATTTTCTCCCCTCCCAGATCCAACACCTCTGGCTCCCTTATGGGATTCTCCACTCGCAGATTTATCTGGAGAAAGTGGAGGGCAACTCAGTCAATCTATCCCTGAAGAAATTCAGACATCTATTTCAAAAGATTTGATGGTATTGACTGAGGATCGGGACTCGCGAATTCCCATTGCACCACCACTGACCTCTCTTTAAGAGGCTAGGGTGATTTTAACTGCAGGTACAGAAGAACAGCAACAGGAAGACTCCTCACGAGCAATTATATTGAGAGAAACACAAGCACGTGAGGTGAGTGAACCAAACACGAGTGAAATTCAGGTGAGAGCACACACAGACACAGATACTCAAAACCTGTTAGCTCAAATTGCTGCTCTAAAAGAAGAACTTGCTAAAAGCCAAGCTGAAGCTCAAGCATTCAAAGCACAAGTGGTTGAACGGTCTTCTTCTTCCATCTCTGTCAACAATCAGCTGGCAATCATCAGGAATGATATCTCAGACCTCAAGACCACTGTAATACCAAAGCTCAATTCCATTCAGGACACTCCAACTTTATCAGCTGATGACATATCCAACTTCTGCTCTCTACACACAAGAATGACTTCTCTTGAAGACCTCGTTGAGATGAATCATTCACTGGACTCCTCAAGATTTCTAAAGATAGAGACGGGCATGGAACATCTCAATGAAGGGATGAAGCACCTATATTTCATGATCAAGAATTCTCATTGCCCTAATGAAGAACAAAGAGCTTATTTTGAAGGACCGTCTGGTGGAGGATCAGGCTCTGGAGGTGATGGAGGTTCCAAAGGAAGGTCAGAAGAGGATCCCTCAACTAAGGGGGAGAAGAAAGGGAGTAGTGCCAAAGGGAAGGAAAAAGATACCTCTGCTGGAGACAAAGGAAAGGCTGATGATGTCTACTACAGTGGAGAACAGGATGACTTTGATATTTTTGACATTCCCACTGAACCAGTTCAGGAAGATAAAGATGGTTTATTTGAAGCTGAAGAGGAAAGTGATTTTGGAGAATGGGAAGAAGAAGCTCAAGTGGATCCTCTGTTTGAGAAAGAATTTCAGAAGGAGCAGTCAGAGATGAAAAGAAAAGAAGCTGAACTCAAGAAGGTCTCTCAGATCATTGACATGAGGAAAGACATTCAAAGAACAGAAACTCTTCAAAAGCAACGTCTTCATGACATTAAGGCTCAAGAAAGGAGAAGAGATGTCAGACTGAAGATTGGTGAAAAATGGGATGAAGCTAGGAGAGTACTTGATATGCCTCAGCTGAGCACTAACAATGATAGGCAGTTCCTACATCTTCTTGACAAGCTGGAAATCTCAAATCCTAACAATGACATGTACATGAATGCTATCAAGACTGAAGTCTCAAGGATCACAGCTGCTTTTGATAGATCCCTAAATGAGATGAGCATTTTTGTATATTGTCAGAGTGAAGGATCTTTCAAGGTGTCACTTCATCTGTTCGAGAATCGTTCTTTGTCAGAGAATTGGGTTCTTCTCAACAAGGTTAAAAGAAGCTCAGAATTGAATGAAGTTCTTCGAGAAAGGCTTAAAGAGTTTGCCAGCAGGGCTAGTCCTCAAGTGGTCAACAATCCTCATCAGGTGAGATTCTTTAAGTCTGATTGTCTTCAAATCTGTCAGCTAGATGTTCAATCTCTTAAAGACTACTCAGCTAAGCATCTGGTCTGGATGGAACATCATTTAAGAACTGCTGGATATTCATCCATGTTGAAGACTCAAGCTGCTGATTTGATTCAAGCTTATTGTGAAAAGAATATTAAAAGGTACAATCAGATCAAGAATAAGCTGAAGTCAGTTGGAGTTCAACCAGTCAGACCAGCAAGCTTCACTTCAGAAAAGGATCGTGTCTTTGACAAGGAATTGCTTCAAGATTTAGAAGAAGGTGAAGTCAGAAGAGAAGACAACTGAAGTCAATTAGCTCAAAACTCAATGTAATATGATTAGAGCTTTATGAATCAAGATAGTCTAATGTAGTTATATGTTCAGGCTAGAGGAACATCTATCTTGTATTCACTTGTAAATTTCATTTGGAATCTAGAAAATGTTAAATATAATCCAGAACTTTTCTGCTATTTACTTTGCATTACTGTTTATATCTTTTTCTTATTTGTTAGTTGAGTTATCCTCTAGGTATTTGTTGTTATTGTCTAACAAGCAAATAGGGGGAGATTGAAAGGCATATGTCATAGCCTATTCGTTTATTCGAGGATTTAACTCAACTCAAATAAGAATGTAATAAGTAAATAGTGGATCTATCATCAGAGAGATCTCACAAAGTAACATCTGTCAAAGGATAAAGAAACATTGTTCATCTGCAGACTTGAAGATTCACTGGAAGAAGTTCAAGAATTTGATCATGCCTCAGTGATATAAATCAAGATCGTGGATTTAATCAAGTGACAGAGATCTCGTCAGGGTATCATTTATTACAAGGATTTAATCAGAGTATCAAAGTCAAAACATGAAGAAACGTCACGGAAGTTAGTCACTCATGAACCAGACAGTACATCGAGTGTCAGCATTGAAGTGGCGGAATTGATTCATAAGTCTCAGTGATTTTCAGAAGATTGTCAGAAGAATGGATGCTGCTCAGGGTTAGTATTAATTCTCTATTAATTAATTAAGTCATATAATTTAATTAAGAAAATAAATTATATCTGCAAAGATTAATTTATTGATTAATTGAATTAAATTGATTAATTAATTTAGAATTAATATTGAGGATTTACAAGATTTTAATTGGTTTAAAATCTGCTTAAATTCAAAACAAGACAATTCATTTGAACTAGTATGACAATCGGTATGACAATTGATAGTCATACCGAAAGTCATGCCAATACATTTAATTGTCTTATTAGAATTTCTGTTTAGATTAAAATCTATTATTAATTCAGCAAGACAATTTATTTGAACTAATATGACAATCGGTATGACAATCAATAGTCATACCGAAAGTCTTGCTAGTTCATTTTGATTGTCTTTCTAGTTGTAAATATTGTCATACCGAAAGTCTTGCTGGCCAAAGAGATTGTCATGCCAGTACATTTTTCAGTTCGGTGTTTGATAAAAGCAGCAGAAGACTTTTGTTGATCAACACTTACAGAATTCAATCAAACAGAACACACAAGAGAAAAAGGAGCAGAAAACAAAAGCATAACATTTTATTTTTCATCTGCTTTTCTTCAAGATTAAATTTCTAGATTGTAAAGTTAAATCCAATCAACTAGAAATATTTATCTTGTTCTTGTGTATCAATCTAGCGGATTAAAATCCCTAGAACTTAATCTCAAATCGCATTTAGCATTTGATCTTTTAATTACAAAAATAGAAAAAGTTCATGTCGAATTTATTCTAGATTTGTAATAATTGATTTGAGATTAATCCCTTGTAACCGATACCGTAGTTGTAACACCTTTCAAGTTTAATAAAAGTTTTATTTAACTTGAATTTTGTTTCACAATTTTATTCCGCATTTTATTCGATTAAATGGTATTGTTTGCATTCAACCCCCCTTCTACAAACAAATTGGGACCTAAGAAAGTTGTTGAAATTTTTACAAGAAAACAGTGATGTGTTTGCATGGTTGGCAGCTGATATACCAGGCATAGACTCGGAACTGATCACTCACAAGCTGAATGTGGATCCAAATCGAAAGACTGTTAAGCAAAAAAAAAAGAAGCTTTGATCCAGAGAGGCAAGAAGCTATTAAACAAGAAGTAGAGAAGCTCTTGGAGGCTGGTTTCATTGAGGAGATACAATTTCCGAAATGATTAGCAAACCCTGTGATGGTAAAAAAGGCTAATGGAAAATGAAGGATGTGTGTGGATTTCACTGATCTGAATGATGCATTCCCTAAGGACTGTTTCCCATTATTGAGGATAGATACATTGATAGATGCTATTGCTGGTCATGGGATGCTGAGCTTCATGGATGGATTCAGTGGATACAATCAGATTAAGATGCACAAGGATGACATCCCAAAGGTATCATTCATTTCTAACTTAGGTGTCTTTTGTTATCTTGTTATGGCGTTTGGTCTCAAAGGCTGGTAAATAAGATTTTCAAGGATCTTATTGGAAAAACCATGGAAATTTATGTTAATGACATGTTAGTCAAGATTCTAGTGAAGACTGATAATATAACCCATTTGAGGGAAGCTTTTGAGGTCCTAAGATACCACAAAATGATGCTAAATCCTGCAAAATGTGCTTTCGGAGTGGGATCTGGAAAGTTGTTAGGACTGAGGGTCTCCAAGAGAGGAATTGAGGCCAATCCCGATAAAATAAAGGCAATCTTGGACATGAAGTCACCAAATACTATCAAAGATGTTCAAAAGCTCACTGGAAGGGTTACTGCGTTGGGGCGATTCATCTCCAAATCTGGGGACAAGTGTTTGTCGTTCTTCAAGTCCTTGAAGAAGGTTAAAGATTTTTGTTAGTCCCTTAACAATATAGCAAGAATTACACAAGGGGGGTTGAATGGAATTCTTGAACCTTTTTCTCGAAATAAGAATGTTCAACTCGAATATAGATATAATGTTTTGATTAGCACAATGCGGAATAGAAACTTAATTGAATCAAAACATAAGTAATTAAAAACAAGAGTCTTTAAAAACTTTCTGGTGGATTTAAACAATTCCACCAGAGATATATATATTATATATCGAGAGGACTCTGTGTGCAAGAATGCTCACAGCTGCTTACAAATTGAATCGCTGAGAATACAGGGAAATGTTAATAATTCTGCTTACAAAGATTTCTCTGTTTTTGTGTTTCTCACATCTTTTCTATTTGCTACGTTCTTGGTTTATATATTACCAAGATTATAAAGTTAAAAAGACTGAACAAATATAAAATTTATCAGTCTTAAGCTTTGCTGCTTTTCGTCCTCTGTTACCCGGTTAATGGGCTTCCACAGTAGATTTGTATACATCTCGACGGCTGTGCTCAGCTTTCACTGTTCAACTGCTGTTTGAATTCTTTATTAGTTGAGTACATGATCATCCGTCAGGTTGTTGATCATCCGTCGGGTTGTTGATCATCCGTCGGTTGCTTTGTAGGTTATCCGTCGGGTAGCAAACAAGCATATGACTTCATTTCACTTATACAGAATTACAAGACATCATTTATGTACAATTGATCAACCTATTCTGCATATCTAGTTAAAGTCAACATGACTTATATGCTACTACAGATTCTATACAAAGGTGTATACATAACTGTGCTACAGACTTATTATTACATAAGCTACTCACTCGATGGATAATAAGTTAACATCCGTCGGGACTATAATGAGTTATCCATTGGGACTATAATTCTTATCCGTCGAGTGCTACATTATTTCACTAAGTAAAATCCACTTAGATGTTTTGTTTATGAAATCATCAAGTACACAACATATGCACAATAATCTCCCCTAATTTATGTCTACTGGAATTGTAGCCATAAATTAAGAGGTACTTGATGATAACAAAACATCCTAAACATACAGCTTTAAAGATAAGTAGATAATACTGAAAGTGCTTTAAATAATCAAAGTGTACAAGGTTTGGCTCACAGTCATTTCAAGATGCTCCTCTAGCCTGAGCAGATTTTTCTAGCTCCTTGAAGGTCTGGATCTTCTTCCAAGCTTTCTGTTATTTTCCTCAACTGATTTTGGAGCTGCCTGTGGAATTTCAGTTCATCAGATTCTGAGAGATCTAGCTTTTCTTGTATTTCCAAGAGAGTCTCATTGCTAGAGATACTCAGTTGGTCTTCTAGTCTGAAGAATCTTCTCACACCCTTGTCATCCATGAATTCCATCATCCAGTAGGGCCTTATATGCACTCTTCTCCCTGTGTATGGGATGATTAGAGTCTTTGGGAGTGCACCTTTAGCTCTAACACTCCTCAGCTCTTCAATCTTCTTCAATACTAGTCTTCTTGCAGTGACATTGAACCCAAAGTTTTTCTTAAAGGATGAAAAAACTTTAATCAACACAGCTTGGATCTCTTGAAGAATCCTATGAAGTGGCCACTGAATCTCCCTTCCTCCTTTATACTTGAACACCAACCTTTCAGGTAGGTTCCTGTATGCATCAATTCCCCTTACTTCATCCAGTTCATCCAGATAAAGATTTAGATCTGAAAATTCTTTGATGTCACACAAGTAAAAGTAGTCTCCCCTGTTGACTTTGGGTTGAGCTTTAACTACTGATTTGGATTTGAGAGGTGACAGCTTCACTTTCTTGACTGCCCTTGACTTTGTCCTTTTTGGCTTGCTAAGGATTGGTAAGCTGAAGTCAGGAATTGGTATTTTATCCCACTCTATTGGCTCATCCTTTGGCACAATAGGTTCACCATGTATATTCCTGTAGGGATCCACCACCCTTATATCTTCAAATACCACAGAGGGTTTTGATGCTTGAGTTGTAGCTGGTGTGGGTTCCTTAGGAAATTGATCTTCCAATTCCTTATCAATAATATCCAGTTTCCTTTTTGTTCTTCTAGCCAATTCTTTCTTCCTTGGGGATTTCTTCTGTTCTTCAATTTGCTTCTTTGATTCAACAGCTTCAGATGGTTGAGAGGGAATTCGTTGAGATGAATTCACAGCCTGCAGCTTGGCCAAGATAACAATCTGCTCTTTCTTTTGTTTAGTCTTCTTTGCATCTAGAGCAGCTTGCTTCTTTTCCTGCTTCAATCTGGCTTTTTCTCCTCTCTTTGCATGAGCAAATTGTGGATGTCCAGCTACCACACAAATTTCCTTTCCATTTCTGAATATCTTAACAATTCTCCTTTTTGAAGCAGAATCAGCTGGATCTTTATAGAAGACAATTGATCTTGATCGAAGCTTCTTTTCATCAGGCTTGGGTGTCTCATACACAGTGTCCAAGGGGTTCTTCAAGGATGATTTTGGATAATTTTCCCTTGGTTTAAGAATTGTTTCAGCCTTTGGAGACTTGATGCAGGAAGATTGTCCTTTTTCCAGATAATTCATGCTCATCTCATTCACACTGATTGACTTGACTTGAGAGTGATGGATGGCTGACTTACCTGGCTCCTTGACAAGTTCAAACTTTTTCTGTATTCCTCATTCAACTTATTCAGT